>NC_090266.1:205011384-205331634 GCF_040414725.1 Anabrus simplex | reverse complement strand
GTTAATAAGGGAGATATCATGAATGGTCAGTTTTGTAGGTTAAGTCCAGCGGACATAGCCCAAACGGTGTTTTACATGGAGCAGATTCCTTGTCTATATAAATCAAATCGTAACGACTGTGTCCCTCTACACTGACTATTTTGGCGAAATTTTCGTACAGCTTTCCGTTTAAGGGGTAATAATGACCATCTCCATAATTTTTGGTTTAGTTTCCTGAAAGTCCTAATTTTTACCCGCCTCGCCCAAAATCCACATTGCTGCATAATCAGCCAGAAGAAAAAGAAGATAATGGAAATTTGACAAAATTATACGTTTTAGCCTGTAACGAACGGAAAACACCCTAGATCATTACATTTTTCACTTTTTATCCCCGAAGAATATCGAAATATGCAGGCAATTTTAATGATGGTGCAGACCTTCGGAAATTCCTATCACATAACGGATTGCACAATCTCCGTTCAATTTGGAATGATCTTCAACCTTGGTCTTATGACTTTTTGCCATATCTGTATCCTTTTTACGTTTGATTTTTCTCTATTAATCGATGTTAAGTCAATTTGGAATTTTCACATGCATAATACATACTTTCAATTACTTATATGAAATACAGAATCATCAAACTCTTCACGAAAATTGTCCCACCCAGTAGCCATATGTGAGCCAAATGCTATGTATGTAGCTGTCACATAATTATCCGAAAAATAATGTAATGTGAGATAATCTTACAAAACCTTTACACTGTTCCACGTTTCTAACTCAATCTGACCCAATAATAGATGAAATATCATAGGACCAGCCATTTTGGGCCACTAAATCCGGCGTGTCTTATGGTATAATCCTTTGTCGATATGACGTACGTTTAGTAGCAGTTAATCTGTAAATGAAGGTCTTCAATATTGTAAACACGCATGTACTTTCGTATGTCGATCTATATATATTCACTGATGTCGATTTGTAGCGATCGAGAAAGGGTGGGTCTGCTATTGTAATCAGTACTCCCCACACCGACTTTGACTGGCAGTAGGAAAGGGTTCCTTCTCCAACTCCTGTGTAACTGTTATTAGTAAGGAAGGCCTACAATTGTAATGAATAGTTCACTTCTCGGTTTGACTTGCAGAAGGCGAGTGAGCATGCAGTTTTGTTTAAAACTCCCCTACCCGATTGTGTTTGTCAGTAGGCAAGGGTGCCCGCCATTATAAAGAAATGTCCTCATCTAAAATGTGACTGGCATTAGGCATAGTGGCCTGCTAATTTGATGGAAACTCACCAACTTGGTGTGACTGGCAGTAAGCTGGCTGGCAGTAGGAAAATGGGCCTGGCATTATAATGATAACTGCACAACTCAATTTCGAGTGATAGTAGGGTAATTGCCTGCCATTATAATAGAAACTCCTCAACTGCAATCTGTCTGGAAGTAGTAAAGGGGGCTGCCATTTTAACGAAAACTCCCCATATCGATTCTGTCCGCGTAGTAGGCAATGGGGCCTGCAATTATAATGTAAACTTCCCAACTCGATTGTGAATGGCAGTAGGCAAGTGAGCCTGCCGTTATATCACAAAATCCATAACAAACACTTTACATTGGAAACAACGTACGGGGACCTCCCCATGCTCTTTCTCGGATAACGCTAAGAGACATGCAATTTTAAAACAATCTTATTTACTGCATGTACACTATTTACTTCGATATTCGAATACAATGTAGAATACCGTAGCGAAGCACGGGTACATTCGCTAGTATTCTATAAAAGTATAAGACCTGGTGAGGAAATGGAAACTGCACAGTCTATTGCTTCTAAATTAATTGAAATTATTAGTGAAATAGGTGCGGAGAGGTTCGTAGTAGTGGTCACAGACAATGCACGAGATATACGCGTTGCGTGGAAAATAGAAGAGGAGCAATATACACACATAATTTTCGTAGGATGGGCAGAACATCAATTTAATCTATAATAAAGTACGAAATGTCGTTGAGAACGCTGCAGAAGTACTTCAGTCTAGCGAAGAAAACGGTAACTTTCTTTAAGGATATCCATGTCCCCAATGCTTTATTGAAAATCAAGAGGAAAAGGTCATGCTGTTATACTTCTGTGACACTAGAGATTCCATTACCAAGCCGTTGGGCAGGTTTTGTGAATTTTTGGGCAGTTTACTTACGAATAAAGAGGCTGTGTTAGAAGCTATTGTATGCCCAATTGTGTAGTGTGTCAGGACACTTAAAGCTTCTGTGCTAGCACATGAAACGTGGCAGCAGTTTCATAAGGCATGGCGTCTCTTGCGACCAATATCGGAAACCATAAGCAAGGTTGAAGCCGATAATGCTCTATTTTTGCATGTATATTCATTCTGTGATAGCATTTCTAGGGAAGTAGACAATGTACTCGTAGAATGTAATACACTTTCTCCAGTAGACAAGTCTTCTATTACAGATGATGTGAACCTTAGGCACAAGTTTGCATGTAAAGTTATTCATGCTGCGGCAAATGTGTTAGGTCCCCGTTTCAAGGGGAAAACTTTCAGCCAGGAGGAAGAAACACAGGTTCTAAGCTTCATCGCAACAATAAGTGAAGTATTGGGATATTATAGGAAATTTGACCTCATTGCGGGCAGCCGAAGGCTTTTAGCAACAGAATGCTTTATGGATTGCAGCGAAACATGTATTTCCTTGTGTATGGTGGAAAGGATTATGTACTATGCAACCCCTATGTTCACTTGTTTCTAAAATTTTGAATGTACCACCTTCCTCAGCAACACGTGAGAGTAGTTGGTCAGCTAATAGATGAATTCACACTCCATTACGAAAAAGTCTGTCTCGAGGTACAACTGAAAAAGTGATTTATACACAGTGGACCTCAGGTACATGGGTGACACACGGGTCATCGAAACATCGTGTGAAGACGAATCTGACTAGTATTATGATTATATGATTAGACGCTAAGATACATTTTTTTGTTTGTTCTAGAGATTAATCGGTATTTTCTTTGCTTTTGTACTTTTTCAATGAAAATCATTTTTTGATATTTTTCTATCATATACAGTAGCCTATATGAGGTGAAGGTTTTACAATGTTGTCTGAAAATGAAATTTCTGTTGCTACTATTTCACTTATGGTTTACATACAATTTTTAGTTGCATATCGAAAAATAATGTATTTCTCTATTTTGGGCAACGGAATTTATTTAAGAAATACAACATCTATGTAACATTTCTAAATATAATTTTCCTTTAAGCGCCATGAAATTACCAATCTAACCAAGTACACCAATTCTACCAGGTATTAAACGGTTTAAAACCGACATTGCCGTATTTTACGTAATATACCTGACTGGTTTTAAACATCGTCGCAACTCTATTCCTGCCGCAATGTAATGAGAGTCGAATTACATCCATAAAAGTACCCGGTTAATTTTCCCTGGGGACATATTAACGATAGAATCCTAGTAAAGGGACACTTAAAATTACTTTTCAAATCCGAAGAGCAATGATGATCAACACACTACATCAGTAAATTCTCACCGATATCTTCTATAGTAATGGAGGACAGCGAAAGAATTAGATACAAATTAACAATTTCACTTTGAATTCATGAAATCTAATGTCTATTTCATAACTAAATTCTGAAAAAATCCTACTTATTTTGATAATTTTCAACATTACACTTCTTCAAGGCTGGAAAATGCGAGAAGTTTATTTATTTCACTTGTGATTCCCAAAGTCGTAATTTTGTTTCGATTGCTTTCACGTGATCAAACATAGAAGTTATCATCTGATCTTCACATTGGGGACGTACATTTAGTTCATTCAAATGTGTTCTAATATCAAATAAGAACGAAATATCACACATCCGTGATGGGTCACTAAATTCAATTATAGGCTTTTCCTCCATAAATATATGAATTTATTCTTTAAGATATTATACTCACTTTAACATTTTACCTCGACTGAGCGAACTGACTTCAGTATTTAAAAAACAATGTCTTCCACTTCTGAATCCAGACTCTTCAAGAAATCCTTAAATGTTCAGTGTTGTAGAACTTGCGAACGAATAAAATTCACATCTTTAACGGCAAGAAATTGTTTTAATTCAGTGATTTGTCCTTAGATGGGAAATAACACTGAAGTTGAATTATAGAATGATTCCCCACATTAGCTGCATCGAGTTCGAGTAATTTATCTAAGATTTCCCGCCTTCGTAAAATGCAGGAGCCCGGTCAGTTTTTATACCTGAATGATCGGTGGAACTGTCAATTACACTCCTCATTAAATCGATGACGTGTGTCTAATTTTTTCGCTAATATTTAAATGTTTTTCAACTACTCTTATGAATATTGGTGACTTGGCAGTATCGCTAACACTGCAACTCTCATCAAGAAGAAAATGGAGGCGATAAGTTACCGGATTGCATACTTGTGCTGAAACGGGGTTTTAACCCGTTTTGGATACTAATATTTTGCCGCATAATGATCTTCTCACTAAGTTGTCAGCATACGGCATTTAAGGAAGCTTTCTTGAATGATTTAAGTGCTATCTTTACGACTGGAGGTATTCAGTAAAATACTAGGCTCTCATTTCTCGTCTGCAGCCTATGGCTGGAGTTCCGTAAGGTTCACTACTGGCACCTTTCTTTTTCCTTCTACTTGTTAATGATCTTCGATCACAAATCCATTCGAGAAATTAGTTGGTCTATGCTGATCACCTTAAAGTCCAAAGGATAATTGAAAAGATGATTGACTGTGAATGTTTACTGTATGATACAAATAATATTAGTGATTGGTGCAAAAAGTGGCATTTAACTTAAAATATTACAAGTTGCAGTGCAATATTCTTCACAAGAAAATTGCAAGTTAATGTATTCAAGTATTATATAAAGGGTCTAGAAGTGAAACGTGTTTCCAAAATTAATGATATTGGTGTTCTTTTTAGTAATCAGAATTGATTATCTTTCAACTAACATGTGTTACATATAGTCAACAAGGCATTTAAAGTGTTAGGCTTCCTCAAAATAAATTCTACGTGTTGTAAATCCGTTGTTCCCTCTCACTTCTGTAATCTTTTTTTTTTTTCTTTGCTACGGGCTTTACGTCGCACCGACACAGATAGGTCTTATGGCGACGATGGGACAGGAAAGGCCTAGGAGGTGGAAGGAAGCGGCCGTGGCCTTAATTAAGGTACAGCCCCAGCATTTGCCTGGTGTGAAAATGGGAAACCACGGAAAACCATTTTCAGGGCTGCCGATAGTGGGATTCGAACCTACTATCTCCCGGATGCAAGCTCACAGCCGCGCGCCTCTACGCGCACGGCCAACTCGCCCGGTACTTCTGTAATCTAGTCCAGAATACTGGCCTGAAGTGTGGATCCATTTGCAGCAATAAACAATTAGTGCCTTAGAGCGGATTCTCAAAATGGATCAGTAAAACGTGTTTGTGTATCAGGCTGTCATCTTTCATTTACTCAGGTGCAGAACACTTGGCACATCCAGGCTGTAAGATCCCTGAATGAAATTAAGTGCGATGATGAATGTATTTCACTCGTCAGCTACTGAAATTCGTAGACATCCTATGGACGTCTCACAGACAGAAATTTCCTCCTATTCTGTTCTGGTATTTGGTAACTGAAAGTCTGAGACAACCCTGTGTCTCCATGTACATTCATCTTATTCTTGCTTCGTAATTATTCCGAATTAATTTGAACTCATTTCAACTACATCTTCGATTGTACTTTTCTTGTATTCATCCTCCTTTCTCATTGTGTGGATAGATGGCGTCAATGCAGTAGCGGCTCGTGGCTTAAATGGCAGGTGTGGCCAATGTGGGTATTATTATTATTTATGTAGTTTTTGTTGCTTCTGCAGTCGTATATACACGCATATTAAGCGTTGTCATCACATTTTATTGGCAGTATCAGTACAGTTAAGCATACTCGATTCTAATTCATGTTAATAGTAAAAGACTTTAAAAGTTACCTCATTTATAAAGGAACCACACTCGTTGATTGTTCTGCTATGGAAAAAATCAACCACTTTAGAGTTGAATTCCAGAATCTCTGCAATGACGACCTTATGAATACTAAGCAAAGTTAATGCTTTAAACGGTATTGTCCCATTGGGTTGCTTGGATAAGTTTTGACTCGTTTTAGAGTAGCGAAACAACATTCTGATTCCGCAGTCGAAATTGGGGGTTGTAAGTACTATTTCTGCTAATTTGTGTGCTTCTGATAAGGCTGTTTCGAGATTGTTTTCCTTCATTAGAGTCCAAAGTGAAAGTATACTCATTACACTCACAAATGTATCATTCCTATAAAGCTCAGCTAGTTCACTTTCTAACTTATCCTCCATAAGCATGGGATAATATTTGACTGCACTGGTTACAAGTACCCCAGGAGAAGCAACTTTATGTTCTGCGTGAAATTGTGGATCAATTAAAGAAAAGAATTGTGTGTGCAGCTCTTCTTCGAAACGGTGTTTCATCTGATTCACTATTATGTCACACGCTTCTTTAGCATCGGCACTTACGTTCAGTACTTTTTGCACACGTTTTGTTGGGCGTTCAGAACTTGGTCCCAACTCAGGTAAATTCCTTCTGATGTCATTTATTGCACATTCGAAATGCTGAATTGCAGTACGAATATTTAGGGCATTGGTTGATGATTTTTGCAATGTGTTGTACAAAATGTTAACGTGTATCAGAACGGAATTAAAAAATGTGAAAAAATATGGGAATTCCTCATCATTCTGAAGATTAGCTAGTCCTATTGCCACTCTAACTGCAACGTCATCCTAACCATCGTCATTTTGAGTGATGTCAAAACACTCAAGAAGAGCATCCTTACAGTTGGGGACATTATTAACAAATCTGCTATAACAATTCCAGCGTTTCTACAGTTTCAAGAACCACACAGCCACAGACAGATCTTAATAAATCAGTGCGCTTGGAGGAAACAGAAAAAAATGATCAAAAACCCGATATATTATGAAAAAACTACTTCATTGATTTCATAGTCGAGAACTCTTTCTATATTACCATGTTTAGCTGATGGGCGTAACAGTGGATGAAATGTGCATGAGGAAATGTATCTGTTATCCGTACCTGCACCCCATTTCCCCCACCCCCAAAGTAAACACGGGAGCACCATCATAGGACTGAGCAATTAACTTCTGTTCTAGCTTGTACAGTTCTAATTGCTGTTTCAGAACTGACGTTAAGCCGTCTGCAGTACGATCTTGAATACGGAAAAAGGAAACGAACCTCTCAACTGGGCAACTACGAGCAACATATCGCAAGAATATACTGTAACTACTGTAAAATGCATGATATATCTGACGTTTCATCTGCCTGAATGGCTACATATTTGTCTCTTTGAACTTCCCGTACTATCGTCTCTCTATAGAACGCAAACTAAGAATCCAGTAATTCAGTCTGAATTGTTTTCGAGGTATTCTTTGATACTGTACAGTTGAGAGGGTGATTGCTTAGAATGCTGTCTAATGCCGCTAGTTCCGACAACAGATCCAATAGCACTTCGCGGTTGTGTGAATTGTCAGCTTCGTTATGACCTCGAAGAGGTAGTTCATGTGTTCCACAAAACTTAATATAGTTAGTTATCCTATTTAAAACATGTCTGTTCTGATCTACAAGTTCATTGTGGTGCTGATTAGAAAGACGATAGCCTTCATTTAATTGAGTCAAATTGTTTACAGAACCAAAAATTATATTTTACGTTGTTTTCAATCTGTGTTTCATAATATTCGTGTTTCTTAACTCTTTCTGATAGAAGTTTTAGATATGTTATACCTGTCACAGTCCAACTAGTTTCTCCACCAAACAATAAGCACGCAAAACAAAAAAAGCGACTTCTTTTCTTCACTCACAATCAGCCACTTCTTCTTGTCAAACCAAGATAACGGAAATGTTCTTTTATAATTCTTGCTACTCTGATCAAGGATAAAATCTCTAGGATGGTGTGCGCCGAGTCTTTTTACTTCTAAATTTTCCTTCTAAATTTAATGACGAGAATGGAGATTTCTCAACAGTATCCACCCTATTCCTAGTAAAAGACAAGTTATTAATAAATTCACTACGTACTATCCACTTGTTTAAGCGATACATACTAATCACTGTTAAACAAAATCTATCCAGAACTTAAGCTCTCCACTCCGCAACTGCTAAAAGCGAACTGTAAATTAAAATTGGAAACGTATCGAAAGCTTCACTCTGCGAATGATCACAAGAACATGTCACATGAGGTTAGAGGAGTTAGCAATAATATCGCTATAATACACGCCACTACAATTACGTCTATATTCTTCTTTTCTTATCGCGGGCATGTCAAAGCTAGCCCCTAGAATGACATTTTAAAATGCATTGAAACTTTCATTCCCCCATAGGTTCATTAACCTTCGAAACAATCAGCAATACTCCCTGTGAGGACTGAGAGTGAATTAGCCCCCGTGTCAGGATAAACGTACGAAACAGGTAATACAATCACACATTCAGGTTTTCATATCATTAATTACTTCAGGACAGTGGTACTCAGATATAAATTTGGTCTCATTAAATTATTTAAAATATAAGTAATGTAACATTTCTAAATTCTTATGTCCAAAAGTCTTATGGGGCTAAGCACCTTTAGCCCTTTATGACGCACCACGCCTGCGTTAATGTACCTTCTCTTGTCGGAGATATTTACCTTTACCTGGGTTATCTTTATCTTTTATTGTTCTTTGATTTAACTTCGCCCTAACCCAAGAAAACTTTCATGAACTAGGCTGGTGAAACAATAGCGTTCAGAACATTGCATGAGGTGGGGAATTTCAACGGTAAAGGCATTTTTGGCTAAATATTTTCAAGTGCTTTCTACACTGGTAGCTGACTCATCTACAGCGTGAGCTTCAGTCTGTAGTGATAAGCTTAAACGTTAATTTAGAGAACTGCGATTTCTTGTCAGAGTATGCTATTTCAGCAAAACTTTCAAAGCATTCTTTATTTAACTCGCTATCTGAAAATGAATTTTGATTTTTTGAAAAATTTCCGCTACTACAATATTGAGTGGACAACATGTTCTTAAAATACGATTGATGTCCCTAATTGGTCATGGTGGAACACTTCTGGCCTCCGTTAAGTCTGAGTTTGCTGGTGTATTCTCCGACAATCTGTGTAAATCTTGTCCTACTATGTACAAACCAAGTTTCAAAGAGTCCTAGAGTGAGGTTACGTATAATTGGGAAGTGCCAATCGAGCAAATTCATTATTCTAACATGGGAAGAAACAGCAACGAGGCCACAAAAAGGAACGATCCACCAGGCGAAGTTGTTACTTGGGCGAACCTTGCGGACGCCGTGCTGCAGCAGGTAATGGCTGCCCTGCAGGTGCAGGACGTTCTTTCAGCGATCGTCGTCACGATAACGGAGAGTGTGACTAAAGCTGTGGTAGAACACTTAGAATCTCACTCGACTTTAAGTAACACATACCTCGTGAAGTGAAAGCCGATCTCAATAAACGTGAAGCTGAACTGAAGGCCGTTGAAATCAAATTATGACGTAAAACTGACGAATCGGAAATGTATCAGAGACGTAGTAGTCTCCGAATATTCGGCGCGCCTGGGAAAACGGACCTGTTCGAGACTCAAAACATGCCAGAAGTCGACATATAGTCGTCAAGTTCGTTAGTTATAGGAAGCGAGAAGAGGTTTTTAGCAGCAAGTGGCAGGTAGCTGGCAACGGGGTCACTATCAGAGAGTATTTCACTTCCACACGTCTTGATACACTGAAGACCGCGAGAGAGAAATACGGAATCTTGAACTGCTGGACAATGGACGGACGCATTGTAGTCAGACTATGGAACAACAAACACTAAGTGACTACAATGAAAGAACTCGTTGCCGGGTTGATTGGCTCAGACGGTTGAGGCGCTGGCCTGATCCCAACTTGGCAGGTTCGATTCTACCTCAGTCCGGTGGTATCTGAATGAGCTCAAATACGTCGGCCTCGTTTTGGTAGATTTACTGGCACGTAAAAGAATTCCTGCAGGACTAAATTCCGGTACCTCGGCGTCCCCGAAAACCGTAAAGGTACTTAGAGGGGTGTAAGGAAAGTAACATTATTATTATTATGTAAAGAACTTGTAGTACTCCACCAACGTTCGAATCAGCATGAGTATTTTCTGTTTCAGTGTTGTAATACTCAGAAAATTCTCGAAATTTAATGCTAGAGTTTATTCTATTAACTGGACTATTTCGACAGTTTTATCATTTTCATAAACACGGTGTAATTTTTAGGTATAACTTCTGTAGATTTAAATTATTTCTTATACATAATATCTGTAGAATACAATATCATGTCTATAAGTAGGCCTACGGGCCGTGAAGGCATTAATGGCAACATATCGACAGCGTAGAATGAATACCTCGTATCTCACAAAGTTCTTCCTATCCAATTTTTCCCTTAAGACTCGCCACGCCTCCCAGCCACACATGGATATGCAGTCCATCAGAACAGTGTACGTTGTGTTCTTTTTTCCTATGCGGATGTGTGAAGGAAAATGAACCTTACCTCACCGTACTATAGGAAAGCATGTTTGTGTGACATATTTACTAACTCCTAGAGTATAAGTTTTATAAGGTTCATTTTTCTTTACTAATAAGCATAGGAAAATAAACCCAACGAACATTGTTCTGATGGACTGCATACCCAGATGTGGCTGGAAGGCGTGACCAGTCTTAAGTGAAATAATAGATAGGAAGAACTTTGTGAGATACGAGGTTTTCATTCTAGGCCATCGATATGTAGAACAGTTTGTAGATTTATTTTACTCTGATTTTTTACCTCATCTAATAACAGTCAACCCTTGAATACAGGTACAACTCCTTCAACAGGGTCGGATAAGGTTCGAGTGTCCCTGCTAATAATGGAATTCCGGCTGGCCACAATGACCTATCCTCGAAGGATTTACTTTCCCTTTACCCTCAGAATGTATTGCAAGTCGTCCATGCCAACGTAAAGTCACTTCTGCCTCACGTAAATGATGTAACTGAAACGTTTTCCCCGTGTGATCGGCATGCTATTCTATTCTCGGAAACGTGGTTCAAGCAATATCTTCCAAGTTCATTTATTCATCTAAATGGATTTTCGCTCGAAACTTGTGACAGAGGGGAAAGCGTGGGGGAGGTGTATTTATGTATATGAGTAACGATTTAAAGTATAAAATAGTTTACTGAACGCAGATCTACTCTGTAAAACCTGAGTTCATGATTGTTGAAATTGTGCGTCTGGTACGAGGATTCTTTTCGGTGCTGTGTACAAACACCCGCAAATTGGTCACATTGCGGATCTAGAGGATGTCCTGGTGAATCTAGCCGCAAGATACGAACACATTTTGATTCTAGGATACTTTAACACCAACAATCTCAAATGCACCAATGAGACCATGCAACTGACCAACATTTTTAGATCTTCAAACATGACGATATTGCCATTATGACTGACGTATCACACCGGTACTTTCCAAATTTTACTTGATTTGATAGTAACAAACAAATCTGACATATTAATAGCACATGGACAACTTCACGTTCCTACAATTTCTCATCACTACGGCGGATATGTTGCATATTCACTCAAAATCCGCAAATATAAACCTAAAACTGTCACTTTCAGAGTTTCTGAAAACATTAAGCTACATTATCTCATTGAGGATGCTCTTTCTATGCCATGGCTCAGTTCAAATAATGTTATTGATTTTACGTCCCACTAACAACTTTTGACGGTTTTCGAAGAGACACACTGTTCAGCATCTGAAAGATGCTGCCTTTTGTTTTCACTGTATGACAGTGTAACCGTGTCGGTAATAAATGTAATCATATCGGTAACTGACTGAGGGAATTAAGGCGTTCTCTAGCCTTCTTTGTCCGTATGGAACTTATGTTGCATCCGATTGTTCAAGAACCCCGACTTGGAGGCGCCGTCTCAAATATTTTGTGGCGTGAAAAATCCCTGGAGAGAGAAAGCTAGCTAAGGAAAGAACAAAGAGGGAAGACAACATTCTAATTGTAATCACCCCACTCACTAAGCATTGCCTAAATACGATAGTGCCAACTTGCTAACTTGGTTTAATGCTGGATATTTCGAGTGAGAATTTTAGACCTCTGGCAAAATTCAGCATTAGTCAAATTACGTTGTAGAAGTTAAGGTAGGCATCAGTCAAGTAGCCAAGCTAGCGGTGGACCCAGACTCAGAAAGCGAAATCCCAGAAGAGGCGTCCGTATTTTAACAAAGTTATTAATCTAATCACCGATCGAATTATTTTCCGCATGTGCTAATCTCTCATGGAATTATGAGCTACACGTTTTGACCGCATCACTAAGGTCAGGAAACCACCGGAACGCGAGGTATGAAAAGTAGAGTGGGGTCAACTGAACCCTGGCATAGCTGTTTGGGGGTAGTTTACTTGGGATCGTCCTGTGATAGGCGGGGAGATTTTCTGAGGTGTGTTCAAGGAAAGCAGACGTCAGGCCGTGTCGCGTGTCTTTGTGCGGAAATGGGATTGAGTTGTATCGCAAGGTAGTAAGAACAAACAATTTGTACCCTATACATATTATGTACGCATATTATTTACGAACAAAGAGTGTGGAAATCCCGGTGATGTGCAAACATGTGTTAAGTCAAGCGGTCAAAAACGATTGTATTGCAGTAGTACCGTGGAGGATGTGTATCGCGATGTTAAAAACGTAAGATAGCTATTTCTCTATAAACAGTGTTGGAGAAGGAGGTAGATTTTTATATGTCGGTGAATTAAGTGGAGTGTAATAAGCAGTATAGGAGAAATAACTTCAATATTAACTGTGCCAGTGTCGGTGAGAAATTAAATAAATTCCACTATAAAATTCAATATTACATGTGCAGTGCCGGAGGAAGACGTGATTAATGGAACATTGTACTAGCCAAGACTACGAATTTGCAGACGGAGGTCTGAAGAGGAAACTTCGAACCAGTGATCCGTGCCTGTAACATGCAGTCTTAAACCATCCACCAGGGGCCTCGTCGAGGTTCGAACCATGGGCATCCTAATATTACGGTAAGTACACTGATTAGAAGTATTCTGTAGTGTTGTAAATGCGGGATTTAATTTGTAGTAAAAAAGTAAATAACGTAGGATAGAGTTTTAATAGATAAATACGGATTTTTGTAACTAGGGACAAACATTGAGTCGGTCATCGTATTGCTTGTGTAGAATAATTTCAGATGGGTGGAAAAACTCTGAAACATGCTAATTTTTAGGTAGGCTATATGTAATTCCAATTGACAGTAATGCATGAGCATGGTTAAAGAATAAAACAGTCCTAACATTTTGGAGTGCTTTAGGTAATGGGGGTAAACTATTAACTTGTTTTTAGGATTTCAAACGTTCTATCTTTTTCCTCTCTATATTTGGAGCAATTATTTCGTATCCTTAATGTATGAAGATAGGGTTTTATACATGCCTTCGCTGATGTGTTAATATATGGGATAGCAATGCATTCTGATTCTAAAAAAATTTTGAGTGTTTGTAGAATAGTATAACTAGTTGTATGCATTCTGTGTGATCTGTGACATGGCTGGGGATCGATTACATGCCCCCCAAGTTAAATATGGAATGTTATTAAGAGGATAATCTCTACATATACCGTAAAAATGGCCACGCAAATAAATCTTAATGATATGTTGTGTTGTGTTAGGAGAAAAGCCGCATGTTAATTATCTGTGCGTTCGGTAAGTTTTGAACTCGGGTCCTTTGTGATTAAATTATGTAGATTGAAGGACAAATGCAGGTTTGACATGATATAAGATAGGCGTACTTGTAGAGTACGTAAGAATAATTGCATTAATTGTAGTTGAAATGAAGTATAACCCGATTTTTTTCAGAGGCTTTAGAATGCTGTGCTTTTAAAGAGAGTTTTGTGTTACTTAAAGAGATGGGTCGCTAGCCTTTCAAGGTGAGGCGGTGACCATATGACGGGTGATTTATGCCAGAAGGTGGGAGATCTCTCTACCCGTGTTTTTAAAGGTTAATTTAGAGTACTGCGATTTCTTGTCACGGTGTGTTATTTCAGCAACACTTTCAATTCATTATTTAATTAAGTCGCCATCTAAAAATTTTTTGAATTTTAGAAATTTGAAATATTTCCTAATTCATGTATTTATTTGTAAACGTGACTATTTATCTTTACCTATTTCTTCTACATTGGAAGGAATGAATACGTCAAACCTTACTATGGAAAGAGAAGGAGCCCGTTGTTAACAGAATGAGATATTTATTTGTATTTTCCCAATTACGTTATGTTCGACTCGGTATGGGAAGATTGATTTATTGGAACGCCAGAATAAAATATACTTTTGTTCTCCTATAAAATTAATAGATAGGGATTTTAGCGACCTGACCCTGGTGACGTGCAGAAGTGCATTGGTTCGAGTCCCAAGGCAAAGCCAGGATTTTCGTAACACACAGTTCACCATGAAATACAGCAATTCATATATTTTTGTTACCAGAGGAGTTGTGTAATATATATATGTTGTATGGTACGTTGTTCTTTAATACCTATTTAATTTTTGTGTGCGTGTGTGTCAGACTTTGAAATCGGGTTCTGCCCCGTTCTTTGGTTTTTGTTTTTTCTGTGTGATTTGGGTTCGAAAGCTGCACCCAAAATTTGTTTATTTTTGTGTTGTCTGTTGCGTCGTGTCCATATGTATTTGCTTTATATGCGTTATTTTGGATTCTGATCATTTCGCTAGGCGACCACACAAAGTAGACTCCAGAATTCGGGAGTATAGGATGTTTTATTCAAATGTAGAAGAAATAGGTTAACGATTTACAAATAAATACATGTATTAGGGAATATTTCAAATTAGTGTTTAACGAATCGGTGTGCTTATCGTAGGATCCAGAAATAAATGAAAGAGCATCCATCGAATGTGGAATTAAAAATTGAGCGTATTTTAGTTAATTTTTGGCTCACATGTATTGATGTTATCCAGGGTTACAATTTTGGGTGTGTTTTAACGAGAGTAATTAAAAATATTCAAAAATATATTCCTTTTGCTATTAATTTGCCGTAATCTTGATGCATCTTTATTTTTCCTCCGTTCTGTTTAGGCCGGATGTTCTACTACAGGAACGGAGGGATTTGCGGTCGAACCTTGCACGGTCCGAAGGGCATTTGCTCAGCCATTTGTTTGGAATTAATTTTGGGGGGTATTTCCAGATGGGGTAGTATTTGATTCTTGACAAAAAGGTCTCATACGTTATAGCAATATGGCGTATGGTCCCAATAGAGAAGCCGCACTGAAAACAGTAAGGGTCACTCCCCCAGCATCTCCTTGCATCAACTGTAAATTTTGACTCTTACAAAAGACTGGGTTACACAAATGAGAAGTAACGTTAAAATTTACTTCGCCCACGCTCAGCTAAATATCAACGACACTGATAAGCTGTGGAGATCAGTTAAGGATCTAGGTTTAGGTAAGGCTCCTGAAAGGAGCAAACTAATTAATAGTGCATATATTGAGGAGCTCAGCAGCCACTTTGCGACAAGACCGAGTTCGATAGAAGAACAAATTAAAAACAATATTTTGATTAAATTGAATGTGACCAGAAACCAAATATTGAACAACTATATTTCTCTTATGTCTTATCCACTCTAGTGAAGCAAGCCTTCCTGTCTCTCAGGTCGCGTGCTACTGGCTGTGGCGGTATTAGTTTTAAAATGTTGAACAATATACCAGATCTTTCCTACCTTAAATC
Organism: Anabrus simplex; assembly: GCF_040414725.1. Lineage (NCBI taxonomy): Eukaryota > Metazoa > Arthropoda > Insecta > Orthoptera > Tettigoniidae > Anabrus > Anabrus simplex. Next base: position 205,315,864 of record NC_090266.1, on the reverse strand, counting down.
ATGTAATAAATACATTCGTTTTGACTGGCATTTTTCCTTCGAAGTGGAAGCAAACTATTATTCGTCCAATCCCAAAAATATAATCCTACTTTACCTGCAGATTACGACCTGTAAACATATTACATTTTCTGCCAACAATACTTGAATAATTCCTTCATAAGCAGATTATGACATGCGTAAATTAGAACAATTTACTAAGTAAATATCAGTCGGGATTTCACACTAACCACAGTAATACAACAGATCTGGTGAACGTGCTTATGAAACCGAATGCGCTATGGATAATGGTCAGCTAAGAGTATTAATAATATTAGATATAACTAAAGCCTTCGACTACGTGGATAAAAATCTAGGCCTACTTCCGGCAAAATTATAATCTTTGAACTTTCCTTTCAATATAATGACGTGGATAAAACCTTCGCTGTCAAATCGTAATCAGTGCGCTCACATCGCGGAAAGCACATCCTCATGGAAGCAGGTTGAGACAGGGACGACTCTGGGTTCTATAATTTCTCCTCTTTTCTTTTCCTTTTATATTAACGATATTTCATTAGATATTGAAAACTGTAAATATCATCTATACGCAGATGATTTTCAGGTCTATGCTCACAAGAAAGTAACCGGTATTCACGAAGCGATATATATGAAATTAATAAAGACTTTGCTCGTGTCGAAACGTGGACTAGAATAAACGTACTCAGAATGACCCCCGTGAAATCTCAAGCTCTAGTGATAGGTACATACAAGAACCAATTTTACTTAAGGATCGTAGATACTCCCCAATAACGTTAACTGGAATCACTCTCCCTTTTGAAAACAAAGTTAAAGGTTTGGGATTAATACTGGACGGAAACCTTCACTGTAGAAAACAACCGCCATGTTCCAACGAGTAATTTTCTCCCTTCGCTCACTTATAAGAATGAAAGGTTTACTTCATTTCATGATCATAAAGTTGTTGGTTCAACAGCTAATGATGTCTCTGTTTGACTTCTGTGGCATCGTGTACGGCAGACTAAGTGGCGCCCTCTCTAATAGACTTCAGGGAGCTTGGGTCCGCTTTATAATGAACAGTCCAAAATTTAATTATATAACTCCTGCATCCCATGAGCTGAATTGGCTTAAACTGGACCTGGGATGTAGCTGTCATTCGTGGCTTCTAATCCACAAAATAATGTACAAGCAGACACCCTCTTATCAAACAGATTCTTTCCAGTTGCTTTCAACCATTCATAACGTCCAGACTCGGCCGATGACCTTAGGTCTTAGGCCCCTTTAAACAACAAGCATCATCAACATCAACATTACAACCAGAGCTGTAGCTAAACAAACCCTCAACATACGAAATCACAGATACACCCTCTACAACAATTCTTTTGTTTCCCAATGACCTAAGGTACACCCTATCTGAAACAGTATATGAACAAAAAGTTTTGGCAACGGTAGTTGGACGAATCCGGTTGAGTGTAAATACATGAATTTTGTTTTCCTGTTTTGTTATTTCATTCCGTTCGTCACTCTCATTCTCTTAATATATTTCCACCTCATGAAAAAACTACCTTTTTAGAATATGAATTTAGAAAACTGTAACACATTGGACAATGAATGTACCACATATTATATTAAAGTAGAAATAGAAATTTATTTATTTAAAATCAATTACAAGTAGGACCAGAGGTCCCTTTGGCTGTAACTAACTGCCACAGTAATTTACATGTATCAAATAACATACAAAATCTAATAACAAGATTACATAAAAGTGCGTTAGATTCATTTTCCTACTACTGTCAACATTTCAGAAACATAGACTATGCTAACAAGCAAGAGAAGATATACGAGGACCTAAGATACATTTTAAAACTGAGGATGAATTAAGAATAAAAATTAACATCTAAAATGTATCCAAGAGATTATGACATTTCCTAACACTTAATTAGCTAACATGGCTTAATAAGTGGAAAAGTAGTGGTATTTCAATTTCAGACATTTCCCTGAGATTTGACACTACATTGCTGTATTTCATATAGTTTAAGTCAATGGTGCCTTACATTTAATAGATTATTATATAAAATACAATTTACATGCAGGTTAGTGATCCTTGTGAAGGCGTAATCCCTCCAGTTAGAGCTGGCATTCTAGCTCTGAACTCGCAGCTTTACTATTTCTGTTAGAGCTAAGCATAGCTCATGTCTTTAACCACTCACCCTGTAATTAGAGCAGAACATCGGAAATATGTTGCTTTTCTGCTTTAACTCGTGGACCTTAAATCAACGATCGTACACTCAACACTGCATTTAGGATATAATTATGAACTATCCTTATGAAAGAAGCGAGCATCAGATTTTACATTATTTTCACATGCAATTAACACTAGTAAATCCGGAACGAAGCCATCTTTACTAGCCACATTTAAGCAGTGCCAACTGCTGCTGAATACAACTTCCTCGCAGTACATCAAATAGCTTTCATGAGTTAAATATGTTATTACATAAGTTCAGGATATGAACTTACCTAGTATTGAGGAGCAATTTACACATTCATTTCACTTTCTTAGAACCGTGTCAACTGGCCATATAAGCACTGTCTGTCTTGGGGACTGATGCAATATTATAAACATAGAGTAACACAATTTTTATCTGCATCCGAAGGAATATATTTACCATAGAAGATTATACCGACTCAGATAATGTATTTCCGCCTCATGCAAAATTCTGAACACTTTTGTTTCAACAGTCTAGTTGATTCATACAAGTCTTCCTTCCAACTCACAAGTTGACTTGTGAGGCATGTTATTACATCTCAGTTATTACTCAAGCACATACTAACAACTAAAATTGTCTCCTTGACTCATTAACGGAAAATTTACACATTATCTCCGCGAGAGAGATTGAAAACCACGATTTCAGCACATATTTCCAGTTCTCTATCACCTTTTGACTAGAACTATTGACTAATCGGAGCACAAGCTGACGTGGACTTTGTCCGTGAACACTTTAACATGGGGATGTCTCTGCAAATCTCCATGAGCTTATATAATCTTCAAGGCATTCCGCCAGAACTTTGGTGGGAGTTCCGATCTAGTTGATGATATAGTGTTGGCGATCTGAAGTTAGGGTCCTTAGTTCTGCAACTTGAAAGTTAGGAATCTTGAATCAGAAAACTCTGTCACACACGTTCAATTGAACAAGATTTTTACCATTGCACTTATTTAAATGTCTTCCAGAAGCTTAAATTACAGAATTCCCACACTTCAAGTTTTGGAGCATCTCACTCAACTTACTGTTGGTTACCACACCTAACCTACTAAGGGATGTTCGGAAACCAGTAGTCGACCAAATGGATTTAGGAAGAGTTCATAAAATTTAGCTGAATTCTCCTTAAATTTAAAAATCATAATATTACGTATCAATAAAGTTCATCCCTTACTACGCCTTAACATTGGACTTCATCATACGACTCGTGCACTATCTAACTGCCTGGAGACTATATCGCCCGATAATCAGAGGTTGTAAATCCGTAGCATATATAGCAATGATATCTGGCCTAACCTGCCAGAGAACAAAACTACAGCCTTAGTCAGGAGTGATGAAGCTTTGAATTCAGCTATATTGCATTGTGTGTTCGTAAATGTGTTCGTTATGTATTCTGTTATTCGATAAACGATTGCAGCTACCCGGACTGTAGCTGACGAATCTTACGACAATGCACTCGACCTGGATGGGATCGCAAGGACAGCTGAGATCAGCCTCAACTGACGGTAACGTAATGTGTCACAAAAATAGATGGGGAAGCTGGGTTCTTACTTCAAGTCTCCTGACACGAAAGGATTTGATAATTTCCATATAAATGAATGTAGTGCATGAATTTTCACCTGGGTAATTAAATCAATAATTATGAAGCTGTAATACTATATGTAAATTATTGATATCCATTCTTCTAGGCTGATTTGAGTCGTGTTTATTTTACAGTAGCAAAGAGAATAGGTCATTATTCTGACTTTTTACTTTATTTTGTGAGCATTTCCCATTGAACTCCCAGCGTTATAATTTAGGTAACGTCATCAAAATTAACGTCTAACAAAAATCGTACAATATAGGGACAGGATCTAGAATACATATTCTTGAATGAGAACTCAGCCAGATAAAGGAGGTAAAGGCATATTTTATTCCGGCTGAAACAAAAAGTTCAAATTCAAACATAAATTATACTCCAATGAAAAATCAAACTTGTATACAACAAAGAAAACTTACAATGTAAAATTTGACTCTAAATGTCATGAACCTGGGCATGTAAAGTTCAATAATTTAGGAACGTGAAAACTATATGTTTGTGACGGAGATTGATATAAGTAGACTCTGATTAGCCCTTTGGCTGCAATTAAGAAACGTCTCTTCCATGAATACGTAATGCTCGATTCACATATTGGCCTAAACACACTAATTCCGAATTTTTCGGTTATAAACATCATAAAAAATAACACTTTGTTTGGGACTGGCCGTAAATATAAACCACCAAAAGAACACTGATTATAATACACGATATCCGGATCGTGGGCATAAGACAGAAATTTGGAATCCTCGCAATCCAACTAGAGCCAACGGACTGTGACACACTAATCAACACAAATAATTGACAACACTATCACACACGTATAAACAATGCACTTAACTAAACCACATCTGAAAAAGGACATAAATGGTACTCGTTCAGCATCTCGGATTGAGGGGCAATAGCACTGAGGATATTCGGAGTTCTGGTAATTAATCAGAGTCACATTATACAGGCTATTCTCCCCTACATGTTCTCAAACAGGTGGTCAGCTGGTTGGCAAAGGAACAAACAAATACTACCTTGGTCTGCGTGGCTCAAGCAATCCCCAGATACGACCCTTTCAAGTCAAAGGGCAATGCGTTAATCTTTCACTCAAGTCCTCGAGCGGAATATAACACATTCTTCGCTATTTACATGGGAAACAATCTTGCTCAGTGGAAAGACCATCTCGACTTATAGGCCCTTAAACATATCATTCATTATAACATCTGATCTGGGGTACACACTCTCACAAACAAGGTACAACACATTGCGTCAGCCACAATACTATTTCGAATTCTAGGCCTCAACACAATAATCATGGCTCATCACGGCCACATATTCAATAGTCCCCGGTTGATTTCTGGGGCACAGATAAGTTTTGCCTGCCACTTTTTATACATACATTTATTGAACATAACAGGCGACTTCGCCCCTATACATGTTCACATGCAGAGTAAAATAAATAATAAAGAGTAATAATAATAATAATAATAATAATAATAATAATAATAATAATAATAAGGATCATAATAATAAGAATAATATCTAGCAGTCATTAGCTGTAGCAGTCCCTCACTCCATGTTCAAACATATTCATCCAGTGTCCTTATTGTGCTCTGTACTTGCGTCACATTATTGTTCCTGACCTACACCTAATCAATAAATCAAACAACAACACTCAGCATTTCAGAACTTGCATTCCAGCTAACTTTAAAACAAACAGACCATGCAATCCTGTATCTTTACCCAACTCCACATAACTAAGTACTCTATCCCTATATTCCCTAATCCATTAGAATTTTATCATACTATCCCCTTCCCTTATATACATAACTATTCCACCCCCCTATTCCCCTGCCTACCCTCTAACTCACTCTCCTTCATTTTACTCTCGCATGCCTTTTTTGTCGCACATAAATAACTGTTCAATTCACTCCCTTTTTCCCATTGTTTAATAATCCATCTCAGGATTGCGTTCTCATCCACTCTCCCTAATATTTCCCGATGCTCGGCACTCAATAATCCATGTCTTAACCCCCTCGTTACCTCACAGTCTCTTAGCAAGTGAAAATCATCATTCACATCTCCGCAAAGTACACATCTTGTCTTATCCCTCCCCTGTATCCACCCTGTATTCCTTTGCAAACCTAAAAGCCACCACATCATCCCATACCGTTTTGACCTATCGACGTATCTAATATTCAACCCTGCTATCTCCTCTATTTTCGTCAAAACCGTCAGCGAATTTCTTAGTCTGCTTTCCCCCAATAATTTCTGCCTATGGATATCTCTAATTCTCCTTTCTAGTATATTGATCCCTCTCACTTCTGTCTTCGACCAAACCTCCCCCCACAGGTGTCCTAATCCTATCCTCTCCAAATATCCCTTTATTTTTTCTAACCATCCACCCTTATACATGCTCTTAAATTTCTGTGCATACGCTGCCTGTAATACCCTCCCACCTTCCTGTCTTTTTAAATTCATCCAGTATCTAACTATTCTTTTCACACCCTCTGATTCCAAATCCTCCCCACACATTAATTCCGCCCCTACATTTGCTGTACACCTCGGTAATCCCATTACTAACTTAGCAAAACTACTAACAATCCTTCTTAGTTCCTCTCTTTTCTCATCCAGCCCCCAAACTTCTGAGCCGTATAATACCCTCCCAACGATTACCGACCTGAACACAAGTCTCATTGTTTTATAACTGATCCCCGGGTACTTGAGTAGCAAATTTCTGACTGAAGCTAAGGCTGCCAATCCTCTACATTTCACCCTTTTGATCTGGTCACTCCAATTTCCTTTATCATTAAAAATAACTCCTAGATATTCCAACTTCCTTACCTGTTCCAATCTTTCTCCCTGAATTACCCAATTACCTTCTATCTTTCTTCTTTTGTCCACCTGTACTACTAATATTTTAGACTTATTTCCATTAATTCTCAATCCCCATTTCCTCGCAAATAGCGTCACTGACTTTAAGGCCCTATTCATCGCCCCTGAGGTTAGCGTCATCAATAACACATCATCCGCAAATATCAGTCCTGGTACTTCAAAACCATTAATTACTGGTACAGCCCAATTTTCTGCCCCAAACCCCTCTAAAATATCGTTGATAAATAAAATAAACAGTATTGGCGATAACTTGCATCCTTGTTTTAAACCCACCTTGGACTCTAATGGTCCACTCAGTCTCCCTTCTCCCAATTTTACACAAAACCTGACAACCCTATATATTCCTTCCACTGCCCTCAACATCTTCTCCGAAATCCCTAGCCTGCCTAATTTCTCTAATAGGGCCTCTCTATTCACCTTGTCAAAAGCTTTCTCAAAATCTATTGCTGCTACATAAACCGTACTTCTAGCCATATTCTTATACTTTTCTAAAATAGTCTTTACTATCATTATATTATCCACTGTTCTTTTCTTTTTCCTAAATCCCCCTTGGTAATCTGTCAAAATTTCATTTTCTTCCGCCCACCCGCTTATTCTGTTCGCTAACACACCAGTATATATTTTACTCAAAGAATCCAACAGAGATATACCTCTATAACTGTTCACATTGTTCCTACTACCCTTCCCCTTGTATATAGGGCATATAATTCCTGTTTCCCATTCCTTAGGGTAATTACCTCCCTCAAATATCCTATTGAATTAGTTTAACCATGCCCTCTATCATTATCTCGTTTTTACTAATTTTCTTCCAAAACTTGTTATTTATACCATTACAACCCCGGGCCGACTTCGCTCTGGCTCTGCTTATCACTCTCAGGATTTCCTCTCTTGTGATTTCTTTATCCAGCTCATAAATTGCCACTCTCCTATTCCTCCAAATTACTTCTTCTCCCGAACCTCTCCATCTTTCATCCCCCTTTTTCCCTAGTAATTCATCAAAGTGCCTGACCCATTGCACTTCCTCAATACTCGTTCTCTCTATATTCCTTCCACCCTTAATAATTTATTAATCTTATCCCAAACTCTCTCAAAATTATTTGTCTTGCAGTCATTATTTATGGCTTCAATTTGTTCCTCTAACCACGTCTTTTTTGTCTCACAAATTTTCTTTTTATACTCCTTCCTCAATCTACAGAAACACTCCCTTTCTTGGCTCCCACCTTTCCTTCTATATTCTCCTAACGCGTCCATCACCTTCCTCCGCAATCCTTCACACTCCCCATTAAACCATTCTTCTCCCTCTTTCTTCTTTCCCTTTCTAGCTTTCGCCTTCTGCGCTATCATCTTTATTGGATGTAGCAACAATTCCAAGGCTTTATCAGTATTATTCTCTTCTAACGCCCCTTCCCACCCATATTTCAGAAGATGTAACTCCTCTTTTACTACCCTATTCCAATCCCGGCCCACATTCTCTGTCCATTTATACTTATTATAACCACTCCCTCGTTTATCATTTGTCTCATCTTCCTTCATTGTACACTTCTCTTCCTCCCTTTTCAGCATCACCCTCACCGGGAAATGGTGTGATTCAATCCAGTCTCTTATTTCCATTCTTACAAATTCCTCAATCATCCCTTCCGAACTTAAAACCATATCTATCACACTACCACCCTTCTCATTAACATATGTCAATTTCCCCGTCCTGTCACCCTCTATCCACCCATTCAGAATATACAAATTTCCCACAGCACACATCTCTAGGAGCTTCTCTCCATAACTATTTGTAATTTTGTCCTCACTCCTTCTACTTTCCAACAAACACATTCCATCCTCCCTACTATAAACTGGGATCTGTTCCCCTATTCTCGCGTTCCAATCCCCAAATAACAACATATCCTCCTCACCTGGATACATTCCCCTTATCCTACCAATATCCACCAATAACTCTTCAAAAAAATATTTATTTGCATATGCTGAATTACTAGGGTGGCAGTAAACAAAAGCTAGATTTATTTTCTTCCTCCTTCCCTCATCCCCTCCCAAATTCAATCTCAGCCATATGGCTTCCATCATATCGGTCTCTATATCCTCTACTCTTTCACTAATTTCTTCCCTAATTAGAACTATCATCCCTCCTGGTGCTCGACACTTATTCCCCTCTTTTCTTCTATATTTATATTTTATCTCAAACCCCTTCCATGAAATCTCCCTCCCTGTTTCCAACCACGTCTCCAAGAGTGCCACAACATCAAAACCTTCAATTACTTCCCGAACTTTCTTGTTTCCTAATTTGTTCCTTAGTCCCTCAATATTCACACATCCTATTTTCCAATATAGTTATAACTTTCCCTCCCTCCCTTCTAGGTCTCCCCCTCTATTCTTACTTCTAGTAGTTATCGACCTCTCGTCCTCTGTATCCTCCATCCCTTTACGTACTTTTCCCCATATGCCTTTTAAGCTCTTACTTCTGACTTTACTCATAATTTTTTTACCTTCCTGTCGATCTGTCTCCTCTTGACCTTTCTTGTTCACTACACCACTGCACCCTGCTCTCACCGCTTCTTGCGCTCACCCCCACTCACCCCCTCACTATTTTGGACTTCTGAATCCACCTTCCCTTGTCCTTTCTTGCTCACTGCAACACTACACTCTACTCTACCAGTTTCTTGCTGCTCACTCTCACCGTCCACTTCACTATCTTGATCTTCTGTCTCCCGGCTGCACTGCCCATTCTCTTCTGAGATGCTCTCCTCTCCTGCCACGTCCCTCCTCCTCTTCTTTTCTTCTTTCTTCTTCCCATCTTGCCTTGTCCTCTCACCACACTCAACCCTCTCGTTTTCGTCTATCTCCTCTAGCTTCGTCACTGAATGTACTCTAACCCATCTCCCGTTTGTCACCTCCAACCTCAAACCTCTTATTCGGGCCTTTAGCCCCTGGTTCCTCGCTCTCCATAGGTGCCTATTCAAGATCTTCATATTTTCACTTCCTTCCCTTCCCATGACTCTTTTCACCCTTATTTTCTGTCCCTGTAAATTCTTACTCTTACCTACCACAATTTCTGCCATTAGGGTAGATAAAATTTTTACCCTAATTGGCCTCCGACCTTTAGTCTTACCAATTCTCTCTACATCGTCTATGTCTATCTGACTAAAGTTTATCTTCATTGAATCACGTATAACTTCCACCACCTTAGATATCAGTTCAATCTTGCTCTCCCTCGCCCCTTCCTCAACTCCATACATAAATATGGCTTTCTCCAATCTCTCCTGCCTGTACCCCTCCGCTTCTTTCTTCATCTTCATCACCTCCTCTTTCAGATGTTTCACTTCCCCTCTCAATAACTCGATTTCTTTCTCATTATTGTCCACTCTCCTGCTCGATTCCTCTGTCTTCGTTTCAAGCCATTTCTTCATGTTCCCTATCTCCTTTCTCTGCCCCTTCATCATGTCCTTTATTTCCTGCACCTTATCCCATTGACACTTTTCCTGCATAACTTCACTTACAACCACCCTGAGTGCGGCCAAATCCTCCGTACTATATTTTCCACTGGTATTTGGGCCTGGGTTTACTTCCACCCCCCAATAACCAGTAGCACCGCTATCACTGTCACTACCAGCACCGCTTCACTCATTTTTAATCCGTCCGTACTTATCACCAATCCATTCCTGGTCTCCTTCTTCTGCCTTGCCTGCCATTTCCCAATAGCGGCCCGGTACTGTTCAATGCCGACCATGTTTTCAGCACGCACTTCACTACGCAACCTCTCTCCTCGACCGCTCGAGCTAGACTCGCCACTTTTTATAAATGGCTCTGAATAAATTCAGCGACAGGGATAGTTCTCTGCACACATAATAAAAAAAAACAACACATGCAATAATACTACTTCATGCATAGCCTGTCTATAAATTAGTTCTACACATCTCTAATTCCCTTTCAATCCTCGGGAGGTGCAGTGCCTTCCAACTGGCATGGATGACTTTGACATCGCTTATACCTCAATGTCTGCATAACTCTAGTACACATAAGACACAAAATAATAATAAAAAGCTACACTACATCCTAACATAGCCCTCGTATCCCAACTCTAAATAACACTGAAATAAAACTGGAGTATAGCATGCATCCAGCCCCAAACATAATAAATGAAAACAAACCAATGACCCTCTGGCTTACATTACAATTACTATTTACATTTAACGATTTTACATTTAACATTTAATGAATCTGATCACTACATTGCATGCTTATAAACAGTTCAACTTTACCTCCATTTCTGCCGTTAGCGGTACCTTTGAAACCGCTGCTTTGGTGTAATATATTTCATGATAGCGTTGCTGTCGACGGATCTAAGAGTCTGGTCGTACGGTTCTTCCTGCCCCATGATGTGCTGCCTTCGATCACTTGCTGCAGATGTGTCCCTTTAACCTGGTAACGGTTGTTAATCTCAATTCTCTTCACCACTTCCATCTTGCACGAATACACTGCCGTGAACCAGGTAAGGATACAATTGTCAATATCCCCTATCGAGACATTAGCCCAGTCAAATAATAGCTGCCAAATTAAGGGATATTTGCTGGTTCCAATCAGGTCCTTTTCATAGTTTAGTCATCATTAGCCGGAATTATAACACAGAGCGAACTTATGTTTGAACCTTTATTAACGAATTAAATGTTGTTCGGCTGAGCTTAAACACATCGTTACTAAGTCTGCTCTATCACTGATACAATAAGCTTTGTTGATCATGTTGAAAATACGCACTCCTCGAATATCACTTAGCTACTGCTGGCACTGAACTGGAGACAAATGGGACAGATGAGACCGTTGCACTAACGCTCGCTTCGTTTATAGGCTGAGTGGAAGGACGCACGTTACAGTACATTCCCGAGATACATTCTGCTCTCTTTGTGTTCGGCCAGTTACCTCACAATCGATATTTCAAACAAGCTGAAACGAAGAACACAGGCACTGTTACATATTTTTTACGGATTAATCTACATCGAAAATATCAAAAGGAATTGTTCCCTTCTTTGATCTGAGGGATATGGCTCCGTGACTTATATCCGAAATCGAATTGAAACAAGCTGAAATGAACAACACAGGCACTGTTACATAATTTTTATGGGTTAATCTACTTCGGAAATACCAAAAGGAATTGTCCTCTTCTTTGATCTGAGGGATTTGGCTCTGTGACTTACATCCGAAATCGAATTGAAATTATTCCAGACCTGCATATTTCGTGTTAGAGGAAACCCTGGCGTTGTTCGGTATTTCCCCGCTTCCAAATTTCTCGCTCTCTCTCTCTCTCTCTCTTTCTTGCATGCTGTTTGCCGACTCTCTCTTCTCCTCGCGTACGCAAGCCATCGACCGGAGTAGTACTGTGGGGGTTCTGGAACATGGCTTCAACATTCTCTGCCGAGTCAGTACTCGAGGTCATTGACCCCATGACGCCATGACAACGTGACCATGACGTCACATTGTTTATAAACAAAGCCACGTGCTTGGACACGTGCTTTTTGACAGCTGTAAACCCGATAGCTGTCATCTTGACGACCCCTAACCCCACATTTTAACAGGAGAGCGGTACTAACATCACTGCTGCCATCTTGATAAAGCCTAACCTCATTGTTGCCACCTTAACCGAGTGGAGGGCGCGGAATTTAATATCCACGTGCTTTTGACAGCTCTCAGGATGACAGGACCTAACCATGTTGGCGTGGATTTTAAAAGGGTGAACGTGGCTAACCCCAGTGCTACCATCTTAACAGGGTCTAACCTCATTGTTGTCATCTAAGCTACGTAGGGGACGTGGAATTTAAAATCCACGTGCTGTTTAACAGCTGTCAAACACGTGGACGCGAAATTTGAACAAGTGAATGTAGCTAACCTTACTGCTACCACCTAAACAGGGTCTAACCTCACTGCTGCCCCCTTAAGCATGTGAGCGCGCGGATTTTGAAATCCACGTGTATTTGACAGCAGTCATGATAACAGCTGCCATCGTAACACCATCTGCACTTATTGAACAAGTAAACGTCGGTAACCTCAATGCTACCACTTTAACTGGGCGTAACCTCACTTCTGCCATCTTAATGACCTACGGGGGGGCGGAATTTAAAATAAACGTGTTTCTGACAGCTGCTATCTTGACAGATCCTAACTAAGTGCATTTGTTGAAGTGACCACGGCTAATATTACTTACTGCTGCTGCAGAACATAGTCAGGGGGCCTAACCACAGAGGATTATAGTTTTATGGCTAGCTGCCCTTCTCGACAGCGTAACGCCACGGAGGTCAGGTAAATCCCTCCTCCTCCTCCGACCGGATAGCCTCGTTCCTCCCCCTCCTTCTCGGACGGGACATAGCCACGTTCCTCTTCCTCCTTTTGTGATGGGGCTTAGGCGCGTTCCCCCTAGTTTTAAAACAATTGCTCTTCTCGATATGACACTATCACAGAGGGGCCTGGATTAGGGCTAGCTGCCCTTCTCGTTATCCCAATTCACCAACACCATCTTAGAAAAGGGTCTAAACTTAGTAGATCATACTTTTAAGGCTAGCTTCCCTTCCCACACAATCTTGGAGGGGCCTAACATCAGAGGATTAAGGCTAGCTGCCCTTCTCGATATGTCCCTTTCCCAAAACTATCTTATAGGGGTTTAACCTTACTGGGCTATAGTTTTATAGTAAGATGCCCTTCTCGACACTATTTTCCCTCCTCCTATCGGCAACGTAACTTTAGAGAGGTGAGCTTAATCCCTCCTACTCCTTACAGCCTAGGTCAGCGTAATCCTCCTGCTCCTCCTTCTTACAGTGAAAAATGTTAGCTCAAATCCTCCTCCTGCTTACAGTTTTACGGAAGATGTACTTCCCGTCGTAGGATGCCTACCTACACAGTTGATACGGCTTTACGTCTCTATCCGACGCGTGATTTCCCTTCCTAAACAAGATAAAACATGTAGTTAATAGGAGGAAGCGTAAAACTACACCATTACTAGGGCTTTATGTCTCCATCCGACGAGTAACCTCGCCTCCTGAACAAGATAAAACATGTTGTTACAGAAGACTGGAAATGATGTGGCCTCTACTAAGAGCATCAGTGTTTTTGTGTATGTTTAGAACATAGTCTGTTGTTATCTTACAGTAAAATTTGGAATAGTCAGCATACATTCCGATTGTATTCTAGACAGAAAATGCTTACCTTGATAGGAGGAGGGTGTGCGAAGAGAAATTTACACGCAGGCAGGTGATGATTGCATGGAATGTAACTACATCTCTCTCTCCTATATAACATCAGATATTTGTGATACAAACAAAACAAAAAATAATGATTCTAACTCTAATCTTCCTCTGTTTAGCATTAGAATAATACATGCATCACATGGATTTCGAACCCTGTTCACTCAGTTTACCGTCAGTTTAAAACATTCTCTAATACATGAAATCTCACTGGATTAATGCAAGAATAAATATACCTCACTCCTTATTTTGAATGCTGTCTAGACAGTTACCGTAAAAGAATTTCATACATGGAATAGAACAATGAAATTCTCTGATGTGTAAAATAACAACAGTATATAACAAACGCACTACTTCATTAATGATATAGGCACACAACACTCTCTATCGTAAAACTGAACACGCACACAAAAATATAAAATTGATGGTAGGACAAGCAAATGCTGTGAGGTAGCCCCTTACACACGTCACTACGCGCAAACACAAACATTTTGATTACCTGGGATACTTCTATCGCATAGCATTGTGAGGTTAGCATAAGGCTTTATGTCCCCATCCGACCAACAAATAACTATGTATATCGTCTGCGGAGAGGATTTTTTACACAGAAAAACATGGAATGATATATAGTTACCCTGAATGAGTTGAACGGCGCTTGCATTCATGATGATGTTACGTACTATCTTTTAACGCAAGATAATACGATCTTCTGCTGTCGTCATAGTAAATGACAAGCAAATGCTGCGATTGTATCTCCTGCAAACAGAACAGCCTACATATGTAATAACTAATATTGGTACAGGACAATCCATGCTCTGACTGAAAATCGAACACGTGAATACTACCTTACTTAGTTGTGCAACTACAACGCTGTAATCATTAATGGGGGATGTGTGTAACTTCCGTGGCCTACGTCGTGTTAACTCATCAATGGTAGTGAATATTGGATTTTAGTAACCGAAGAAAAGCCTGAACCACGGAACCCAGCTGTGAGAAGCCGGTGCGCTGCAGGCTGAGCTACGGAGGCTCTTTAGTAAGATTACGGTGGGTTGGCCGTGCTGTTAAGAGCACTCAGCTGTGCAGCTTATGTCCTAAAGAGGTTCTGAGTTATATTTGTAACCATCATCCCGGTATGGATTTAAACCCTGAGACTTGCTGAACTGAAGACTACAGCGCCGTTCATTTACCAAGGTAATGGAGCCCACTCTCATTGGTTTAATTCACGGTTCTTAACAGAACAAGAACGGTGTTCGCACCGGCACAGATAGGTCTTATAGCGACGATAGGGACCGGAAAGGTCTGGGAATAGGAAGGAATCCCTTGGCCTGGCCATGAATAGGCTGCTAATAGCTTCCATGTTGCACATTACTCCCTAGTCCATCAAAGTAGAAAAATAATTTCTAATCAGCCAGAATAAAATATTCTAAGTTGTAAACAGATAACGTTGAGGTAACGGAATTTTGACCAGCAGCCCCTCTAGATAATAAAAATTTGAACTAGGTAGAACATTATTTCATCTAATTAAGTTTTACAATATTCCTCTTTGTAATGAATGTATGTTAGCGTGCCGGTGAACAGTGCAGTGGACAATGTGTAAGCAGAAATTTGACACCGTTTCCTGTTGCGAGATATGTGTGTCAGCTCCAGCTCTCAGTGAGCCGAACACATTCACTTTATAAGACAACGTATATACACAAGACTTACAGGCAAGTCGGGGGTTAGAGATAATAGATATTCACATTAACTGCAGTGGTGAAAATAATAATGGATACAGTCCTAGAATTTGCTTGATATTTACTACGAGCTAGTTCGTGAGGCTGGATTTGATTCCTACTTAGGTTAATGGAACTAAATCCTTCGAGCTTACATCTATTTACTATTAATGATGGTAGCGATTATTGTTTTCTTCAAGGGTAAGTGTATGAATATTTTCTTCAATATAATCTACGATTAAAATGTGTTCTGTGATCATGGTAATATGTTTATGCTGTTTAAGGTTCTGTGTTTGAGTTTTTTATTGAAGCTCAGTCGCCAAGAGGGGCTCTGTACTTGACGACAATAGATATTCACATCAACTGCAGTGGCGAAAATAATAATCAATACAGTCCTAGCATTTGCTTTATATTTACTATGTGCTAGTTCGCAGGGCTGGGTTCGATTCCTACCCGGGTTAACGGAAGTAAATCCTTCGAGCTTACATCTATCTACTATTAATGATGGTAGTGATTATTGTTTTCTTCAAGGGTACGTGTATGAATACTCTCTTCAATATAATCTACGATTAAAAAGTGTTCTCTGATCGTAGTAATTTTTTATGCTGTTTAAGGGTCTGTGATTGAGATTTTTTAATTCAAGATTAGTGGCCAGGAGTGGCTCCGTACTTTAGTGCGCCGGGGGTTAGTGATAATAAATATTCACATTGACTGCAGTGGCGAAAATAATAATCGATACAGACCTAGCATTTACTTGATATCCTTCGAGCTTACAACTATCTACTATTAATGATGGTAGTGATTATTGTTTTCTTCCAGGGTAAGTGTATGAATATTTTATTTAATATAATCTAACGACTAAATTGTGTTCTGTAATGGTAGTATTTTTTATGCTGTTCAAGGTTCTGTGATTGAGATTTTTTTATTCAAGCTCAGTCGCCGGGAGGGCCTCTGTACCTAGCGATAATAGATATTCACATTAACTGCAGGGCGAAAATAATAATCGATGTAGTCCGAGCATTTGCTTGAAATTTACTATGTGCTAGTTCGTGAGGCTGGGTTCAATTTTTACCCAGGTTATCGGAAGAAAATCCTTCGAGCTTACAATTTATCTACTATTAATAATGGTAGTGATTATTATTTTTTGAAAGGTAAGTGTATGATTACATTTTTATAATATCCTCCAGAGCAAACTGGCTACGCGGTTAGGGATACATAGCTGTAGAGTAAATATTCAGTGTTCTAAACACCTGTTGTATGTGTCTTTTAGTTCGTCGGGGGTTAGCGATAATAGATATTCACTACACTGCAGTGCCGAAAGTAGTAATCGATACAGTCTTAGCATTTGCTTGGTGTATACTATGTGCTAGTTCGTGGGGCTAAGTTCGATTCCTATCCAGGTTAACGGAAGTAAATCCTTTGGGCTTACATCTATCTACTATTAATGAAGGTAGTGATTGCAGTTTTCTTCAAGGGTATCTGTATGGATATTTTCTTCAATATAATCTACGATTAAAAAGGTGCTTTGTACTTTAGGGCGTCGGGGGGTTAGCGATAATAGATACTCACTACACTGCAGTAGCGAAACATGTACACTTAGTCGACACAATCTAGTAAATTGATCTGTATCCTCATGCCTGTCGTTTATTATTCGAATTTCTCTGCAGTAGTGAATATAATCATCGTATTTCTTTGCACATAGCTTGTGCGCGCTAATCCCACCAATGGTACTAGTGGTGATTATTGTTTTAATACTGCAAGTATATCGCTCCCCTGACTACGCGTTTACCTCTTAAGACATGGAGTTACCCTTATGTCAATAATTACAGCGTAGTGGTTGCACAACTATGTACGATAGTATTCACGCGTTCGATTTCCAGTCAGAACAGAGATTGTCTTGTAAGATATTCGTTAGAAGATGGTAATTATAGGCTGTTATGTTATATTGAGATGTATTTAAATTCTAACATGAACATCGACAGAAGATACAGTCGCAGCATTTGCTTGGTATTTACTATGACGACAGCAGAAAGTCGTATATTCTTTCGTTAGAAGATATTAAGTATCATCATCAAGATGGCCAGCGCCGTTCAACTCATTCAGGGTAACTATATATCATTCCATGTTTTTGTGTGTAAAAATCCTCTCCGCAGCGAGAGGACGCTATACATAGTTATTTGCTTGTCGGATGGAGACATAAAGCCTTATGTTAACCTCACAATGCTATTCGATAGAAGTATCCGAGGTAATCAAAATGTGTGTGTATGCGCGTAGTGACGTGTGTAAGGGGCTACCTCACAGCATTTGCCTGTTCTACCATCAATTTTATATTTTTGTGTGTGTGTGTTCAGTTTTACGATAGAGAGTGTTGTGTGCGTATATCATTAATGAAGTAGTGCGTTTGTTATATACTGTTGTTATTTTACACATCAGAGAATTTCATTGTTCTA
The DNA here is from genome assembly GCF_040414725.1 of Anabrus simplex. Lineage (NCBI taxonomy): Eukaryota > Metazoa > Arthropoda > Insecta > Orthoptera > Tettigoniidae > Anabrus > Anabrus simplex. The sequence goes on along the minus strand of NC_090266.1, from coordinate 205,297,762 downwards.
TTCCATGTATGAAATTCTTTTACGGTAACTGTCTAGGCAGCATTCAAAATAAGGAGCGAGGTATATTTATTCTTGCATTAATCCAGTGAGATTTCATGTATTAGAGAATGTTTTAAACTGACGGTAAACTGAGTGAACAGGGTTCGAAATCCATGTGATGCATGTATTATTCTAATGCTAAACAGAGGAAGATTAGAGTTCGAATCATTATTTTTTATTTTGTTTGCATCATAAATATTTGATGTTATATACGAGAGGGAGAGATGTAGTTACATTCCATGCAATCATCACCTGCCTGCGTGTAAATTTCTCTTCGCACACCCTCCTCCTATCAAGGTAAGCATTTTCTGTCTAGAATACAATAGGAATGTATGCTGACTATTCCAAATTTTACTGTAAGATAACAACAGACTATGTTCTAAACACACACAAAAACATTGATGCTCTTAGTAGAGGCCACATCATTTCCAGTCCTCTGTAACAACATGTTTTATCTTGTTCAGGAGGGAAGGTTACTCGTCGGATGGAGACATAAAGCCCTAGCAATGGTGTAGTTTTACGCTTCCACCTATTGACTACATGTTTTATCTTGTTTAGGAAGGGAAGTCACGCGTCGGATAGAGACGTAAAGCCGTATCAACTCTTTAGGTAGGCTTCCTTCGAGGGAAAATACATCTGCTGTAAAACTGTAAGGAGGAGGAGGAGGAGTACGCTGACCTAGGCTGTAAGGAGGAGTAGGGATTAAGCTCACCTCTCTAAAGTTACGCTGTCGAGAGGAGGAGGGAAAATAGTGTCGAGGAGGGCATCTTACTATGAAACTATAGCCCAGTAGGGTTAGACCACTCTATGATAGTGTCGGGGAAGGGAGATATTGTGAAGGGAAGCTAGCCTTAATCCTCTGACGTTAGGCCCTTCAAGATGGTGTCGGGAAGGGCAGCTAGCCTTAAAACTATAATCTACTAAGGTCAGACCCTCCTCTATGATGGTGTTGGTGAATTGGGATATCGAGAATGGCAGCTAGCCCTAATCCAGGCCCCTCTATGATGGTGTCATATCGAGAAGAGCAATTGTTTTAAAACTAGGAGGAACGCGGCTAAGCCCCGCAGAGAAGGTGGAGTAGGAACGCGGCTATGTTTCGTCGGAAGAGGAGGAGGAGGAACGCGCCTATGCCCCGCCGGAGTAGGAGGACGACTAAGCCCCGTCGGAGAAAGAGTATGAGGTGGAACGCGGCTATGTCCCGTCGGAGGAGGAGGAGGTATTTACCTGGCCTCCGTGACGTTACGCTATCGAGAAGGGCTGCTAGCCATAAAACTATAATCCTCTGTGGTTAGGCCCCCTGGCTATGTTCTCCAGCAACAGTAAAATTAGCCGCGTTCACTTGTGCAATAAGTGCACGTACTGAGGACCTGTCAAGATAGCAGCTGTCAAAAGCACGTGGATTTTAAATTCCGTGCCCCTACGTCGTTAAGATGGCAGCAGTGAGGTTAGACCCTGTTTAGAAGGTAGCACTGAGGTTAGATAGTTTCGCTTGTTTAAAATCCTCGCCCACGTGGTTAGGACCTGTCATACTGAGAGGTGTCAAAAGCACGTGGATTTTAAAATCCGCGCCCTCTACGTGGTTAAGATGGCAGCAGTGAGGTTAGGTCCTGTTAAGGTAGCAGCACTGTGGTTAGCCACCTCACTTTTTTAAAATTTCAGGCCCCACTTGCTCAAATGACCTGTCAAGATGTCAGCTGACAAAACCCTGTGGATTTTAATTCCGAGCCCTCACGTCCTTAAGGTTGCAGCAATGAAGTTAGGCCCTCTCAAGATGGCAGCAGTGAGGTTAGTAGCGCCCAATGTGACGTATAGGCACGTGGTCGTGACGTCATGGGGTCAGTAACCTTGGCCGTGGTCAATGACTTCAGGTGCTGACTCAGCAGAAAAATGCTGACGCCATGGTCCAGAACCCCCACAGCTCATACTATTGACGGGGTTTACCAGGGTAAACTTACGGCATCCTGCCTTGGGCCGTCTGCGGGACAGCGCCACACCCTACTTGTTACGGGTTCGACACGTATATACACACGGCCACCCGTCGATCCTATGCTCGCTCCTCAGCGCTAAATTCAGAATGTTCCACAGTATTAAATCAATTTAATTGGAATGTGATATGATATGGTTCAATATGAAATGTATAAAATGGAAAGAATACCGATAGGATATTATATCAGGGAGATGACATTCTACTTTCAGAACTAATAAACCTTCTTGGTGGAATTTTTTTTTGCAATGACTTACAATATAAAACACACTACATCTGTAAACCTGACGGTATTTTGAAATCGGTTTCTAATATTTACTAATTCATAACTCCTACAATACCTGGTCAAACTCAATAAATCCGGCAAATGTATCAAATTATATGCAAATATAAAGATCAATGAAATCGCCGGGTTTTTGGGACTAACTACTTTTTTGTTTTCGGAGATGCCGAGGTGCTGAAACTTAGTCATACCGGAGTTTCTTCACGTGCCAGTTTAATCTACCGACACGAGGCTGGCGTATTTGAGCATCTTTATATAACACCGGACTGAGCCAGGATCAAACCTGCCAAGTTGGGCTCAGAAGGCCAGCTAATTTATGAGCCTAACACTCGGTACTTGCTATTTGCTTTACGCGGCACCGACACAGATAGGTCTTATGGCGACACTGGGATAGCAAATGCCTAAGAGTCGTAAGGAAGCGGCCGTGGCCTTAATTAAGGTGCAGCCCCAGCATTTTCCTGGAGTGAAAATGGGAAACCACGGAAAACCATCTTCAGGGCTGCCGACAGTGGGGTTCGAGCCTACTATCTCCTGGATGCAAGCTCACAGCTGCGCAACACTAACCGCACGGCCAACTCGCCCGGTCCTCCCTATACTACCAGAAGGAGTATGAAGTAGATATATCAGCCTTCTGCTGAATCGTGAGAGTGCTTTAAAGGATCCCTCGCTTCTTCGCGAACTTTTTTTTCTATACAGAGTGACCTCTTAAAGAACATCGCAGTGTTGGCACTGAGAATATCGGACTCCGTCTTCAGAAATCACTGGTACTGGGAACCATGCAAAACCGAAACACATATGATTAACTCTCAAAATTGTAACCAAATAAAATTTATTAAGTCTACCTTGGCTAGTAACAACCTAGGAGTTCGTGAAGTGCAGGTTGTATAAATATTAGTTATATATCGTCGCTGAGGAAGCAGTGCATCGCATCTGACAACACTCTTCCTAAAAAATTTCTTAATATGAATATGAATATGCAGAATTTCAGAACAATTTTTATAGTGTTAATTTTCCTATACGAATGAGTAAATTAAAAAAAAAACTTAAATGCACCATACTGTAGGTGTGCGTAAACACGTCATCAAACATACATTCCTAATAAGAAAGATACATTCCTACAAGGCTAGTTTTCCTTTAAACATTCGCATAGGAAAAGGAACACAACGAAAATTGTTCTGATCGACAGCATATCTAAACCTGGCTGAGAGGCGTGACTACTCTTAAGGAAAATAATGGATATGAAGAACATTGTCAGATACAAGGTTGTGTTTCCATCAGCAACGATATATTAGCTTTAGTTCCAAAATTTGTACGTTTCTAGATATACCAATGTTTTATAGGTTGTGTCTGATGAACGTCAGGGGAATATGCTCTTGAATAATAGAACTCGAATCAATGCACGTTTAGTAGGTTTGATATCTGATGAAGGAAAGGTTGCTTCTCAGTAAGTGATGTCTACGCCCAACTATAGGATGTAAGAGCTAATGAGGAAGTGAATTTTATTTAACTATCATTAAATATGGCAAGAAATAACAGTTTTCTAATTGAACAGTATCACTTTATTGTTAATGTACCAAGCTGGTTCACACTTTACAAGTATAAAGAACAAATCATTTAAGTATTAAATCACAAGTCCAATGTTACAGTGTATAGACATATTACCCGCATAAAACAACAGAAGTATTTCACAGCGTAAGAATCTATAGAACACATATTCCCTGGCAGTTTCTCTTTATGGTGGAGAAGATCATGATATTATCGGACAACCGGACCATTGCTCTACAGAATGTTCCTAAGGAACCTTATGTGTTACTATCTCTGCTTTCTGATAGCTAGGAGAGGTGAAATTGAAATTGGATGTTAATTTGTAGCTATAGTTACACGTGGTTCAGGTCTCTTATAAACTGTCCATTTATAAGGACATAGCAGGGAGTCAGACAACTGAGGTCATTGAAGGTGGCAAGTGATGATGCACGATCTAGTAGGGAATGTCACATACATATCTTCAAACACTTTTTGCATTTGTCCGAATTTGGAAATTGATTTGGATTTCTTTGTTAGTTATAATAACCCAAAATGTTCTATAATAACCTAAGCTGTGTTGTTATTCGCCTGATGATGGGTAATTTTAACAGATTATATCGTGCCCTCGACGAAGTTAAGTTCGAGCTGAAATTCAGCAGTCTATATCTGTACACACAGTAATATATTAGCCCTCCTTCTTTGGGTATGATTTCTGAGTAGTGACTTTTATGAAAACGTACAAAGTTTAATCACACTCTGAGGCTCTGCACTGTCTTCTCCGTTTATCAGTGGGATGGCTAGCAACTGGACAGTCTGTTCACGCCAGTATATCTTTAAAATCACCCTTACCTATATATATACACGTGTGAAGAAAATACCACTTCGCATTTTTTCTTAATTTTTTGTGCACTCTCAATTGAGCTGCTAGTCGTACACACATCATCATCATTACCAAAAGCAACAGCAATATCAACAACAAAATCATGATTGTTTCTCTATTCTAGAAGTTCAGATGTGGGAAGAAACAAACCTTATCCATAGATACTTGTGTTCCTACCACTATTAAATCACATTTTCCACGTCTTTTGGCAGGATCTTTTCACACCTTTTTCACACAAATATCTGCTTAAGGTCCTTGAGACCTAGTTCTTAAATGATTTTGTCGATGTCGTTCTCATGACGCGAAAGAAACACTCAATCGCTATTATTCCACCTGTCAGATACACCCTACAACATTGTTAGTTGAAGGATGACATTCAACTCTAGAGTAAATATGCGGAATTTGTTTCTGGGATAAAAAAATCTATCAGGAATAAAAAGAACTTTAGTTCACTTTAATGTTATTGTCATCAAGATCGATTTGTATACAGTGAGTGTACAGAGTGACAGTTGTATGGCGGGTGAATGTTATACCGTACAATTTATTAAATGAATGATTACTTTATTCAAGGGTGAAAATAGGAGAAAAGATTAGAAGTTATACCCTTTACTTCCTTATATGGATATCGGCAAATTTCTGCAAAGAAAATTATTTAACTGAATCCGGAAGAATAGCATGAAGATACACAGGGGATTTCATCCTTGCAACCTGGATACCCTTTGGAAGTGATGTGTGATAAATACACCTGTCGTATTTTTCATTCTTAATACGGAATAAAATTTTATACTATATTTCTCCTTACCATACCTTTAAAATACCGTACAAGAACGATATCACAAAATATCTTGTTTTTATGCACAAGTAAATCAACTTGTCAAGAAACCGAGAGCTATGTTCAGAGGAAAGGTTAACAGGTCAGTATGGGTTGGAGCCCAAACGGGTAGTTTCGACTTCTCTGTTATCCCTTAACATGATGGATGAACTTTTCGAAGTGATAAAGGGCGAAGAATAAGACAAGAAATGCAATCATATTTGCAAACTGTGCTGGGCCGTGGGTCAAGAGACAGGCTGAAGGAGAGAGTGGCTGAACGAGTGGAACTGTGTTTTTCCGAAACTTTCTTCTCACAACAAATGGGTCTACTTGTTGATGAACTAAGGAGGAAACGTAACCAGGCCGAAAATGGAACATTATGAAACTGAAACAGTTCAACACCTTAAATAAATTGGTAGTAAACATTCATCTGATAACAGAATTACCCAAGAGGGTATCAGAGTTAACGTATAAAGCTTTTATAATTCTGTTTGACATGAATTGTGGGGAAAAAGTTGCCCTAAGACGGAGAAAATTATATCTTGTTGAACCTACGATCTCCTTATTTTGAAGTTTAGAAGCGGGAATCTTGACAAGAAAGGACAAGAGTTGGTACACTGCTGCTGCTGCTGGCGCCGCTGGTGATGATAATGATGGTAATTGTGATTGTTTCTGTAGGGCTCCTATATCGACTCAAGGGTTAAGAGTAAAACACAAACTGAAGATTTGAATTTTCTTAGGTTCAATAATTCAGTAAAACACAGGAGACAAAATTTGAAATGGATATAATTTCAAATATGTGGTGAACAGACTGCTTACTAAAAGTTTCTTCAAAATGACTAGATTTAGTGGTATGTTCCCCAAATTTTCGTTTGCCATCTAGCCAAACTATTCACAATATAAATTTAAGAAGCAATTCTGCTGTCTTGTTGTGAAATATAAGGCACATGAATGTCATCTCCTAATTTGTCTGTCAGAAGAGCGACACAAATTTTAAAGCTGAACCAATTACTAATTTTAAAATGTAATAAAATATAACAGTAATTTTAAACCCTATTACTGTGTTTTAATTAATACTAATCGCTGATTGCTGATTGCTTCACAAGAACTATAACCCACATACTCAGCCAGTACGGTGGCAATCCATGTAGTGCAGAACCCCATATATCGATGCCCTAGCCTAGTTCTAATACCACGTAAGTCAGTTTCTACTGAAAACTGGTTTTTGTCGCTCACAAAAGCAGAATTTTAGAACTTTGTGCTGTACAGATCTGTTTTAATTACACGTAAGGAACAAATAATAGAACGCCTGACAACTACTTTTCTAACATCTCATCTCTGATTGAATTGAAAAAATGCTAATACCACGTAAGTTGATTCATTCTGATATCACGTACCGGTACATGTTTCACATTTCTTGTAACTGATAAGAAAAGGGTGTTAATGATGTTTGCATTACTGATTATCTACTTCTACTGTTCACATTCAACAATGAAGTACTTCAAAAATTAAAAATACAACGAGGAGATACTTTCTATCTTCTTCCAGTCGTTCTTGTACTCAGATGTGCAGATCAATTGGTATTCTATTTCCGAAATACAGTATTTAAATCAAGTGGATGAAGGATGATTGAGATGATGACTAATTGTAATAATTAAGGCTTGCATAGCAGCTAAAGTCGATACTATGTTTAAGAAAACACTCAATTAAACAACCGGAATATTCCCGACAGTCTGTTTCTTACAAGTATTCCTTAAAAATGGCGGACGTGAGGATGGTTATTTTAATGTCTTTTAGAACGAAACTAAAGGTGATTTAGCTATATCTTTGATAGTTTCATGTTCTATAAAGGAATTCCTGTCGTGATATACAGTGATGGAGGCGTGTTTGAGAGGAAAGGCTGTTATGGCAAGTGCTAACCCATTCTCAATTCACAATCACTACTCCAAGATATCATCGCAGTACTTTGATTCAAATTAATCCAGAATTAATAAAGGGAGATCAAATTGTGCCTGAAATGAAGGTATAGGGATGGGAATATATTGTACAGGATTACCTTTGATATAGTGTTTCATACATTACCACAGAAGTAGACTAAACTCAACAATAAAAAGTAAGTCCCTCAAAATCATTACACTGTCAGACTGAAAATAGTGTGGGGTCATATTCAGGAACTTAAATGACTAATTCTAAAAGGCTGTCAAAATTACACGAAAATTTACATCATCAAATGAAAACAAATTTCAAATGTTAGTACTTTCTGTGAAATTTAATGTGGAAACGAAAACCTTCAGCCTGTTTCCAGTTTCAACCAGGTCAAGGATGGAATGAATGAAGGCCAAATCCGACGCGAGGTTAGGAATCTTGCCGGCTGCCAAAGCCTGTCGCAATCTTCAGTGTCTATGATTAATGAACGACAAATTAAATGATATTGGTGATTATTGCTAGAATGAAAGATGGCAGGGAAAACTGGAGTACCCGGAGAAATACCTGTCGCGCTTTGTCCGGCACAAATCTCACATGGAGTGATCGCGATTTGAACCATGGAACGCTGTGGTTAGAGGCCGGTGCGCTGTTGCCTGAGCCACGGAGGCTCTTGAAATACACACATCATACCGAAAAATGTTTTCATTTAAGAAATTTGAACTCTAACTTGCTCCATTAACGATATTTGTAATTTCTGTCAACAGGTACTTTGCTATAAGTTTCATTCCAAAAGTACATATATCCATATTTGTCAGTATACTGATGAAGCATAAATTCCAGTATTTTGTAATATTCTGTTAAAGAAATTAAACTTAGTGAGAATAAAACTACCACCCATGTGTAAGTATTCTATGAATAACGAAGTTTTTATATTCTCCTGTAAAGTAGTAAGTGATTGTTTTACATGGTATTAGAACCAGTCATCCAAATGCTTTCCAAATTTTATTTCAGCATACAAATTAGGACAACGACGGAAATATTCTGTATAGGCATTGGAGTAATTCGAAATTAAATAATTCTACAAATTCCTCAGGAAGTCACATTAAATCATTCCAGTGAAGTACAGGACTGTCAAAACAATGATAATTATGACCACGACTGCTATCTGCGCGACACAGCAAGCTTTAATTACTTTACAATTGCCACAACATTTATTGGATTCGGGAATGTCTTCCACCTCGATAATTTGGGGTTCATCGTTGATCCGGCCACTGTTGGAGGGACCAGGAGCGATGCCGACACCAGAAGTGTTGGGAGCTGGCGGAGGGTTGTTTGTGTCTTCGGCCGTACCGGCAGTGTCGGCCATACCGTCCGTTTTTTCACCTTCCGTTTGTGCAGTGGTTGTAGGCGGAGGTGAATTGTTTTCATTCACATTGCTCTGGTTGCCGTCCACTTCAGAGTGCTGAAACAAAGGATAAGGGCATACATCCTTATTACTGGTCTGCACAAAGTTCGATCATATTGTTAGAAGATCTAAACCCAGTGATGGATGAAGTAATTTAGCAGTGAACTTTGAAAATCCACACGTTCTTTCCTGTGCATTCCCCCTAAATCTCACACCCTCGCCAACGAGTATTCAATAAAACAATATGAAGAGCCATTCTCTATCCAACAACTTCAATCGAATCCGCACTCCTATTCAACTCAGATTCCTCGCCCTTCCTGTTTCCTACATTCGACTCATTTCCCTCTAACTCTCGAACCGAGCAACCCAGATATCCATAAATAATCCACTCTCCTCCTCCTTTTCCGTCATACACGGAGTTCCACCATGTTTCCCTTTCCCCTCTCCTTGTCATCCTCTTTGTTGCGGATATCCCACAATCCCCACCTCCCATTCAACTCCCACAATTTGCTGATGATACAGTTACCTCGCCCCATATACCCTCAGTACAGGCTATCCACCGAACCGTCTAGCCATACCTTGACTCCTTCCTTTCATATTGCGACCGGTGGCACCTGAAACCCAACCCTGACAAAACGCAATAAGTTCCCTTTCTCGGCAAACGCAAAAAATCCAGTATCACCCCAACCCCACCACCTCAATCTCAAGATCCCAGACGCCCTCATCCGCACCCAACCCACCGTGAAATATATCTTTATTCTTTCTGACCAACACCTAACCTTCCGGTCCCACTTTCACCATCTCAAAACCAAGACCGCCAAACATGCCCGACTAGTGCACCGCCTAGCCGGGGACCCAGTGGGATCTCGAATCCCCTCTTCTCCTCCAGACCTACATGTCCATCGCCCGAACACCTACAACCTGTGATCTCACCACCTGGGCAGACATAGCCAACTCCAAATCCAACCTATATCGTCTTCTCTCCATACAACGCCGCACAGTCCGTCACGCACTCCGGCTCCTCCCGTTCCGCTATCCCACCGCGGACCTACTCGACTTCTAACACTTCCAAACTCGACTCATACGTCATATCCCAATTCCAACACACCTTCCGCCGCACCCTCGATCGAGACCACCTCTCCTTAAACCAACCCTTGCGGGGAACCCCCTCCCCCTCACCTCACTATATCCAACCCCCTTTCACATCTACCGGTTCCTCCCCACAACCTAAAGTGATACCACCAAGAGAACTGTGACGATAACTACCAGCCACCCGACTCTCCCAACCCTCTCCCTCTCCCTGAACAGTAACTCATGACATCGTAGAGGCAATTCGCAACAGCTCGGTGAGCCCTCATGGACTTCCTCCCCACTTGAGTTCTTTAGTATCCTATAAATCCCGCATTGTATGTTCTATAACAGACAAAGTGACACTTACTATTTACTGCATATTACCTATGTATGTAACTAACATAAAATTTGGATCTACTCTAACCTCACCTCCACTCTATGATTTACCATACAAGAAAAAACTAAACACTAAGTTACCAGAGTTGTCCACGATCCAATCACCGTTAATGTTGTAAAAATATGTAGGATACAAGAAGAAAGCCACACCAACTGAACATCTCACCTCATTGTATGCCATCGCGTGTATATCAAATCTAAAAATATTTATATCATCTATATCATAAATGCATATGTCAGTATCAAATTATATAACTGTCAGGAATAAAGACTAGTCAGTAAACTGTGTGTAACATTGTAAATAATCACAATATACCAAAGTATACACAAAATTTTAATTACCTTAATATACAGCAGGAAGACAAAGCATTTATCTGTATACCACCATTGCAGCAAAACACTTCGTCTATATACAGGCCTACCATAGTAAAATTCACAGCTTATAAATATTAAATGTTGATATTGTGACCGTTCACCATCATGCCATGGACATGTTAGGAAGTCTGGCTAATTATATATGCCGTTTTCCACAACATCCTGTGACATATAATGCAGTAGTTAGCATTCTGTATGTCGAACCGGGGTATGATCCGCGACACCCCAGTCCGGAGGGAGCAGTTTCCTAAGCTGTAACGAGAAGAGGACAGCGCAGTATTGCTAAACCTTGGAATCGCGCTCTCACTCGGTGCGAGTGGGAAGAGATGATGACGCTGCGCACGGAGATGGAGGTTGTCGGAGACTGGGCCGAATTAAGGTGTAATTAACCTTTGAAAAATAAATGCCCACTATAAATTCAACACCGCATTCATTAGTACCACTTCACCATAATTTACGAAAAAGAGGAAGAAGAAGAATACTTCTATATGAAATAATTTTTCTAAATTTATAAATCAGGTCTCATTCGAATCAATGTATTTTATGCTGGCTGTCATTGCATATAAATACAATACTTTAATAATGGATCAGTAATGACGCCTATCATACAGTAGGACGCAGATCAAAGGTGACTACTGAAATCTGACAACATGTGGAAAAAAGTGGGAGATATTGCATGATGAAACATGACGCGTGATTTTCCAAAATGACGCTTTGGAAATTATGAATGACCTACTGATCGCTTTGGTTTCTCACATGTTCAGTAGAAAGTAGAGGTCATAAGCTTTAATTCGATTGTTATCACGTCGTTCAAAGACTCCGATTACCGGACCGTTATTTTCAACAGGGACATAATTCATCTCCCCCCTGACCACTTGTCCGGAGGCTATAAGTATAGCTAGGACCCAGATACTGTATCTCATTCTCATCCGTGTAGCTGCAGTGGTAACACGTTACCCCATTGTCGTCTGTGTAGTTGCAACCCAACACATTAGAAGTGGACCTGGATATCAGTGACTTGGATATCAGTGTACAAAGTGTTGTGCCATTGAAGAAACGCATCAATGTGATGTAAATATTTTTACGGAATAAGCCGTGTGGTACAAGTGGTACAATTGCCGAATAGAAGCCTTAATTTGGCATTTTAACATCACAATCGTCGAAGACAGTCAGTTATGACTTATGGTGCAATCACCAACGGAGGGCAAACGCTTCAGGGTATTTAGCGTGGTGAGACATTTAATTAATATATATAAGTGTTAATTATCACCGCTCCTGAGCATTTAAGAACGAGTGACATTTAGCAAAAAATTTAAATAACTGTTCTTGACCAAATTAATGTTCACATCCTCCAGGGACATTCGTTGTGATAGTCTGTGTGATGGTCAGGGAAATGAACGATGATTTTTACAAACTTATCACTATTTGCGTTAATCTATTTCAACTTAAGAATGGATCTTGTTCCAAGTAGGCCCCCTTTTAAAAGTGCATAAACAGTATTTAATAACTCATTCTCCATTTTTCTGTATGTTCGTGAGTGGTCGTCGAACCCAAGATTAGGAGCCTACAAGAGTCGCGCCTGAGTGCCTGCGATCAGCTTTACAGGGAACGTCCAGAAATTCAACTGAGAAGACAACAGTTCGAGTCATGGATCGTCGTATGAAGAGGAACCGAGGACTATCAGGAACAAGAATATTCATCATGGTCGTGTAAAGATCTAAGATGAACCCCAGATGACAGCAAGCCTTACTCACTATGTGTTAAGTACATGCTTTTATATACCTTAAACACGAGAGATGCATGCCAGTAATAATTTTATTTTGTAAATATTGTAATGTCATAATTAAACATTAAAATGTAGGGAACATGATGCGCGTATGACTGGGAAAGATTTATTATTATTAGTTAGGATCATCAAGTGATTTTCAAGATAATCATTGATATTTAACAAAATTCATTTGAATGAATTATTATATAGACTACAAAGTTCTTAGCTTATATGAATCATCTTTGGGAAGAACGGTAAGTTAGCTAGACTTATATTTCTTCTTCTGGTAAAGATCTTCAGAGTAGTTTGGATATAAATTATACGTTTGTCATTCAGGTATTTGTAATCCCGGATAATATTAGATAATCATTGGAGTTGATCCAAACCGAGGTTTAATTAATTTATAATTATATATGAAAATGTGAGAAGAATTAAGTAGCCTGAAAGAATGGAGTCTTCTCTGTGAATTAAATAAACGGATTGAGATAATATGGCATGATATGAGAGGGAGAAGCAGTAACATGTTATGTTGTTGGAGTGGTAAGGAATAATAAATGATTATAGCAGTTGTGAGATATTGAATTGGGCTGAATATATAGCCAAATAAAGTATAATAAGGAATAATGGCTTTCAAGTGAGTGCATACTTGACAATAAGCCGAGATGATATGTAAGGAAAATGAAAGAAAGAGTGAAGGACGATTTATGGTGTACGCAGCCCAGGGCTGATTACTCAGCTGTTATCGTGATTGACAGGTATATGCCGGTCGACTGTAGGCCAAGCGAACCTTTGCAGTTTCTAGCAAAGCGATGTTAACGGGCCAAGCTCTTTCATTCACCAAAGTAGTCTCAATACCATTCTAATTATACGTTGCGAGAAATACGGATAAATTTCTGATTTTGTGAAGGATAGATCCCTTCTCATGCTCAGGCATTAAATTAGCCTCTGATTGGAGTTCAAAAATTTTTACCTTGGAAGCCGAAGCCTGTTGGTTCGAATGATGCTGGAGCGAAGAATTAACCAGATAGTATGGCTTGGTTAAGCCATATCTTCAAGATGTGTTGTGTAAATATATTTGATATTTTTATATGTATGTTTCTGTGTGTTTTATTATTTCCCAAAACGTTCTATGGTGATGGGTTCGATTCCAGCTTTGGCTGATTTTCTTTGAATATATAATTTGTTAGGTAAACCCAGGATACGCACATATATGTTCAGCGTGTATGTTCATCGTAAGTGTTCAATGTAAATATACATTTGTCGTGGTCAAATGGATCACATGTTTGATACTCGGCGATGCAATCTCGTGTGTATAACAGATGTGCTTATATTGTGTTATAATTTTTCTTCTTTCTATCCAAATCATGACCGGTAAATAAAGGATACCTGGCTCTCACCCAGGAGGTTCGGGTTCGATCCCCGGTACCGGAACCATATTTAATATCCATTTGTGACGAGAGTTTAATAAATAAAGATACCATTCAATATCCATCTTTTATAAATAAATAAACTCATATAACAGTGTGTGTTAATTGAGTGAATTGATGTACGCCATGAACTAATTATGCCAGGACAATTTCAAGAAAGGAAGGTGTACAATGTATATAACTGTGTCAGTTTAATTGTTTCCTTTGCTTATATGTTGAAATAGAACGTTATTTGTGTGGTTCACATCAGTATACTAAAAATGTTTAGAATATATACTTGAACGGAGATTCTTCTCATTTGACAATATTAGCATATTCCTCTCATATTATAGAATCCTACTTTCATTATTTTAGATAGTGCCTATTTTATTTCTTTATCGAACATTCCATTACCCGTATTGCTCTCCGAATTCAGCCGGTGATGCTATGAATGTAGGGAGGATGAGACTTCAAGCCTGGTAAGTGACTTCCGGCGGTTCTCATCCAATGTTCCATCTGTACATCAGTTTGTAAAACCAAATTAAGTAATATTGCCCTAATTATACCCAGGGTAAGCCTCATTTTGTTGCCCAACTAATGGGGCCAGTTTCATTTTTGTCCCCCGATGTGCTCAAGGCTGGTTCATAGTTTTGGTGCGACGACATATGCCCTAACGGTTACAATATATTGCAATTAACACCATGTAAAAGATGACATCAACTGTAATTAGATCGACTATCCGAGATAGAAGAAACACACAATAACTGAAAATATCAAATAGAATGTCAGAAGCTACAACTCAATTGAAAACCAACAGGAAAATTGTAAATTGTTAATAAAACCATTGTAAATAGAAAACAATTGTAAAAATCTTAAAACAGCAATAAATACACAGCCAGAGCCAAAATTCCCCCATCTCCTCCATCATGCCAAACCACCCTAACCACTCCCCCACTCCATCAAACCACCAAACCCACGGAATCGCCTGGCCAGAGCGTAGGCGTTACCGTCTATGTGGCTCGCCCCTCCCCTTCTGGGAGGGGAATGAAAACCTTTCCTTGACCTTGTCGTTCTCTGCGCCACTTCCACTCGGGAGGCGGCCTGTCCAGGCTTTACTCCCCCCGAAGTTAGCCGGAAAGATTTTTGTTCGGTTCCCGGAGGTATCCTCTGGAGGGAGAGATAGAACTAGACCTTCCCTTTTTTGGTCGGGGTCGAGTAGTGACCCTAGGGAGGAGAGGACCCTCTCCACCCCTCTCAGAAAACCACGGTCGTCTGACCTGACCGGAAAGGTTCCTCCTGTGTGAGGATAGGTTAGCGTCCGTGGTGCGAATGGTTATGTTAAGACGTCATCATGACATCATAACATCACGAATTTGAGGTTTGTGTTAATTTTGACGTCAACTATGGGTCATTGTCCCCAGGTCAATGACCTTGCCTGCACAAAAAATTCTAACTCAGCACAAAGCTTGAAAAATGCTGATTCAACACCCATTGATTCAGTATATACTTTGCTCCTACTACTTACGTTGTTACTGACGAACGCTGGAGTTGCGATTCGTACTCTAGATTGAAACTGAAATTAAGGGAATCAATTTGGTGAGAGGAGAATCCTTTGTCGAAATTTGAGCAGAACGAAGGATGGGATTTTAGGACACATATTGAAACACCTAGGACTGGTGAAAGCCGAACTACATGTTCGAAAATTTTACTTTTTAAATATAATCTAATACCCTCCTTAAGTTACACAAGAATGATTCGGGTATATATTACCACACATAATTTATTCTCAGGATATCATCTTACCGAATAAGTTGGCGTTCGCTTAGTGTCGCGTAGGTGTGAACTTGCATTCGGGTGTTGCTGGGTTCGAAGCACTCCGTCGGTAGCGCTGCAAGTAGGACCCTACTAGTATTAATACACAAAGCGCTGATTGGCTGCTGCAGTTCACGTGACTGATGACGTCACAACAGCGGGAAATTTGAATTGTGGGCACAGGCGATTTGAAAAATGGGAGCGGCTGTGTGTGAAATCTGTCACGCCACGAGGGGTCGTGTGCTGAGTTTTTTGGGTAATGTTAAACCTAGGTGCGTACATGTGCAGACTTGCCAACCTGACAGAGGTAGGGTGAGTCACCCTTACTTAGCCAAATTCGATGCTTAAAGGACTCCAGATTTTCTTTAACTGACGTACTGAGCAAGATGGCTGCTATATATTGGGACAAATGGTTATAGTTCTAGGAGCTTCCTCTTAACCGACTGCACATGCTTCTGGCGCAAGAAATACTAGGCAAGATGGTAACTATAGATTACCTGTATGGAAGGTTTCATGCTTTCACATGAACGGACCATAGTTTTAAGTTATTGTTGGTTTTATCAGGAGACATGCAGCATCATGATGATCAGTTCTTGGTACTTACAGTTATTTAGAATTTGTTTGATAACATATATTGCTGTAGTAACTCTAGTAGTTTGATAAAAACTTTTAAAACCTGTGCCGTGCTTATATATAGAAATAATTTTGGAAGGCAACCTAAGGGTTTTGGAGCTGAACTCGAAGATGGAGGCTATACATGGTCCGTATAGGACTAGGGAGGTGGTGTCAGGGGTGAATACATATGCATATATAGAGGAAAAACACTGGAGATCGACGTGAGGGATGTACCTTAATTAAGGCCACGGCCGCTTCCTTCCCACTCCTAGCCCCTCCCTGTCCCATCGTCGCCAAAAGACCTATCTGTGTCGGTGCGACGTAAAGCAACTAGCAAAAAAATTTATCGCCCGAAGCTTTGAAAAGAAACATTGGGTTGGGGGTAGGTGATATATATTACCGTTCAGAGGATAATTTTTGATAAATTTTAAGCTCATAATCCTTTGTTTCGCGACTAACTGCTTAAGAGATATTGAATTTTAAAATTAAGGTTTGTTTCCACCCGAACCTATTTTTTTACTCTAGTCGTCATTCATTGTATCCTCAAATAGTTTTGGTAACGTTAAAATTCATTTTTACCTCGAAACTTTGAAAAGAAACAGCCGGGGATGAGTTGATCTATATCACCATATAGAGGATTTTTAATACATTTTAAGCTACAAATCTGTTTTCTGTAACTAACGGTTTAGGAGAAACTTCATTTTTAAATTAAGGGTTGTTTTCACCTTAACCTGTATTTTACTCTAAATATCATTTAAAGTATCCTCCAAGATTTTAAAGGTCCAAATTATTTTTTCCCCAGAAAATTTGAAAAGAACAGTCGAGATGAGTTGATATAGGCTACATCACCGTTTAGAGGATAATTTTGATAAATTTTAAGGTACAAATTACTTTTTACATCTAACGGTTCAGGAGTTACTGACTTTTATGTGAAGGGTTGTTTTCACCCCAACATCCTCTTATTATAACCATCATTTTGTGTAGCCTCCAAATCTTTTCGTAACGTCAAACGACTTTTATACGAAGGAGCATTGAAAAGAACAGTCGGGGGTGAGTTGATCTATATCACAAGTAAGAGGATAATCTTTGATAAATTTTAAACTAAAAATCAGTTTCCTGTGACAAAGGGTTTAGGAGAAATTGAATTTTTAAATGAAGGGTTGTTTTCACCTGAATCTATTTTTTTACTCAAAATATCATTTAAAATATCCTCCGAGATATTTTGTAACATCAAAAGTAATTTTAGCCCCTAAAATTTGAAAATAAACAATCGGGGTGAAATGATACACATTATCGTTTAGAGGATATACTTTTATAAATTTTAAGTTAAAACTCACTTTATTGCAAATAACGCCTGAGAAGATATTGCATTTTTAAATTAAGGGCTGCTTTCATCCCCAAAATTCTTTTTACATTAACCGCCATGTAAAGTATACTACAAACCTTTTTGTAACGTCAAAAGTAATTTACACCCCGAAACTTTGAAAAGAAACAGTCAGGGATGAGCTGATCTACTGTATATCACTAGTTAGAGGATAATCTTTGGTACATTTTAAATTATAAATCAGTTTTCTGTAACTAACGGTTTAGGAGATATTGAAATTTTAATTTAAGGATTGTTTTCGCCTCACATATTTTTACTCTAAGCATCATTTAAAGTACGCTCCTAGAATTTTTTAACCTCAAAAGTCATTTTAACCCGAAACTTTCAAAAGGAACAGTCCGGGGTAAGTTGATATATATTACCGTTTAGAGGAAAAATTCATGAGTTTTGAACTAAAAATCAATATTTGCAACTCACGGTTGAAGAGATATAGAATTATTAAAACCGTACCTATTTATAAACGTAAACGTTATTTAGAATATAGTATCCTCAAATACTTTTAACGTCTAAATCCTTTAACGCCAAAAATTTGAAAAAATACAGTCGGGGGTGAGTTGAACTACATCATCAGTTAGAGGATAATAATTTTAAATAAATGTTAAGCTATAAGTCAGTTTTCTGTAACTAACGGTTGAGAATATATTGCATATTCAAATTAAGGGTTGCTTTCGCGCTTACCTATTTTTTCACCGAAAGTTATTTCAACTATCCTCCAACACTTTTATAACGTCCAGTCATTTTTACCCCGAAACTTTGAGAAGACACAGTTGAGGGTGAGTTGATCTATATCAGGGTTTGGAGGATAATTTTGATACATTTTAAGCTAAAAATCTGTTTTCTGCAACTAGCGGTTGAGGAGATATTTAATGTTAAACTTAAGGGTTGTTTTCACCCCTTCTTAATACGAGCGCAGATTAAAACACTACTGCAGTAGCATAGGTTATCAAATAAATTCTAAGTACACTGGGCTGATGATCGAGATGTTATAAGGCTCCACAGCGTATTAGGTTACTCCATAATCAGCGTGAGAGCTAGCCTGCACATGAATCCTACAAACAAGCGATTTATAGGAGCCATCTTACGTAGTGTCCCAACCCACTGTAGGGAAGGGAAATCTAGTGTAGGGGAGGACGACCGTTTATGTTAACTCATAGTCAGGGTGAGGATAAGCCTGCTCTCTTACGAAGCATAAAACCTTCCTAATAGTCTATGTTTACCAGCCATCTTGCCTAGTAGCCCAAGGCAGTGTAGAGAATTACAGCCTGGTAAAAGGAAGGGCAGCCGGTTAGATAAACGCAGCGTTAGGATTTAGGATTCCACAGAAGCCCTGCATTTCCACTACTAATTGGCTTTACATAAGTAAAATACTTCTTAACTTTCTACCTCACCGAAGAAATTCCCCCATTCACCCCATGATTATCACCCTTGATTGCGACAATGATGCAAATTGGACACTGTATAGCACAATACTTACATCGAGTACAGAACACCAAATCCAGTACCACACAATCTGTGGAAAGATTCCACGGAACATTTCTGCCAGCCGGTGTTTCCAAAACGATGACAGCTCTCTTTATCATAAAAACTAATGGTTATCTTTAAGGTTTCTCCCTTTACCATAAAGAAACAAGAAACCTCCAAATCAATCGTAATACGTGTAATGGTAACGACCGTAAATTGCCGCGAACGATGCTCGCGTTGTTCGCTTATATAGGCTTGGTTTCGTCAGAGGCAGTACAAACCCAGTGGCGCTGCCACGCAGCACTTCCCGAAGATACCGTTTTCGGAGCTACCAACATCTAATGATTGGATGCCAACCTCCCATTACTTTAATTCGGTTAGAACGTGAGATTCATTTTCTGTTAAACTATCCGCAGGGGCACTTCAAACGAACGGAACTATTCCTTATATTTTAGACCTTGTCAGCTGTGTGTTTTTCGACTTGATACACATTCATATTCACAATAGGGAGAGCAATACTCAGTAAGTTTAACACATTGAAACCTCTCTCTCCATCTCTCCTCACCTTGCTTATCCGCCGCACATCCCGCAGGTAGAGTCTAATAGTGGTTACACCAAGTAAATAGAAATTTAAATATATATTTTATTAGGCTAATGGATCATGTTATTCAGACTAGTTTTTTTTTTGTTTTGCTATTTGCTTTACGTCGCACCGACACAGGTATGTCTTACGGCGACGATGGGATAGGAAAGGCCTAGGAATTGGAAGGAAGCGGCCGTGGCCTTAATTAAGGTACAGCTTCAGCATTTGCCTGGTGTGAAAATGGGAAACCACGGAAAACCATCTTCAGGGCTGCCGACAGTGGGGCTCGAACCCACTATCTCCCGATTACTGGATACTGGCCGCACTTAAGCGACTGCAGCTATCGAGCTCGGTGGACTAGTATTAAATGGTTTATCTCTCCTTAGGGTACTGCTAAGTGAATGTGTTAATTGTTATTCATCTTTTTGCTGTTGGTTTTACATCCTATGACGACAATATGATAGGACAGGCCTAAGACTAGGAAGGAAGTAACCATTGCGTTAATCAATGTAGGGCTCCAGGTTTCTCCTAGTGTGAAAATAAGAAACAGCGGAAATCCATCTTCAGGGCTGCTGACATTTACTGTAGGTTCGGAAGCACCTTCTTCCGGTCTCAGGTTAAGATTAACATGGCTCGAACCGAATAGCGAACTCCCTTGGCATGTGTTAAAAAGGCCGCACTGAAAAGTTACACTTTCGATGCTAGCCAAGGGGGAGCAAGTCAGTCTGACTGCAAACGCAGTTCAGTGACTTTTCACTTGGATGTTACGCAATAACACGTAATTTTCGCGATTAAATTGGGTAGCTCCCCGGCTCAGTGTGCTGGCAGGGATGTTAAAGGCCCGTGGACTAGGCAAATTAATAGGTATGAATTTCCGTCCGGTACTTCATAAAGTAGTTCTGAATCATCAATTCAAAGAAAAGAATCAAAATAGTATTCATTTCCAGTACTTGTAGTGTAGAGAATTGGGTACGTCATGAAATCTGTGCTTACTTATATAGGGTACACAAGATCTTAAACTGATATTCCATAAATCTACTGACATGTTATTTGGAAATTTGCACAACGTAAAGCTAAAGGCAGTTTTAAATTAGTCATAATTCACCTAACGATTACAAAACTAATGTATGTATGAATGTTCAGTCTTCAGCCCGAAGGCTGGCTGGATCCTCAACAGGTCCGCCATCAGCTGTCATAGATGGCATTAGGCATCACTGAAGAGGCGTACTAGGGAAATGAGGAGTGAGGTAGTTTCCCGTTGCTTTCCTCACCGAGCCAGAAGTTGCTATTACATACCAGTCTGCCAAGCCCACTGAAATGCACGCACCAACCGACTCTATGAGTAATATTTTCACACCATTCATAGCAGGGACTGGCTGCAGAAGGGATTACATTACTAGCATCGCTCATATCTCAGTCACTTTCATATTGTCAAAGCCAAGGGTAAGACAGAGACAGATCAATGAAAGTAAGAAAATTACTCTAGCCCATACCAGAAGACATAGTGCACTGTAAACACTAGGTCCTGCCAGCAAAGGCAGGCAAAATTAATAATTTAAGCAATAAATGCAACACTGTTCAGTTCAAAATTCACAATGTACCTTATTTCCATTACCTGCATTGAATTCAGAATTAGATAATCAAGAAAATACAGTACGTACACATATACACCACTTCAAACCCTGTAAACTGCGAGGATGCCCACTTTCTTATCAATCCTAAAGCTAGTCTTTGCGAATTAATTTGTCAGAACACTTTCCTATGTAATGTAGCTTACGTTATCTGACAGATATCGCAGATATTCTACACCGCCTATTATTGCTGAAAAGCAACAGCAGGTTTGGATGAAATATATCACGGAATTTCACCGTTCTCGAATCTAACTTTCCATTGGCACAGAATTAAATTCACTATTGTAGGCCAGTTTTGCTGACAGGGGTCACTCGCTATGGCAGTTAGTTAAGAATCACGTAGAAAGTTTACATGACACAATTAAATTCATAATGATTTTGTAGCGATTACAGGTTGACGGGATACGGACGAGAGGTGAGACTGAATAATTCATGTTACGTGCACTCATTAAGCCTAAAGAAAAGTGAAGGGGCCAACGGTCTTTGCAATAATAAACCACACGGTCAGAGCGTGAGAGCTTTTCAAGCTTTCGGCATGGAAGAACTGGCAATGTATTAAAGTCATATTGTCGTCAAAGCACTTTATAAATAAATATATATAGCCTAACAATGATTTGAACGCATGGATGAAAATGTGGTGTTTCCCATTGAGGGTCTAAGGATTCCTAGTCCTCAAACATAAAACACCATCTCTCGGACGGTTATGATTGCCCCGAATTGTGAATTTATTTTCTCAGCCAATCATAAATGCTGTGCAAGAAGCTATTTTATCAGTTGCTAGATATTCTGCAGCAATGACGTCTGAGGTCAACCTATCTAGCACTCTATTCAAGAATTTAGCCTGTAATTTGCTGTCGCAGAGTTTTGAATTTAAATAGGCTGTGATCTCGCATCTCAAACAAATCTAATATTCTAATTTTGTGCTTTCGTTAGTCGAATAACTAAGCCTTAAATTCATTACATGGACATGATTCACAAAGTGACCCAGAACATACAAAATAAAGAATGATTTGAAGCTGCAGTTCAACGTCCTTTCAAATATGCATATATCTTCATAGTAGAGCGTTATGCCTTTCTGAATTCAGTCTGAAGGATCAAGTACAGTTTCACAATTAATAGTCCCATATTAAGACAGACGTCCAGTACGAGAAAGGCTTCCCGTTCTTATTAACCATTGGGCAGAGTGGCTGAGTACGTAATCGCCTCCTCGACCCTCTATTTGTAGTAGAATTTAGTTCCACTGTTCTTGCATTTAAATTCCTAAAGCCTGGGTGTAACCATCATCGCCGTAGTCTCCCACCGCTTCGCCTACCATCCAGTGCCAAGTTAAAGATTCTGCGTACGCCTCATATGACCCCACACTAACCCATATAGAATTCCCACTTGCCATTATTCCCACCTCTTTTACCAGCTATCTTCTTACACTAACATGTGTTGTGCTGAACATCTCCACGCATCGAGTACAATTTCACAATTAATAATCCCATTTCAACACAGACGCCTAGTACGAGAAAGGCTTTCCATTCTTATTAACCACCGGGCAGAGTGGCTGAGACGGCAGAGTGCTGGGCTAAGTCCAAGTTGGCAGTATCGATCACGGTTCATTCCGGTGGAACTTGAAAGTGCTGAAATATGACAACCTTGTTTAGGTAGATTTATTGGCAAATACGAGAACTCTCGCAGAAAAATGTTTCGGCAGCTCACCGACAGCAAAAATCTTAAAAGCATTTAGTGTATTTAAAATCTGTTATTATTATTATTATTATTATTATTATTATTATTATTATTATTATTATTATTATTATTATTATTTCTTATTAGCTTCCATATCTTCCCCATATTTACACATGGTATTCCCATCGCCTTCAGTTCTATTTTAAATTATCATATTAACTCTTATGTCTTTCAGCGTTCAGTCTGCCAGCCTATGTGAATGAACTCAGCGCCTCCATAATCCTCTACTTGCGACTGACTCTATAACGTCGTTTATTTACATGCCTTTAAAATTTTGGTAATTAAAATCTGAATCAAACCATCGTCACCTTGATCTCCTTTTACTTACTGTTCACCCGGACTATAACATCACTCAGTTCTTCACAACAACTGTCACTGAGTGAACATGGATAGCAGCCCCTTGGTGTAAAGGAAAGGATGATAAACGTAGAGCCTAAAATTACGGGACAGTCAGTTTTACATGTGCCTCACATAAGCATTATTTCTGATTATATTACACAAGTTTGCGAAATTAATAACTCGTTCGATCGAAGGCAGTTCGGATTTAGGAAAGGTTAATCCAATGAAGCTCAACTTGTAGGATTCAGATATGATATAGCAGATACCTTAGATTAAGGAGGTCAAACGGATTTGATCGGGATTGATCTATCTAATGCATTCGATAGGGTAGATCATGGGAAACTACTGGCAAAAATGAGCGCAATTGGTCTAGACAAAAGAGAGACCGAATGGTTGGCCATATTTCTAGAAAATAGAACTCGGATAATTAGAGTAGGTGAAACATTATCCGATCCTGTAGTCATTAAGAGGGGAATTCCTAAACGCGGTACTATTGGACCTATATGTTTTCTAATATATATATAAAACATGAATAAAGAAATTGAATCATAAATAAGGCTTTTGGCGGATGAAGTTACGAGCTTGTGAGCAACTGCAAAAAGTCCTCAACAATGTTGTGAGATGGACAGCAGGCAATGGTATGATGATAAACTTGGTTAATAGTTAGGGTGTGATTTTCACTAATAGGAAATGTTCTCTCAGTTTTAATAACTGCGTTATTGGGGTGAATGTTCCTTATGGGGATCACTGTATGTACTTAGATGTTATTATAAGGACTGAAATTCATTGCGGTAATCACATAGAAGGAATTATTAATGAAGGGTACAGATAACTGCACATGATTATAAGGGTATTCAGGGGTTGTAGTAAGGATGTAAAAGAGAAGGTATATAAGTCTGTGGTATGATCTCAAATAGACTATGGTCCTAGTGTATGGGACCCTCACCAGGATTATTTGATTGGAGACCTGGAAAAAATTCAAAGAAATGCAGCTTGACTTGTTCCGGGTGATTTCCGGCAAAACGATAGCGTTACGAAAATGTTCTAAAGTTTGGGCTGAGAAGACTTGGGAGAAAGGAGAAGAGGTGCTCGACTAAGTGGTATGTCATAAAGCTGTCAATGGAGATACGGCATGGAATGATATTAGAAGACGAATAAGATTGAGTAGCGTTTTAAGAAGTAGGAAGGATCAGAATATGAAGATAAAATTAGAATTCAAGAGAAAAAAATTGGGTCCAATATTCGTTCATATTAAGAGGAGTTAGGGATTGGAATAATTTACCAAGGGAGATGTTCAATAATTTTTCAAATTCTTTGCAAATACCGGTACTTAAGAAAAAGACTAGGTAAACAACAGAGAGGGAATTTGCCACCTGTGCGATTGATTGATTGATTGATTGATTGATTGATTGATTGATTGATTGATTGATTGATTGATTGATTGATTGATTGATTGATTGATTGATTGATTGATTGATTGATTGATTGATTGATTGATTGATTGAAGCATATCATAATCCCCTTCACATCTGCGCCTCCCATCCTAGAACAAGTAATGGACTTCCAGCAACAATCTGCTTCATTCCACACCATTGGTCGGAGTCTAGCAGCAGTCTGACGAGGGAAATACCGTCCCATGCGAGGGCTGTCGTCAATATCACAACACAAAAGGCTCCGTTTTGAGTTTTGCCGTGAGCAGGAAACATGGACAGCTAATGAATGGGGTCCCATTGTGTTCGTCTATGAATCGCGATTTTCCCCTACCCTGGATAACCATTGCCTGCGAGTATGGCTACGACCTGGGGAGAGATACCGTTTCTTCAACGTTTTGCAGAGAGACAGTAGTGTTACTCCTGGCGTCATGGTGTGGGGAGCCAAAGGGTATGACTTCAGGTCGCGGCTGGTAGTGGTTGAGGGAACTCTGACAGCACAGCGATGGTTACGGACATTCTGAGTCCTCATGTGATATCTGCCATGTAATAGTATCTTGGTGCTTGTCCGCACACTGCACGTATGTCTATGAAATGTCTGCCTGATGTTGAGATACTCCCGTGGCCAGCAAGTTCCCCAGACCTGTCCCTGATAGAACATGTGTGGGAACAACTCGAACGTCAATTCCGTCCCAGTGCCATTATCCAGGATATCAAGGACCAGATTCAGTAGGTGTGGGCCATCTTGCCTCAGGAAAGGATACAATGGCTTTATGACACCCTCCCCAACCGAATCATTACATGCATTCAGGCTAGAGGGGGGCTACGTCATACTGATAAGTGGGCTCGTATCGCCAAGTTCTTTGTAAATTGGACTAGATTTTGTAATCACTGAAATAACATCACATACCCTCTCAACACGTGAAGTCTCATTCTGTATTCTGCTCCCCTTCTTGGTACTTCATATTTTTTGTCAGACAGTATATTAATAATATAACTTCAATCCACCTACCATTCACTCTGGTACAGTAAAGTAAAACCGACCGACGTAAGGATAGTTTCACTCCGGTGCTGACTTCCTTCATACAACATAGCGTACCGGGCGAGTTGGCCGTTCACGTAGAGGAGCGCTGCTGTGAGCTTGCATCCGGGAGATAGTAGGTTCGAATCTCACTATCGGCAGCCCTGAAGATGGTTTTCCGTGGTTTCCCATTTTCACACCAGGCAAATGCTGGGGCTGTACCTTAATTAAGGCCACGGCCGCTTGCTTCCCATTCCTAGGCCTTTCCTCTCCCATCATCGCTATAAGACGTATCTATGTCGGTGCGACGTAAAGCAAATAGCATATCGTCAAAATAAACGCCTTTGGTTGCCAGTAAAAACCTATCGCTAATCCCATAAATACCCAAGCACGGCCGGCATCGTTTCCCATGACACTCAGTCGTTTCAGACAAAATTTAAATACCGTTTAGATTGAATCTGAGATAATGTTTCAAAGTAATTTCCGTCTTTTATTATACCAAACGCCGATTTCAGGTTGCCTAACTGCTGGATGATATTCAATGTTTTCCTTACAATAACTCGAGATGCTGTAGGAAGTGCTGCTAAACAAGCTACTTCATGGATGTTACTTTTGTTTTAATGCAGGCATTATTACTAAGTTACACCAAAATCATAAGAGCGAATACTTCGGGATTTCCTCGTCAGAATTGAGCAACGTGGGAATGAAACTCAAATTAGCGTGTCGGGTACCGTCTGGCTCCGTTAATGGAGCAACAAAAGCTTGATTAACACCGAAGTGGCGCTGGAAATTTTCAATAACTTTACCCCCTTGGTTCTGAAGAGTTCCTGTGTGTACTTTCTCCTTTTGCCAGACTCTCTTGCAATTTTATATTTTACCGAGTGAGTTTCCAGCACCATTAAGACAAGCAGCTGTAAGCTCCCGTTTGGGAGATGGTGGGTTCGAATCCTACCGTCGACAGTCCTGAAGGTGGTATTTTCAGTGGTTTTCCATGTTCACACCAGGCAAATGCTGGGGCTGTATGTTAATTAAGGACACCACCTGCACCTTCCCTACCCTAACACTTTCCCATACTTACGTCACCGAAAACACTCGACGCTTTAGTGCGGCGTTAAAGAACGAGTGAGAAACATATTATTATTATTATTATTATTATTATTATTATTATTATTATTATTATTATTATTATTATTATTATTATTATTATTATTATAAATAGCCTTGAGTATAGAAGGTAAAGTTCGAGAACAGTTTTCGCCACGTTTTAGGGAGTAGTTCTATGTCTAGACTGGGGTACATTCAGTCCCGTGACAACGTCTGAGAACTAAAGTAATCGGCCCTCTTTTAGAATAACTTTCCGTGGTTTCCCAATTCAACTGCAGGACAGTGCGAGGATTGTACCCATCTCACGGTCTCTTTGCTTACAGACCACCACAATTACTCAAGCTGTCAGGCATAGAAGGCATAACTGCCATGTCCCAAGGCCTAGGCTGGAAACAGAAATTCAAAGTGCAAGTTTGGTAGAAATTGTGAAACTAGTAACATGAGAATGTACACACGTGCGCTCTCAGAACGGTGATGTGTTCGCGGAATTTTATACAGATCATCTTGGTGATAAAAAAAGCTTGAATTACACGTATTGGCAGCCAGACGATACCCGACACGTTGATTCGAGTTTCATTTCCGTGTTGGTCAGTTCAGAGAAGTAATGCAATCCGTAGAATTTTATTACACAAGGAGCAGTTGGTGAATTGAAATACATTCACCCAGTAAAGGGTTTAAAATGAACAACCTATATTTATCCAATAAGTAGTAATAAATAGAACTGAGATTATTATGTACTACTTACTTACATATCCGGCGCCAGACTTTGAAGGATCTGGGCCTTGTCGATCACTTGCCTCCTCCAGTCATCTCTTGAAGCGCCCAGCCTTCTCCAGTTCCGTATTCCTGGTCGTCTCAAGTTCGCCTCTACATCGTCCAGCCATCGTGATCTTGGTCGTCCCTCTGAGCGGCTTCCCTCGGGCTTGGTGACTAACACCTTACTTGGCACTCGCTGTTCCTCCATTCGCTGCACATGTCACAACCACCGCAATCTTCTAATCATTATATCTGCAGTTATTGAAGGATTATTATAGATTTCGTACAGCTGTTTGTTGGACCTAATTCTCCAGCCACCCTTCTCGTATACTGCACCATATATATTCCTCAACACTTTTCGTTCCCATGCATTCAAAGTATTTCTGATTTGTTGTGTAATTGTCCATATTTCCGATCCATACATAACTACAGGTTTTATTTTTTTGCTAGTTGCTTTACGTCGCACCGACACAGATAGGTCTTATGGCGACGATGGGACAGGAAAGGGCTAGGAGTGGGAAGGAAGCGGCCGTGGCCTTAATTAAGGTACAGCCCCAGCATTTGCCTGGTGTGAAAATGGGAAACCACGGAAAACCATTTTCAGGGCTGCCGACAGTGGGATTCGAACCTACTATCTCCCGAATACTGGATACTGGCCGCACTTAAGCGACTGCAGCTATCGAGCTCGGTACAGGTTTTATAATCGTTCTATATACTGTCAACTTCAGCTGCCTTGAGATGTTTGACGATCGCAACAAGTTATGGAAACTATAATAGCATCTGTTGACTGCCGCTATTCCTGCCTTAATCTCTACTGGTACTACATTACCTTGCGTGACTATTTCTCCCAAATACTTGAACTGATTTACTCTTTCAAACCCTTCAAACTGATCTGTCTCTCTCCACCTGGTTTTATTTCTGGTGTTGATCATATATTTTGTTTTCTCCTTACTTATAACCAAGCCCAGTGTAGCCGCTACTATGTATGTACTAACTACTACCAAATATGTACATAAATATGTAACAAAAAGCACCAAGATATGTTGTAAAATATGTAGTATGGCTAAAAATTTGCAATACCAAATATTTAATATAGAATTACCACTCTGTCAGTCACAACAAATAAAACACGCTTTATATTACAATTTGAATCTCAGTAAACAATTATGTATTTTAATGTACTCTGGAGTCATATTATATCAATATATCAAACACATACTCAATAGGCCTATAAACTTATCATTTTCTTAGTTACAACACTCAAAGCACTTTTACGTATTAACATTTGTCGCACAGTGGACAATTGTGAACATTTTTTTTTTTTGCTAGTTGTTTTACGTCGCACCGATACAGATAGGTTTTTTGGCTACGATGGGACAGGGAGGGTCTAGGAATGGGAAGGAAGAGGCCGTGGCCTTAATTAAGGTACAGCCCCCGCATTTGCCTGGTGTGAAAATGGGAACCCACGCAAGACCATCTTCAGGGTTGACGACAGTGGGGTTCGAACCCACTATCTACCGGATGCGAGCTCACAGCTGCGCACTTTTAACTGCGTGAAGATTTCAATCTTCTCTTTGGTCATTGAAAGATGTTTGACACTGACGATGTTCTTATATGCAGAGTAAGAACTTTCAACGCCACATGACGTAATTGGGGCAAATTATAGGAGAGGAATTTAATAATCATGTAATTCTCTTTACGTCCCACTAACTACTTTTACGGTTTTTGGTCATGCCGACGTGCTGGAATTTTTTCCCGCAGTATTCCTTTATGTGCCAGTATATCTACGGACACAAAGCTGAAGTATTTGAGCACCTTCAAATACCACAGGTTCTGAGCCAGGATAGAACCTGCCAAGTTGAGGTCAGAAGGCTACCGCCTCAACAGCCTGAGCCACCCAGCCCGGAAACTGTACTGAGAATTAACCTCACTTTACTTTTTATTAAATACATGAAAACATAGTACGATATCATTATTGCAGTCCATCTGCCAAGTCATCAGCTCAGAGGCTGGCTAGATCCTCAAATAGCACCTCAGTGGTTATGTGATTATAGGCACATCACAATAAAGCATCGGCGGGGCTGTAATGAGCCGTACTTGACACGATGAATACTTTCCTAACAGGACCAGAAAGTGCCATTTTTCCACGAGTGGCCCTGACTGGTGTTTTCCGTCCTAAGCACAGTATAAATTGCCAACAGATCAGCTCTTGGGACAGTAAAATGAATGTAGGCTACCTGTGTTAATAAGCTCGAAGAAGGTGAGAGTACGACACTGAAAGCAAATTTCTCTGAGATTGCCACGGATTTGCTCAGTTCAAAGCAAAGAAATTACGTTGATACAAAGTGAATTAGCAATACTTATTTCTGCAATATTTCTGTAATAATAATAATAATAATAATAATAATAATAATAATAATAATAATAATAATAATAATAATAATAATAATCATCATCATCATCTGTTTACCCTCCAGGTTCGGCTTTTCCCTCGGACTCAGCGAGGGATCCCACCTCTACCGCCTCAAGGGCAGTGTCCTGGAGCTTCAGACTCTTGGTCGGGGGATACAACTGGGGAGTATGACCAGTACCTCGACCAGGCGGCCTCACCTGCTATGGTGAACAGGGGCCTTGTAGGGGGATGGGAAGATTGGAAGGGATAGGCAAGGATGAGGGAAGGAAGCGGCCGTGGCCTTAAGTTAGGTACCATCCCCTCATTCGCCTGGAGGTGAAGTGGGAAACCACGGAAAACCACTTCGAGGATGGCTGAGGTGGGAATCGAACCCACCTCTACTCAGTTGACCTCCCGAGGCTGAGTGGACCCCGTTCCAGCCCTCGTACCACTTTTCAAATTTCGTGGCAGAGCCGGGAATCGAACCCGGACCTCCGGGGGTGGCAGCTAATCACGCTAACCACTACACCACAGAGGCGGACAATAATAATAATAATAATAATAATAATAATAATAATAATAATAATAATAATGTATCACCTCCGGAGAGCTTTTGAGCCAACGCCTGATAGGCGACCTGCGCATCTGTGAGAATGAGGCCCAAACCTATGCTGAATTGTAATGGTGAATTCGGCACACACACCCAGTCCCCAAACTATTGTAATTAATATTAAAATACCGACCAGTCCGCGGATCGAACCGTGGACCTTTGCACCAATAGCGAGCACGCTAACTATTTAGCTACGAAGCCCGCAGCGCAAGTACGTGTCCTCATCCCGATATGCCACAGCTCATTCCGGGCACACCCCAAAAGGTGGTCGACTGCATGTGCATTTCAACCACACACCAGCCCTACTGCCATTCTTAAATTTCTGGCAGTACCGGGAATCGAACCCAGGCCCCCGAGGATGGCAGCGAATAACACGAACCCTTACGGAGGCTGACCTAAATATTATGGTGGTTTTACGTTTCACTAAATACTTGCATACTTTTCGGAGACATCGAGGTGCCACAATTTTGTCAGCAGGAGTTAATTTACTTGGAAGCAAATCTGCCGATATGAGAGGCCAACATAATTAAATATATTAATATATTAATTACTAGCAAGGTACCCGTGCTTCGCTACGGTATTACACTGAAATTTGTAATTGAATGCTTATTGTTTTAGATATATAATCCGCCGAGATTCGCGATCTGACACGTTTTCAGCGAGAATCCACCAATATTCCCGATCTGACTCGTTTTCTATTAGATTACGCCACGTTTCCTCTCATTTTTCAATCTTCCTTTCCAGCAATCGATTTCGTACTTCCCGGGCTAGGCTCAGGTATTCTTCCCGGTCAGTTGGGTCCGTAAATCTTTGCCAGACAGTATTTTCCTATAATAATTTTTAATCTGGATAAAATCCTTCAGGAGATCCGGCGTGGTGTCATATTGGGTGCCTTGGCGGCACTGAACCCGCGGCCGGACTGCATTCTTAGTCATTACCCGTCCAGGAGCCGTTTCCAGCGCGGTCCGCACATTTGACGACGGTCCGGAACATTATTATTATTATTATTATTATTATTATTATTATTATTATTATTATTAATGTTATTCTTCTTCTTATTATTATTATTACTATTATGTGTTGCTGGGATGAATGATGACAGGGAAAACCGGAGTATCCGGAGAAAAGCCTGTCCCGCCTCCGTTTTGTCCAGCACGAATGTCACATGGAGTGACCGGGATTTGAACCACGGAACCCAGCTGTGAGAGGCCGGCGCCCTGCCGCCTGAGCAACGGAGGATCCTTATAAGTACATTAAGAACAGTAAAATCAATTGGTCTCACCTCCTTTTACACCCCACCGCCGTTAGTTTTTATTGCCAACCCTCCTCCCCCACCCTCCCCCAAAAAATTAAAAGAAGGCGTGTTTCTTTATGTTTAAGGGAGATTCCAAACACCAATGTTCACGTCTATTACCTTCAGTTTTGAGATATAAGTATCCCCATAAAAATAATTCACTTTATTTTCACTTCCTTTCACACTCCCCTCCCCACCCCCCCACCCCGTAAGTGAATTTTCCGGCAAAATATACTTGTTTCCTTAATAGTAAAGGATCTTCTAAATAGTAATTATCACGACTCTAACTTCTTCAGTTTTTGATTTATGTGTCTTCATAAAAGGAATTCAACTCCTTTTCACTCCCGCCCCCCAAACGCGTATTTCTTTG
This sequence comes from Anabrus simplex, assembly GCF_040414725.1. Classification (NCBI taxonomy): domain Eukaryota; kingdom Metazoa; phylum Arthropoda; class Insecta; order Orthoptera; family Tettigoniidae; genus Anabrus; species Anabrus simplex. The sequence continues at coordinate 205,265,358 of NC_090266.1, read as the reverse complement.
TTTAAGGAGATTCAAATACCAATTTTCGCGTCCGTAACAACTTTAGTTTCTATTAGATGTATGTATTCTCATACAATTAATTCAATTAATTTTTCAATTCTTTCACCCCACCCCCCTTCATTGGATTTTCCGAGAATACGTGTTTCTTTACTTTTAAAGCAGATTCCAAATGTCTAATTTCACGTCTGTAATATCTTCATTTTTGAGATATCAGTAGCCTAATTAAAAGAATTCAACACCATTTTCAGTCACTTTACCCCGCCCTTCCACCCAAGTGGTATTTCCGAAAGCTGAAAATACACGTTTCTTTATTTTTAATAGAGATAAAAATACCATTTTTCACTTCTGTAACTTGTTAAGTTTTTGAGATATACTGTAGAAATTCGCTTTTTAAAATTTCACCCCTTTTTTCCCCCTTAAGTGGAGTTTCCAAAAACAAATCACCTATCTATCTTTACATTTACAGTGTAACGGTTCAAATCCCGTTACAAGATGATATCTGTATTTTTATTATTGTATGATTTTATCTGTATTATTATTATTATTATTATTATTATTATTATTATTATTATTATTATTATTATTATTATTATTATGTCAGTATTATTATTATTTTATCTGTGATATTGTACTATTATTGTAATTATCCGTTTTATTCAATTTTGCAATTGCCTGTTGCTTGCAAGATTGCACTTAGATGTATGCATATATACGTATGTGTAGATTATCATTAAACACCTGTACAGTGAGAATTGTTGTATATATCAGAGATTGGAAGTGACGTTGTTATATTGCTATACCAGTGGAGATTCTGCCAAGTCATCGCCACTCCATGGCTACGTCATCGTATTTATTTAGCAATGCGCGCACGGACTTAGTCGCCGCGGGGCTATTTCACCACTGTATGTAATATCTGTCGCGTTGTGGGAGTATGTCATTGTTATTTCTGGAGATTACGTAGTTGTGTCAACCAACGTCTATATAAGGTGGATGCACATTGTAGCGTCAGTCATTACTTATACGGATGCAGTACAGTGAAGTAGTCTACTAGATCAAGAGGCCTTAGTTGGTCCGTCAACCAGTGTGAACGAGAGATGGTGAAGACTCAGTGGGCCATTATTGGTCATTGAGAGAGTGAGATCAAATGGTTGGTCCGTCACTTAGTGGAAGACGCGGACGCAAGGCTTACCAAGGAGTCAGAGAGGGCAACCCTGGACCTGCCAAGAGGTCATACCATATTGACTTACGAAGAAGTCAGATGATATGGAGAAGAAGCAGTCGCAAGGATGTATCACCACGTTAGGCGTGACACATCTACAGTAAACACCAGAGCAAAGGAATACGTCGTAATTACACTAAAAGTGTTGAAGGTACAGTCAAGTGAATCAGTGAGGGAAATATTTCGTATAAATTGTTAAATGTCCGGTCAAGAAGAATTCAAATTCATGCCTAGTTGCTTTCAGTTGCAATGTCATAATTTCATATTCTCATCTGTTTTATCGCAACAAGACTCACTATTTTTTTGATATATTATTTAAAGAATATATATTGTTCTATCAAACGAATTCATAGTTTCATTTCATTGAAAGTAAAATATCTTAACCTCAAAATTAATGGGGAAACCGAACGCCAATCTCCTTTTCCCAGAACTTATATGGTATGTTGTCAAAAGTAAGCTTATTACCCCACACCCTGTTAGTTTAGTATTAAAATCTTACAAAGTGGCTCCGCAACGTGGTGCACGAAGAAATTCAGAATTTGTTCTGAATGACAGTATATCATAGGTTCATTTGGGAAGAGTATGCACGTTTAAGCCAACGGAATTATTACCGGTAAATTTCAGGAATGTAATTTTGTGATATATATTTGTATTTTGGGGACATGTCAAGGGATTTGAAGAGGGAAATTAATTTGAGATCGCGTACTATCACTAGTGAACCAAAGATGGACAAGGAAGACAATAACAAGTCATGTGACGACGAGGTCATTGCTTCGGCGGACATCCAAGGTGAAATTCAGAGTAGGGAGCAGGTGAATACGATGGAAGGTTCTGGGATAATCAAGGAAAGTGCAGAAATTGAGAAGCACACTGAAACCCAAAAGGAAATCGCGGGGGGAATGAACCAAGATTTTCTAAATTTGCTGATGGCCAAATTTACCGAGATCAGTAATGAAAGTCAAAAACGTATGGAGGAAAATAATAAAGAGATGAAAACATTTTTAGTAGTAGTGAAAATAGTCAAAAACGTATGGAGGAAAAGATTGATACTAGTAGTGAAAATAATAAGAAAGAGATGAAAGAATTAATTGACAATAGTAATGAAAATTGTAATAAACAGATTAACTCTCTAAGTAATAAAATGGAACAAATAATTAGTAGTAACGAAAATAGTAAGGAAGAGATGAAAGAATTAATTAGTACTAATAATGAAAATTGTAATAAACAGATTAACTCTCTAAGTAATAAAATGGAACAAATGATTGATATTAGTAATGAAAATAATAAGAAACAAATGGAAGAATTAATTGGCAGTAATAAAGAAAATTTTAATGTGACCAATGAGAAAATAGATGCTCTAAGTGAATCACTAAATTATAAAATAGATACTAAGATAGTAGAGGTAACTAGTCAAATATCTAAGTTAGAAAATAAGGTAAATAAAGAGTGTGTTGACCTTAGAGGTGAAATGGAGTTGAATCGGAGCGATCTTCATACTCAAATTGAACATGTCAAAGAAACTTGTACAGAGAATATCAAAGAGTTAAGTAATAAGATTTCTAGTAATCAGGAAGAAATTCACGAGATCATAGATAAAAGACTAGACAAGATCCATAATGCAGTGGGGCAAGATATGAAGGAATGTGTCAGTAAGGTAGAAACGTTTGAAAAAGAGCTTGGGCAGGTCAGAGAACTAAAGAATAAACAAGAAACTTTGTCGCAGAAGGTTACCGAGAAAGAGGAAAAATTACAGGAAGAATTGAGAATAATGAAAGAGAATGCGGAGAAAGTGGCGGAAGAAAAAGTTTTGAATTGCCAGAGGGTACTACGGCAAGAAATGAGAGAAGGTCAGATTACAAGAGAAATAGTAGTAACGAGTGGTTTATACAATAGGGACCAAGATTTGCCTAAGTTTACTGGAAAACAATTTAATCCTATGGAATTTCTAACATTAGTTGAGAAAAGATTTGCAAATAAGTTGAGGGATAATTTTATCGAATGGGAATGCGTGTTAGAGATCTTATCTAATTCCTTCATCGGTGAAAGTAAAACCTGGTTTCAAGTGTACCGTAATAATATGTCGAATTTGGAAGAATTTAAAGAGAAGTTTATTAATAAGTTTTGGGATGAGAATGTCCAGGGTCGTGAGAGAGAACGGATTATGTTTGGTAAATATAGACAACAGGAGGGGGTGTCTATGACAGAATACTTTCTGGCACACGTGCTTATCTGGAAAAATCTTAATAGTATTGGTTCAGAAGTCGATATCGTAAGGATTATGTTAAAACATTATTCTGATAGGATTAGGGAAGCTGCGTGTATGCAGAAAGTCAGTACTATCAAAGAAATGGAGGTATTGCTAGATAGTTTTGAGGCTCTGAATAGTAGCATAGGTGGCAATCGACCACAAAGTAGAAATGTAGAGGGAGCGGGAAACAGGTCAGATAATTATCAGAGGAGAGTAAACAATTATGATCAGACGAGGGCTAATAGGAATTTTAATAGTGATAGAGGTCAGCAGAGTTACCCGAGACAATCCGACAATGGGAGGCGTGGGGATTTGAGTCATAGAGATGAAAATAGGCCTAACACGAGTGTTATTCAGGATCCATCATTGAGCCAGCGCACTTTAAACTCTCAGCGGACTGCATAAACAGGTCACGTGAACAGTCCGAAGGTAAAAGTTGTCAAAAACAGGTAGGTAGTGTAGATAATTGTGTAGTAAAAGTAGATTTAAGAGAACAACGTGATTGTGACCTAAGTAGTGATAAGTCAAATGTTTTAAGTGATGACGTAGTCATAGGTAATAAAGTAAGAAATAGTAGTATTAATTTAGATATAAGGAGTGATTTGTTAAGCGATGTAAGTAGTTATAATACTGAGGATATAAGTAGTGAGGTAGTGACTCCGACGATAGAAATTATTATATGGAGAAGAAAAGTGAAGGTATTATTAGACTCTGGTAGTGAAAGGTCATGTATTAGCTCCAAGCTTTACGAGGAAATTCTGACAGAATGTCAGAATATAACAGAGATTCCTGTGAGGCAAACCTTCATTATAACAGCGGTGGGTAGCAAGTCACAGAGAGTAAATAAAATGATAGCGGTACCTATTACGATTGAAAATGAATGTAACTTTCAACCATGCCTTGTTGTGCCAAATCTGGTGTATTCAGTTATTTTAGGAGCTGACTGGCTTACAAATCATGGAGCTAGATTAGACTTTGATTCGGGTAGTGTGTGTTTGTCCTGGGGGAAAACTAGCAAACAAGTATGTGTGAATTATGAAGGGTCTGAGGTAAGTGTTGATAACGTGTGTTCTGGTAAAGGTATTAGGGAGGTGAGTGAAGGTGTTCCTAGTGAGAGGAGATGTTTTGACGTGTGTCACTTGTGCATAAGACAGGATCCAAGGGATAGTCTGTATGAGACAGTGGCGAGAAGTAATTTGAGTGAATTACAGGAGGAGCAGTTGTGTTCGATGTTAGGTGAGCATCGAGATGTATTTAGTGATAAGCCAGGAAGAACACATGTATATGAACACAAATTTGTTGTACATGGCCATTCATCATTTGTGGGACCTAAGTACCCCATTCCACTCAAATATGCTAGTGCTGTCGAAGAACAGATAAACATTATGCTGGATTACGGAATAATTGAACCATCTTGTAGCCATAGTATTAATCCTTTAATTATCGTTGCCAAGAAGGACGGGTCAGTCAGGCTGTGCATTGACGCCAGGCTTATGAATCAGAGGATTGAGGCAGACCAACAGAGGCCTGAAACAGTGGAAGAACTCATTCAGCGTTTTGAAGGTAAAACATGGTTTTCCATTATGGATTTGTCTTCTTCATTTTGGCAAATTCCCCTCAGAAGAGAGGACAGACCTCTCACAGCTTTCGCATATAAGAATTGTTTGTATCAATTTGCAAGAGTCCCGTTTGGTACAAAAACGTCTTCGGCAGCGTTGATTCGTGCTATGTCTAGAGTTTTAGGTCGGGATACAGGGGATTTTGTTACCATGTACACTGATGACGTAGTAATAGCATCTCACACTTTTGAAGAACACATGGAACATTTGAACATAGTCTTACAGAAAGTTAGAGAGGGAGGCTTCACATTAAAACTGGATAAGTCAACATTTTGCACACAACAGATTACATTTTTGGGGCACACTGTATCTGCACAGGGGTAAAACCAGAACAAACGAGATTAGAGAAGATTAACAACACGAGCACTCCACGTAATAGTAAACAGTTAAAATCTTTTTTAGGGGTTTGTAATTATTTTAGACGTTTTGTCATCCAATATGCAGCGTTGTTAGAGCCATTCAGAGGCTTATTGAAAGGTGGAGCTAAATGGAAGTGGACAGTTGAACATGATGAGGCATTTCTTAGGCTGAAGGAAGGTTTTAATGATGCCGTTGTGTTAAAATACCCTATGCCTAATCGCGAGTTTGTACTCATGACCGATGCGTCAGAAAAGGGCATTTCCGGATGTTTGTGTCAGAGGGATGACGAAGGAAATTTGGGTATTGTTTCTTTGGCAAGTCGGGGACTCAGCTTGACTGAAAAAAGGTATACCATCACGGAAATTGAGTTCTTGGCCATTATCTATTCATTAAGCAAATTTAGGATGTATGCATTAGGGAATAAGTTTGAGATATGGACAGATCATCAGGCATTAGTATTTATTAAAACATGTAAGTTAACAAGTAATAGAATGACAAGGTGGATTTTAGCTATCAGTGAATATGACTTCACTATTAGACATATTAAAGGTAAAGATAATGTCTTAGCCGATTTGCTCAGTAGGAATTTATCAGGCAATACTGAGTCAAGGTATGTAGATATACGAGAAGGAATACTGGTATGTGTGGGTAATGTGACGGACAACATGACAGAACGAGATCGATTACGTCATCTCATGGTGGAACAGGAGAGGGACGATGAGATGAATGTTATCCTGACCTGGTTAAGAGATAAGGAGGCAGATGTTCTTGTGAAGAAAGGTAAACATGAATACAAACTAAGTAGTGGTTTCCTGTCAAGGAAGTGTCATTCTGGAGAATTTAAAGTTTGTTTACCAAAGGCATTACAGGAAGACATGATTTGGTATTATCACAAAGAACTCGGTCATTTTGGGGCAAACAAGGTTCTTTATGCTATTCAAGGGAATTTTGTGTGGAAGAATATGGGAAGGAGTATTAGGAAATTACTTGCGACCTGTGATCTATGTCAACGTAGTAAGCATCCTAACAGGACGTTAGAGGGCCCACGGCAAGCCGTTATTGTAGACACGCCCGGCCAACTTATATGCGTAGATCTGTTCGGGCAACTAGTAAAATCTCGGTATGGATACCGGTATGTGTTCGTTTTGATTGATGCCTTCAGCAAATATGTCAAAATGTATCCCCTGAGAAAAGCTACGGGAAGGGGTTGCCTAAAGCAGGTTATTGACAGATATATTCCTGAGTTTGGATGTCCACTCAGAATATTATCAGATCACGGCAGTCAGTTCAGTTCAAAGATATGGACTACCAAGTTGAATGAACTGGGTGTTACGGCCATATATTCGTCTATTCGATACCCACAAGGTAATATGGTCGAGCGGGTCATGAGAGAGATCGGGAGAATATTCAGAGCATACGTACATGATAAGCACAGTTCGTGGTTTTCACGACTGGGTGATGTAGAACGATGGTGTAACACTACGTTACACGAGTCTACGGGATGTACGCCGTATGAAATTCATTTTGGTAGGAAGCCAACCGATCAAATTGCAAGTATGCTAGGCTTAGACTTGGGAGAGGGAAAATCTAAGGATTATTATATCCAGCTGGCTAGGGAAAATTTAATCAAAGCAGGCAATAAACGTATTCGCCAGCAGAAAAGGGCAAAATTGGACGAATTCAGTTTGGGTGACAAGGTGCTACTTAGAGTTCCATTCCCATCATCTGCAGAGGCGGGAAATATCTCTAAATTCTTTCTTTTGTATCAGGGGTATTTCACTATTGTGAGCCGTATCGGGAAGTGTGCATATTCCTTAAAAGATCAGGAAGGGAAGATTGTCGGTACTTACAACATTAAGAACTTAAAGAAGTATTTCACGTGAAATTTGTTGAAATAAGAGTAAGATGATTATATTTTGTGAGAAACTGGCAAAATAAAACTAACATCTACGATTAGCGTGTGAACCAAGTGTCGTATTGGTGCATTGGAAGAATAAGTGCTACATTGTCATGTTCTGTGTGACAAAACTGAGAACAGGACATTGGACAGTTAACTGCGATAACAATATGCGAGAAAAGTTCTCATATAAGTAAATTTTCACAAAATGTTTTGATATGTTAAAAAAAAGAAGAATGTAGTGTAATCATTTAAAATTATTTGTGTGTGTTAAATTAAGGGCTATGCTCTTGTGAATTGTATGAGAATGGGACACTGAACAGTTATCTACGATGGCAATGTGCGAGCAAAATTCTCATATGTGATGTATTATAAAATGTATGGGTGCTGAAAAAGAAAATTATTGTTGTATATTCATTTAAAGTGTTTATCTGTGTCAGTGTTATATATATAATTTTGTTCATAAATCAATCGATTCTTTGTTCTTCGATTTATTTATGAGGGAGGCGAATTGTAACGGTTTAAATCCCGTTACAAGATGATATCTGTATTTTTATTATTGTATGATTTTATCTGTATTATTATTATTATTATTATTATTATTATTATTATTATTATGTCAGTATTATTATTATTTTATCTGTGATATTATTACTATTATTGTAATTATCCGTTTTATTCAATTTTGCAATTGCCTGTTGCTTGCAAGATTGCACTTAGATGTATGCATATGTACGTATGTGTAGATTATCATTAAACACCTGTACAGTGAGAATTGTTGTATATATCAGAGATTGGAAGTGACGTTGTTATATTGCTATACCAGTGGAGATTCTGCCAAGTCATCGCCACTCCATGGCTACGTCATCGTATTTATTTAGCAATGCGCGCACGGACTTAGTCGCCGCGGGGCTATTTCACCACTGTATGTAATATCTGTCGCGTTGTGGGAGTATGTCATTGTTATTTCTGGAGATTACGTAGTTGTGTCAACCAACGTCTATATAAGGTGGATGCACATTGTAGCGTCAGTCATTACTTATACGGATGCAGTACAGTGAAGTAGTCTACTAGATCAAGAGGCCTTAGTTGGTCCGTCAACCAGTGTGAACGAGAGATGGTGAAGACTCAGTGAGCCATTATTGGTCATTGAGAGAGTGAGATCAAATGGTTGGTCCGTCACTTAGTGGAACACGCGGACGCAAGGCTTACCAAGGAGTCAGAGAGGGCAACCCTGGACCTGCCAAGAGGTCATACCATATTGACTTACAAAGAAGTCAGATGATATGGAGAAGAAGCAGTCGCAAGGATGTATCACCACGTTAGGCGTGACACATCTACAGTAAACACCAGAGCAAAGGAATACGTCGTAATTACACTAAAAGTGTTGAAGGTACAGTCAAGTGAATCAGTGAGGGAAATATTTCGTATAAATTGTTAAATGTCCGGTCAAGAAGAATTCAAATTCATGCCTAGTTGCTTTCAGTTGCAATGTCATAATTTCATATTCTCATCTGTTTTATCGCAACAAGACTCACTATTTTTTTGATATATTATTTAAAGAATATATATTGTTCTATCAAACGAATTCATAGTTTCATTTCATTGAAAGTAAAATATCTTAACCTCAAAATTAATGGGGAAACCGAACGCCAATCTCCTTTTCCCAGAACTTATATGGTATGTTGTCAAAAGTAAGCTTATTACCCCACACCCTAGAGATAGTCAAGAGTCTCATTCTATTATTGCTGCACTGAGTGGCAGCTGGCGCCCGTCAAATAACGTATGTGTAAGTAAGCAGGTAACAAGTAAGTGTGAGTACAAGGTCCGACATGTGTGTATTTTATTTAATGAATATTAATTTTTATAATTTCCATTTTAAATGCAGATATTCAGATTTTTCAATATAAATTCAGATTAATATGTTTGTAAAAATAAGTCAGCAATTCAGGAACATGTTACAACAGGAGATTCCAAATACCCACTTTTTACGTCTATAACATTTTACGTTTCTCAGATATTCTGTAGATATAGTCTTTCAAAAAATTCACCCCAGTTTGTCACTCCTGTTTAACCGCCATTAATTGGATTTTCCAAAAACAAAAAAATACGTGTTCTTGTATTTTTAAAGAAGATTCTAAATACCATTTTTTTACATCTGTAAACTTTTAAAGTTTTAAGATGTAGACACACTCATTTTAAAAATTCACCCCCCTTTTCACCCTCCATTATTTGGATTTTCCAAAATCAAAAAATACCTGTTTCTTTATTTTTAAAGTAAATCCCAAATACCAATTTTCAGGTCTGTAATATCTTCAGGTTCTGTAATATAAGTAGCCTCATTAAAGGCATTCAACCGCTTTTTCACCCTTTTCCACCCTTCCAATTGGGATTTTCCGAAAACAAAAAAATACGTGTTTCTTTATTTTTAAAGGAGATTCTAAATGCCAATTTTTACATCTTTAAACTTTAAAAGTTTTGAGATATAGATAGACTCATTTTAAAAATTCACCCCTTTTCACACCCCCCATTAATTGGATTTTCCAAAAACAAAAAATATGTATTTCTTTATTTTTAAAGGAGATCCTAAACACCAATTTTCAGGTCTGTAATATCTTCAGTTTCTGAGATATAAGTATCCTCATGAAAGTCATTCAACCACGTTTTCACCCCTTTTCACCCCTCCTATTGGGATTTTCCGAAAACAAAAAAAAATACGTGTTTCTTTGTTTTTAATGAAGATTCTAAGTACCAATTTTTACATCTGTAAACTTTAAAAGTTTTGAGATATAGATGCACCCATTTTAAAAATTCACCCCCTTTTCACCCTCCCATTAATTGGATTTCCCCAAACAAAAAAATACGTGTTTCTTTATTTTTAAAAGAGATCAAAAGTACCAATTTTCATGTCTGTAATATCTTCAGTTTCTGAGATATAAGTACCGGTATCCCGATTAAAGGCATTCAACCCCTTTTTCACCCTTTTGTGCCCCTCCTATTGGGATTGTCTCAAAACAAAAAAAATACGTGTTTCCTTATTTTTAAAGAAGATTCTAAATACCAATTTTCACATCTGTAAACTTTTAAAGTTTTGAGATATAGACACACTCATTTTAAAATTTCACCCCCCTTTTCACCCCCTTAGCGACGGAATATCCAAAAATCCTCTCTTAGCGAGCACCTACATCTTAATATGAATATATCTCCAAAATTTCATTTCTTTATGTCCAGTAGTTTTGGCTCGGCGATGATGAATCAGTCAGTCAGTCAGTCAGGACAAGCTACTTTATATATATAGATTACACCTCAGGCCTTCCCCTAAACTACCATTTCACTCAGTGTGAATAACATTATTGATAGCCTAGATTATAGCGACATATTCCCCGCCTTTGCATACCAATTGTCGTGAAGATACGACCACTAATAAAATAAATATTTGACAATTAAATTTTAGGCCTTCCCCTAAACTACCATTTTTTCTGCGTGTATAGCCTATTTTGTAGCGACTTATTTCCCATCTTTGTCTAGCGATTTTCATTAAGACACGACCACTAATAACATAAATATTTGAGAATTACATTTCAGGCCTTCCCCTAAACTACCATTTCACTGAGCGTGATTAAAATACTTTATAGCCTAGATTGTAGCGGTTCATCACCCGACTTTTCATTCCGATTTTCATTAAATTCTCTTCAGCCGTTTTCTCGTGATGCGTGTACATACATACATACAGACAGACAGACAGACAGACAGACAGACAGACAGACAGACAGACAGAAATTACGGAAAAGTAAAAAAGACATTTTCTTGTTACTGTGGACATGACCGATACAGAAATACCATTATTTTCAAATTCTGAGCAATGTACAGACAAAACTCTTATTTTGTATATATAGATTACACCTCAGGCCTTCCCCTAAACTACCATTTCACTCAGTGTGAATAACATTATTTATAGCCTAGATTATAGCGACATATTCCCCGTCTTTGCATACCAATTGTCGTGAAGATACGACCACTAATAAAATAAATATTTGACAATTAAATTTTAGGCCTTCCCCTAAACTACCATTTTTTTCAGCGTGTATAGCCTATATTGTAGCGACTTATTTCCCATCTTAGTCTAGCGATTTTCATTAAGACACGACCACTAATAACATAAATATTTGAGAATTAAATTTCAGGCCTTCCCCTAAAAAACCATTTCACTGATCGTGATTAAAATAATTTATAGCCTAGATTGTAGCAGTTCATCACCTGACTTTGCATTCCGATTTTCATTAAATTGTCTTCAGCCGTTTTCTCGTGATGCGTGTACATACATACAGACAGACAGATAGACAGACAGACAGAAATTACGGAAAAGTAAAAAAATACATTTTCTTGTTACCGTGGACATGACCGATACAGAAATACCATTCTTTTCAAATTCTGAGCAATGTACGGACAAAACTCTTATTTTATATATATAGATATATTCATTACATTTCAGGCCTTCCCCTAAACTACCATTTCACTAAGTGCGAATAAGATCATTGATAGCCTAGATTATAGCGACCTATTACCCGACTTTGCATACCAATTTTCGTGAAGATGTGACCACTAATAAAATAAATATTTGACTATTACATTTTAGGCCTTCCCCTAAACTACCATTTTTCTCAGCGTGTATAGCCTATATTGTAGCGACTTATTTCTCATCTTTGTCTAGCAATTTTCATTAAGACACGACCACTAATAACATAAATATTTGAGAATTAAATTCCAGGCCTTCCCCTAAACTACCATTTCACTCAGCGTGACTAAAATAATTTATAGCCTAGATTGTAGCGGTTCATCACCCGACTTTACATTCCGATTTTCATTAAATTCTCTTAAGCCGTTTTCTCGTGTTGCGTGTACATACATACATACATACATACAGACAGACAGACAGAAATTACGGAAAAGTAAAAAGATGCATTTTCTTGTTACTGTGGACATGACCGATACAGAAATACCATTCTTTTTAAATTCTGAGCAATGTACAGACAAAACTCTTATTTTATATATATAGATTACATTTCAGGCCTTCCCCTAAACTACCATTTCACTCAGCGCGAATAACATTATTGACAGCGTAGATTATAGCGACCTATTCCCCGACTTTGCATACCAATTTTCGTGAAGACACGACCACTAATAAAATAAATATTTGACCATTAAATTTTAGGCCTTCCCCTAAACTACCATTTTTGTCAGCGTGTATAGCCCATATTGTAGCGAATTATTTCACATATTTGTCTAGCGATTATCATTAAGACACGACCACTAATAACATAGATATATGAGAATTAAATTTCAGGCCTTCCCCTAAACTACCATTTCACTCAGCGTGATTAAAATAATTTATAGCCTAGATTGTAGCGGTCCATCACCCGACTTTACATTTCGATTTTTTAAATTCTCTTCAGCCGTTTTCTCGTGATGCGTGTACATACATACATACATACATACAGACAGACAGACAGACAGACAGACAGACAGACAGACAGAAATTACGGAAAAGTAAAAAATGCATTTTCTTGTTACTGTGGACATGACGGATACAGAAATACCATTCTTTTCAAATTCTGAGCAATGTACAGACAAAACTCTTATTTTATATATATAGATATATTAATATTAATACGGAGATATTTTTGGTGAACTGCGACAATTAGTGTTTCACGTTTCTACTCGATGGTCTGTCCGACTCGTTGGCTGAATGGTCAGTGTACTGACCTTCGGTTCAGAGGATCCCGGGGTCGATCCCTGGCCGGGTGGGGTTTTTTAACCTTCGTTGGTTAGTTCCAGTGGCACGGGAGCTGGGTGTTTGTGCTGTCCTCAACATATCTACAACTCACACACCGCACATAACACTATCCTCCACCACAATAGCACGCAGTTACCTACATATGCCAGATGCCGCTCACCCTCATCGGAGTTTCTGCCTTACAAGGGCTGCACTTGGATAGAAATAGCCACACGAAATTATTATTACGGGATCCTCTTCATTTTGTGTAATGCATTTAAGGGAAGGGCAGTAATCTTCAATTTCTTGCTTAAACATATTATAATAGAAAAATATATTGAACCATTCTGTTCAAGATCGTAGAACGATAAACGTTGATAATTATGATATGCAGATGAGGCCACAATGAATGGACATTAGATTGTATTTTATTGTGCAACAGTACCTAACATAGCGTGCTTTTCAAGAGAGCTTAGCGTCAGACGCGAGATGAAGTTCCCAGCATGAATATTAACATTTATTAATCCAAGCGAACCACTTAGCTTATAGCGTGGGACGCGAGCAACTTCATGATAAACCGCGGGGAAGCTTAACTTGGAGGGAAACAAACTTATTGGATATTTCCGCCCACAAGAGGAATATGGAGATTTGGATACAATAGTTGGAATGAGGATATTTTTCTGCAAATTTTGACATGTCACATGGCAGTATTTGTTATCTCCACGAATAAATGAATAATTATCATAAGCACCGTGAGAGAATTTTCATCTCCGCGCGCACGCTTTCGAGGGCCCACATACGATGATCCCGCGAGCGTGGGTCATGCTCATTCATATATACAGCCTGCGAGAACGCTAGCTTCATTCACTGTGTGTATCGCTGACGGAGAATTGTCTGTCTCACGGCAACTCTACGAGGAGAAGATACCCTTTGTCTCCACGCAGCGCAGTAAGAGATTGCTTTGTCCTAGTGACATGTAAGTAATAACAATCTGAGTTGTAAATACGAACTTTTTACAGCAAAGTGATTGAATAGATTTTCTTTGGAAACATTTATTTGCTAGAAATTACTCCACGCAAAGTTGTACATGATCGTCTGATGCTAACTTGTTCTCAATTAGCGTTACAAGGTAGTGTAGGCTCGGAAAGACAGTGTTACTTACTTCAATTGTTTCAGATTAATTTGGTCAACTGTGAGTTCCATTTCTGCTGAGAATTATGTGACTGTTTCATAAGGACAAAATTAAAATCAAGATATTTGAGAGATTAAGACCGAAGGCAAGAAGGAACCTAGGCATCAGAATATGAGCATATTATAATATGGTGTTTCCTTGCAGTTTCTCTAACATCACGTGTGTAGCTGATACTGCCAATTCATCACGCTGAGGTAGTTGGCCGAATGGTCAGCGTACTGGCCTTCGGTTCAGAGGGTTCCGGGTTCGATTCCCGGCCGGGTCGGGGATTTTAACCTTCATTGGTTAATTCCAATGGCTCGGGGGCTGGGTGTTTGTGCTGTCCCCAACATCCCTGCAACTCACACACCACACATAACACTATCCTCCACCACAATAACACGCAGTTACCTACAAATGGCAGATGCCGCCCACCCTCATCGGATGGTCTGCCTTACAAGGGCTGCACTCGGCTAGAAATAGCCACTCGAAATTATTATTATTATTACGCTGAGGTAGTAGTTTCGAGTGGAACAACGGAACATCCTTCACGGCAGCGAGTCACGAACGAGGACCGCCAGCAGCGTGCTTCCCATCCTGTCAACGTACCGTCCACAACAAGGAGGCGGCGATCTACTCACCAGAACGAGTTCCAGCAGAACGTCGAAGAGGATCAGCATGTCGCCAGTCATGAACCCCCAACCGTTGTCGTCCGTCCACAACTTTAGCATGATGTGCTAAATAATCAGGTCGACAGGGGAACTGTTCAGATGATATCACAGATGCAGGTCAGAACAACCTTTTTTTCTCAGCATGCAGCAGAGAGGCTAATGGCAGGATCCTGATAACGTGACTAAGGCCTTCCGCCAGTATGTAAATGGGCACATGTACATAGATTTATGCCCCAGGACTCACGCGTGTAAGATAGTTAATGTTTTCATGCTATTGTTTCAAATCAAAAATCAAACATTACTGATCTGCATTTAGGGCAGTCGCCCAGGTGGCAGATTCCCTATCTGTTGTTTCTCTAGCCTTTTCCTAAATTATTTCAAAGACATTAGAAATTTATTGAACATCTCCCTTGGTAAGTTATTCCAATCACTAACTCCCCTTCCTATAAACGAATATTTGCCCATCTTCAATTGTGATCTTTCCTACTTTTATAAAAGCCACTCGAACTTATTCGTCTACTATTATCATTCCACGCCATTTTTATTTTCGTTGATGTCATAACTTGTTGTACATAATGTCTTCAATCTATGGAAATAAGGGTCGTACAATTTCATCTACCAAAGACTTACACAGTCTCAGATTTTTATAAGCAGGACAAGATGTTAGGGACTAGTTAGATGCATGAAGCATGTGTTGACATTAGTGATTTATTGTGAGACGAAACAATATAAGATTTTCTATATTCCTTTAATGCACTCTGAATCGGGTATGAAATTGAGCTGGTCATGAATTTACGCAGAAATGTGTATGAAATGAGAAATATGTTTGGTAAGCCGTGAATCAAGGGATAAAGCCCGTAATAGCCTGATGAATGCAGGCATATGCAGCGATACGTTAGTTATGTGTGGCGGTAACGTGCACAAGTGAGGATCTGAATAAATGCTCCTGTTGAATTTGAGTTATGAGCAGATTGGAGCGTAGAGTTTCACACTGTATTAAGTGAGTAGACATGTGGTAATTACATGTGAATTATATGAGAAAGAGGGCACAGTAATTTGTAGTATTAATGGGCAAAAATTGGAAGTATGGTTGTTCACCAGGGTTTGTTTACCAGCAGTCAGCCGAATGTAATTTATGGCTGTCTCATCATGGCCGCTCAGTTCGTACAAAGTCCCGAGTCGTGTTAAAAAGAAAAGCAAAATATTCTGACGTCACCACAGGGGAAGTCTATAAGTTTGCGGGAACAATACTGTCTCTGTCAATAAAGGAAGGGCGCGTTGACCTAATTCTTACTGCTGTTTGGAAAGCAAAATTTATACACGACTGTGTGTTTCATTAGTGTGTGTATGTCGTGATTATATATGTCTGCACAGTGTAAAGAATGTATTTCTTATCGTATTATAGGTAGGGTTGTTGCAGGATTTTCTGTAGTCTTGAGTTCGATTCCCATACAGTAGATTTGAATTGCATGTTTAGTTTTAAGAGCGTGTGCTAACCCTAAGTCCTGTGGCATAAATTCACCAAGGAAAATTTTTATATTGTTTGTGAATATGAGTTAGCTATTCAGAAACTCGTTATTTGATTTGATTTTCTCTGAGGTAGCCTTACCCTGGTTGCTGCAGCATCAAATGTGTACGATGCTGGGGGTCTCCTACACCATGCTACGAATGTCGATTGAAGATTCATTTTATTAAATTCATTAATAATGAAAGCATTATCAATTGTGTAAATTTGACAGATTAATTTTTATACGAGGTATTTGACTCTCATTTGTAATAAAATATATTATTAAGCGAAGTCGCAGCTCATATATCTTTTTCTTATTTCGGCTTAAGTTAGTTTATACCCTGAACGTACTATTCCTCTTCATTTCTGTTTTTTTACGCTGACCCACATTCACACATTTTCCCCTGTTGCTGACTGAGCTACGCCGAGCTGAAGAAGAGGATATACGAGTCAGGTAAGTTATGTGCCAAAGGGCACTTACCGTTTGGTGAGTGTATTGTCCACTGTAATGTACTTGGTCGGATCTCAGCATTTGCTTGATAGCGACCAGGGCATTATAGTGCACAATATGTCGCACCCCTTTTAGTTGCTTTCTTTTAAACTTCAGCTACAATATGTGTTCATTCTCGCACAGCTATGTATAAAAGTCTGATTTATTCTGGCGGTGTAGAGAAGCTGCTGTATGAATTGAATCCCTTACGAGCTAAGATAGTATCCACCTTCCTAAAAGATTATCTTCCATTAAGAGCGTCTCTTGAGTTTAACACATTACAGCCAACGCTTCGTTCTTCTTAAAACCTTAAATGGTCATACCCCAAAACAACACAAATAGTCCCCATGAGCCTAGGCACTAAGGCCGATCACTTATGAGCTAGAACGGAGGGGAGAATTGGTATTTAGGATCATGTTTGGAGTCAGGCAGCCCGTTACAGGCATTACGTGCATTCAGGTGCTTGGTGGATATTTTGAGCACTTCTTGTATTAGAATGCAGTAAGTTATCGCTGCCAGTACACTAACATGCCACATCCACTCGACGCGGGGTATACCATTACCTGGCTATTATCAGTCAATCAGTACTGATCTGTCCGACTCGTTGGCTGAATGGTCAGCGTACTGGCCTTCGGTTCAGAGGGTCCCGGGTTCGATTCCCGGCCGGGATTTTAACCTTAATTGGTTAATTCCAATGGCTCGGCGGCTGGGTGTGTGTGTCGTATTCAACATTAGAAATCATCCTAGGTAGGGCCTTCATCATCACAGACATGCAGGTCGCCTAATAGGCCGTCTACTAGAAAAAGACCTGCATCAGGCATCTCCGGAGACCATACGCCATTAAATTAAGTACTGATCTGAATTTAGGGCAAACGCCCAGGTGGCTGATTCCCTATCTGTTGTGTTCCTAGACTTTTCTTGAATGATTTCAAGGAAACTGGAAATTTATTGAACATCCCCCTTGGTAGGTTATTCCTCTTACTAAGTCCCATTTCTATAAATAAATATTTGCCCAAATTTGTCCTCTTGAATTCCAACTTTATCTTCATATTGTGATCGTTCCACCTTTTATAGACCACTCAGACTTATTCGTCTACTAATGACATTCCACGCCACCTCACCACTGACAGTTCGGAACATACCACATAGTCGAGCAGCTCGTCTCCTTTCTCAGAAGTCTTACCAGCACAAAATTTACAACATTTTTGTAACGCTATTCTTTTGTCGGAAACCACCCCGAACCAATCGAGCTGCTTTTCTTTGGATTTTTTCCGTTCTTGAATCAAGTAATCCTGGAGAGGGTCGCATACAAATGCACCTTACTCTATTTGAAGTCTTACCGGAGACTGTCCGACTGCCCGTGGACATTTTACAAAAAACCAGAAATTGACAACAAACCATAAAGTAAATAAAGATGCATAGGCATAACTGTAGAACAAACTCATCTGTTGAATCTATTTTCTAAGACGCATCGGAAGTTGGATTTCAGACTGCAAACTGAACATATCATTTGCTGCAAAACTTTTGACCTTGATCGTATTTTTCTTGTTCTGCACTTTATGTAAGATTTTGAATGTCAACATAATTCCCTTGATCAGTGTCCTTACAATGACAAGTTTTGCTTGGGTGCACAACACACGCACAAGCACCTTAATTGCGTTCTATAATCATTTTTTAATATAACCCCACCCACAACATCGGTCAATCCTGGCTACGCGACTGCGTAGGACGTAAGTTCATCGGTACTTTATGTATTTTTGAGGTGTACTATCCAACCTCACCCCGATTAATATCCGCACCCTGTGATTTAAAAAAATATTTATCAATTGAAATTCAAAATATAGTGAATAGTAGTATAGTTGGATGGTTCGGGCGCCGCCGCCGCCGCCGCACGCCTCCTCCTCCGCCGCCTCCTCCGCCGCCGCCGCCGCCGCCGCCCGCGGGAAATTTGAATTTTGGCGGGAAATTTGAATTTTGGCGGGAGATTTGAATTTGTAAACAAAGCCACGTGCTTTTTGACAGCTGTCATCGACAGCAACGCATCGCTAACCTCACTGCTGCCATCTTGACGGGCCTAAACCTCACTAGTGCCAACTTAACCTAACTAGCGTGAGGTAAACAAAGCCACGTGTTTTCTGACAGCCACGTGCTTTTTGACAGACAACAACGCATCGCTAACCTCAGTACTGCCATCTTGACGGGCCTAAACCTTAGTGGTACCAACTTAACCTCACTAGCATGAGGTAAACAAAGCCACGTGCTTTTTGACAGCCACGTGCTTTTTGACAGATTTGTAAACAAAGCCACGTGCTTTTTGACAGACAACAACGCATCGCTAACCTCAGTACTGCCATCTTGACGGGTCTAAACCTTAGTGGTACCAACTTAACCTAACTAGCATGAGGTAAACAAAGCCACGTGCTTTTTTGACAGCTGTCATCCGCCATCTTTGAGCACAGTGCTGCCCTCTAAACAAAGCTACGTGCTTTTTGACAGCTGTCATCCGCCATCTTTAATCCAGAGAGAACAGTGCCGCCCTCTATGTGGTGACGGTAAATTCCACGTGCTCTTGTTTGTAAACAAAGCCACGTGCTTTTTCAACTTAACCTAACTAGCGCGAGGTAAACAAAGCCACGTGCTTTTTTTTGACAGCTGTCATCCGCCATCTTTAAACTACAAAGCACTGTGCTGCCCTCTATATCGCAGTAGCTGCAAAATTCGTCACCTGTCATCGGCAGTGCTGCCATTTGACGGGTCTAAACCTTAGTGCTACCAACTTAACCTAACTAGCGCGAGGTAAACAAAGCTACGTGCAGCTGTCATCCGCCATCTTTGAGCACAGTGCAGCCCTCTTTAGCTACTTACCTCTGAAATGTGGTGGCGGATAATTTGAAAAATGCTTTTTTGACAGCAGCCATCTTGCATCGCAAACCTCAGTGCTGCCCTCTATGTAGACAAATCCACGTGCTTTTTGACAGCTACGTGCAGCTGTCATCCACCATCTTTGAGCATAGTGCTGCCCTCTTTAGCTACTTACCTTTGAAATGTGGTACGTCATCTGCCATCTTGCATCGCGAACCTCAGTGCTGCCATCTTGGCGGGCCTAAACCTCAGTGCTACCAACTTAACCTCACTAGCTCGAGATAAACGAATCCACGTGCTTTTTTGACAGCTGTCATCCGCCATCTTTGAGCATCGTGCTGCCCTCTTTAGCTACTTACCTTTGACAGCTGTCATCCGCCATCTTGCATCGCAAATCTCAGTGCCGCCCTCTATGTAGACAAATCCACGTGCTTTTTGACAGCTACGTGCAGCTGTCATCCGCCATCTTTGAGCATAGTGCTGCCCTCTTTAGCTACTTACCTTTGAAATGTGGTACGTCATCTGCCATCTTGCATCGCGAACCTCAGAGGTACCCTCTACCTGTGGTGGCAGACAATTCTACGTGACAGCAGTCATCTTTGAGCACAGTGCTACCCCTCTTTGTAGCGGCGGGAAATTCCACGTGCTCTACGAATTCACGTGCAGCTGTCATCCGCCATCTTGCATCACAAACCTCAGTGCTACACTCTATGTGGTGGCGGCAAATTCTAAATGCTTTACAAACCTATGCGCTTCAGCTATCATCCGTCATCTTTAATCACCGTGCTACCCGGTGGTAGTAAATTCCATGTGCTCTTGTTTGGAATCAAAGCTTTTAATCCACAGAGAACAGTGCTGCCCCGGTGGCGGCAAATTCCACGTGCTTTACAAAGCTATGTGCTTTTTTGACAAAAAAAATTTCTGCTCTCGAGATACTTACCGAACATGACGATACTATACTTACGAAACTGCTCATCACCTTCTTTCTTCTATGAGTAATAAACAAAAACTCTATCTTGCAAATAAGGAGTGGGAGGAAGGTAATACCTAACCTAAAATAAAAGAATATGCCAATTCTACATTATTTATTTACATCTTGTATGTACAAGTTTTATCTCGAATCATTTTACCCTAGTGATGTTTTGCGTACTTCTCGATGCAATTCTTGAATGTACAAGTTTAGACTTGCCGTACTACACTCTCAGCGTACCTCTTTGTGATGTAAGACAGCGTAACGTAAGTACACACACCTCTAGCATAATGTTTATGTAAAGTAGTACCTATCAATACTACTATGCCCCCAGGCTAGCGTGTTGGTAGAATTTGGAATGACAAACCGTTTACAATCATCGCTATTAAGGGCTACCTTACTAATTAAATGTGTGTACAACTGGTGCTTCTTGCTTCTAATGACAGACATTTGCTTATGCAAAACAGGTGGATTACTTTTAATGCAATTGTTATAGTTTTCAAAACTTAGCTGATTCTGAACGACATTCTTTTTAACCCCCTTCAATCTCTTTATTTGTAATTCATTTAAGAGTTTTATGCAATATGACTTGGATTTAGTACCTACAAATGAATCGATAATATTCCCAGCACATTCATCTTTCATTTTACCTAGAACCTTTTTGTTCACTAGCGGTAGATGATATTGATTATCTGCAGGATAGTTACTTGTATCAAACCTACCCAAGTCAGGCTTTATATCATTGTAATAGTCATCAGTTTTGATTTGATAAATAAACGAATCGGTATCTGTGTAGAGCAATTGCGCATTATGCGCGTACTTCTTCATCATATAATCGTAATGGAATTCATACATGAGTGTTTTAGCCAATTCAAGTACTGCAAAGCCGACGTAGGTAGGTTTGTCATACTTAACCTTGACACGATTCATCTGTATAATAACTAAATTCTCATGTATGATGGTGCAGCTGTGGAAATTTGGTTTACTTATTAAATAGTTAGCACCATACATTTTCTTAATATTATCCCAGTTTGTAATCAATTTTACATCAACGCGTTTGTCAACATTCTCCATAGTCTTACCAAACACACTGTTATTCATGAGCTTGTAGAAATCTTTTTCAAACTCGTTAACCGCATTCGTTCTTAATTTATTGTTCAGATCGATATATGGCTTTAGCCACGGTGACTGATTAAATTCTAGTACGCGATGAATTTTGGATAACTTCAAACCATGCTGCAAACACTGTTTTAAATTTCGGTAATGAATGATATACTTAGATTTATCGCATAAATTAGCAATGAGCATTTTCGTCGTTGATGCAATGTACGGGGGCTTCATATTTTCAGGGCAGAACGGTAGGTCATTATGAGAAGTGTGTAACTCTTTAGGATACTGTAAGTCAACTTCGAGGAAATAACCTTTATCAGCTTCATCACCTAGGGCGTGTAGCTGTAAAGCATCAATTTCGCACTGCGTCAGCCAGCGGAAACCACTCACCGGTAGATGCTGACTCATCGCCCACCCATACTGATTATTAGCATCCAGATAAACGATATACTGAGATTCCTGACTAGAATCGAAACTCGGCATGTACTTATTATTAGCCCTCGAATGTCGGCCGCTACACTGACTCAGACCGCCTCGAATGGATGCTTTTATAAAGTGCACCATATCGATATCGGTTAGCAGTTCCAAATTCACACGCGTGTATTTTAACATCGCGTCCCAACTTAACCCAGGTGCAGTAAAATACTGACATGGGTCAAGGCTGTAGGTGTTCATGCAAACACAGCGAAAATTTTCAAAAACATCAGCTAACAAAAGTACATCTGTCTTTAAATATAAATCGGAGTATTCACCCAGCGTTTGAATGTGGAACTGCTCCCAGATATGTTGTGCATGTAAATAGTCATCATCACTAATATCTGCTGAATTCAGCGAGCTGTAAAAGGATTGTTTCGATGGTAAGGCACGTTCATCGAGGCGGTCTAAGCAGTCGAGATATTCGTAACAAAAAACACCCTTACGCCGAAGTAAATTAAACTGCGCTTCTTCGGGGAAAACGCGTCGAATTTCTGTAAATTGTTCAGGCTGTAAATGACTAGAAAGTTTATCGAGGCTACTCGCCATAAAGCGAAACGAGTCAAGGAATCTCAGTTTTATAGAATGCTCAGCATCTACTTTTACAGACTTTGCAAACGCAATGTACCGCTCTTTATTCTGAGGGATTATATCTACTTTTTCATCTGAAGCTCCAAATTGTGAAATGATGAAATGAGAGTCGTAACCAGATAAGTTATGAAAAATTACAGGGATAAATTTAGGAACTCTATACTTAAGATTACAGCTATAATGAGCGGCACATCTGTAGAAACCAGTTAAATGATCATGATCAAAAACTTTAGGGTCATTTTCGGAAAATTCCCCATCACAAATGCTACACTTTGTAGTACGTTCATGATCATTTAACTGAATTTCGGTGAGTGGCTTCATAGGAACATTACTATTCAGAATACGACCGAGACGAACTGCATCACTTTCAAGTCTTTCTAAAAATACTTTAGCAGCATCATGTCCTCGATACAGCTCTAACTTGTTAAGCGTACTATCGTAACTACACTTGATGTAATACGCGAAGCTATACGGGACATGCATGTGCGTAGTATTAGTGAAAGAGTTGTCAGGATTAGGTGAGCATGTGTTGCATGGCGTGAGGATGGCTTCAAAGTCTGCATAAATCACGAACGGTACCCACATCTGCTTGTGAAAATTTGTAAATTTTAAAACATTATTGCCTGTAGTAGGTATCTCTGTACGTACATGATTGCAGTCATTCTTGGAATGCTTCGTTAACTGATCTTCATTTCTGAAATACTGCAAGCATCCATCACATAGCCACTTTTTGTTACACCTGTTTGACAATTGACTACCAACAAGTCTACTCAGATTTTTAATCCAGCAAAAGTGGCTATTCACACTGTTTTCAATATAGAGTAAATTAACGTGAGTACTCTTCTTATGACATGTATAATACAGAGGACCTACTACAGACTTTTTCTCAACACCATACACATTAATACTAATGTTATTTAGTTCCTCAAAGCGCTTAATATCCTTTATCTGCACAGGAAATTCTATACTATCGAAATTTAGCTGCGTTGAATAGTGTGGATACGATAATGTTCTATTCGCTACATTCCGTTTCACAGGATTTAAAGCTGACATCACCGCCCATGCAAAACATGCTTCGTCATTGTTTCGGATGTTTACAACAGCTTCTTTTCGCTGAATCCATGTCGGCAGCTCGATGTACGATGAACCTCGCATGGGATTGTACTTATTGATGTTAACTTCTAGATACATTATCTCAACTAAAGCCCACCCTGATTCCTTTTCCTGAAATTCCTCGCTCTTAGTTGAAATAATGTTAGAGACATCCCTAAGTACATCACCAAAATTAGTCGACTGACTTATGACAAAATTCTTCGTATTAAATGATTTAATGTCCGTTATTTCAGATTCATCCGTGCTTTTAATGTACAAGGCGAAAAGTTCAAAATTAACTTTAAATAAACTATGATTGGACAAAGATTTAGCAAGAAGCTGTTGTACATCTGGTTGAACGCAATTTAAAAAGTTTGAAGTGCTCTGAAACTTTTGACTGGTGCGAATTCGGTAACTAGCAATCCTACTTTTAAATGCTGTATTAATTTCCTCGATGTTTGCGTTACTACCACTTCTACATGCATTATTTTTATGCGCATTACTCCGTAAGTGCCCCTGAAAATGCGAAGATGGTACATCAGTGTTACAGTGCTCGCAGTGAATAGTTTGAAGTTCATGATTTTTTCTAGGTTTTTTACTACTAGTACTTTCTACAGGTACATCAGTAGCTGCACGCTTTTTCCCTACTACTACCTGAGGGCGAGTAGATATTTGATGTACCTCTGCTAAGTGATCCTCATATCGCTCTACGTTAGCGAAATACACACTACAAACTTTACATAAAGCAGATGTTATGCTAGGGTGTTTTGATTTCATATGGCGCGTGAAGTTATCACGCCTTGCAAACGTTACATTACATTCCTCACAGCAGGGGGACATCTGTTCATGATTTTTTCTAGGTTTTTTACTACTAGTACTTTCTACAGGTACATCAGTAGCTGCACGCTTTTTCCCTACTACTACCTGAGGGCGAGTAGATATTTGATGTACCTCTGCTAAGTGATCCTCATATCGCTCTACGTTAGCGAAATACACACTACAAACTTTACATAAAGCAGATGTTATGCTAGGGTGTTTTGATTTCATATGGCGCATGAAGTTATCACGCCTTGCAAACGTTACATTACATTCCTCGCAGCAGGGGAACATCTGAAAAGAGAACGACCGATAGAGATTAGGTGAAAGTTACGGAAGAAACCAAGTTTCAGCGTATAGAGGTTGGACATGGCTGTGAGTTAGGCCTATAGCATGAGGATTGAAGAGAACGACTAAAGTTATGATGTTCGGAAGAAACCAAGTTTCAGCCCGTTGAGGACAGACATAGCTATGTGTACGTGTTTGAAATTATACCACGTCTATAGCGCGAGGATTAAAGAGAACAACTATTTATCAATTGCTTAAAGTTACGATGTTTTAGAAGAAACCAAGTTTCAACCCGTTGAGGATAGACATAGCTATGTGCGTGTGTTTGAAATTATACCACGTCTATAGTATGTTGATTAAAGAGAACAATTATTTATGATTAGCTTAAAGTTACGATGTTCGGAAGAAACCAAGTTTCAGCCCGTTGAGGGCAGACATAGCTATGTGTACGTGTTTGAAATTATACCACGTCTATAGTATGTTGATTAAAGAGAACAACTATTTATGATTAGCTTAAAGTTACGATGTTCGGAAGAAACCAAGTTTCAACCTGTTGAGGGCAGACATAGCTACGTGTGCACCTCGTCTATAGTATGTTGATTAAAGAGAACAACTATTTATGATTAGCTTAAAGTTACGATGTTTTAGAAGATACCAAGTTTCAACCTGTTGAGGATAGACATAGCTATGTGTACGTGTTTGAAATTATACCACGTCTATAGTATGTTGATTAAAGAGAACAACTATTTATGATTAGCTTAAAGTTACGATGTTCGGAAGAAACCAAGTTTCAACCCGTTGAGGATAGATATAGCTATGTGCGTGTGTTTGAAATTATACCACGTCTATAGTATGTTGATTAAAGAGAACAACTATTTATGATTAGCTTAAAGTTACGATGTTTTAGAAGAAACCAAGTTTCAGCCCGTTGAGGGCAGACATAGCTATGTGTACGTGTTTGAAATTATACCACGTCTATAGTATGTTGATTAAAGAGAACAACTATTTATGATTAGCTTAAAGTTACGATGTTCGGAAGAAACCAAGTTTCAACCCGTTGAGGATAGACATAGCTATGTGCGTGTGTTTGAAATTATACCACGTCTATAGTATGTTGATTAAAGAGAACAACTATTTATGATTAGCTTAAAGTTACGATGTTCGGAAGAAACCAAGTTTCAACCCGTTGAGGATAGACATAGCTATGTGCGTGTGTTTGAAATTATACCACGTCTATAGTATGTTGATTAAAGAGAACAACTATTTATGATTAGCTTAAAGTTACGATGTTTTAGAAGAAACCAAGTTTCAACCTGTTGAGGACAGGCATAGCTATGTGCGCGTGTTTGAAATTATACCACGTCTATAGTATGAGGATTAAAGAGAACAACTATTTATCAATTGCTTAAAGTTACGATGTTCAGAAGAAACCAAGATTCAACCCGTTGAGGGCAGACATAGCTATGTGCATGTGTTTGAAATTATACCTCGTCTATAGTATGTTGATTAAGGAGAACAACTATTTATCAATTGCTTAAAGTTACGATGTTTTAGAAGAAACCAAGTTTCAACCTGTTGAGGGCAGACATAGCTACGTGTGCGTGTTTGAAATTATACCCCGTCTATAGTATGTAGATTAAAGAGAACAACTATTTATGATTAGCTTAAAGTTACGATGTTCGGAAGAAACCACGTTTCAGCCCGTTGAGGTCAGACATAGCTATGTGTGCACGTGTTTGAAATTATACCACGTCTATAGTATGCGGGTTGAAGAGAACAACTATTTATCAATTGCTTAAAGTTATGATGTTTTAGAAGAAACCAAGTTTCAACCTGTTGAGGGCAGACATAGCTATGTGTGCGTGTTTGAAATTATACCTCATCTATAGCGTGAGGATTAAAGAGAACAACTATTTATGATTAGCTTAAAGTTACGATGTTTTAGAAGAAACCAACTTTCAGCCTGTTGAGGATAGACATAGCTATGTGCACACCTCGTCTATAGCGTGAGGATTAAAGAGAACAACTATTTATCAATAGACTAAAGTAACGATGTTTTAGAAGAAACCAAGTTTCAACCCGTTGAGGTCAGACATAGCTATGTGTACGTGTTTGAAATTATACCACGTCTATAGCATGATGATTGAAGAGAACAACTATTTATCAATAGACTAAAGTTACGATGTTCGGAAGAAACCAACTTTCAACCCGTTGAGGTCAGACATAGCTATGTGTGCGTGTTTGAAATTATACCACGTCTATAGGATGCGGGTTGAAGAGAACAACTATTTATGATTAGCTTAAAGTTACAATGTTTTAGAAGAAACCAAGTTTCAACCCGTTGAGGTCAGACATAACCATGTGTGCCTGTTTGAAATTATACCCCGTCTATAGCGTGAGGATTAAAGAGAACAACTATTTATCAATACTCTAAAGTTACAATGTTTTAGAAGAAACCAATTTTCAGCCTGTTGAGGGCAGACATAGCTATGTGCGCACCACGTCTATAGTATGCGGGTTGAAGAGAACAACTGTTTATGAATAGCTTAAAGTTACGATGTTTTAGAAGAAACCAAGTTTCAGCCTGTTGAGGGCGGACATAGCTATGTACGTACCTCGCGTGAGGATTAAAGAGAACAACTATTTTTCAATAGACTAAAGTTACGATGTTTTAGAAGAAACCAAGTTTCAACGATTAGAGGTCAGACATACCTTAAAATCTTCGCGCTGCAAACTGTTACTCGGATGTATAAAATGCGTGCGTTCAAGCCTGAAACTCGAATGATAATATTCTGGTCGTACCTAAAAAAAAGAAGAAACATATATGAATGTAGTGTAGGGTGCATCATCTAACCTAATTATCTTTACAACTCAAAGTTCGAAAACATACCTTTAAAAAAAATGCACGTGCTGCAGGCTGTTACTGGGATGAATAAAATTGCGTACTTTCGAACGGTACCTAAAAAAAAAGAATAAACATATATGAATGTAGATGTCTAGCGTAGAAGTTGCTTTGCAAATAAAAAAGTAACTAACAGTTCTACCTTACCTTAAGATAAAGGCTGAAGAATAATATTCACAGCAGACGGGAGATGTGTGTACGTACGTAATAAACGCATACAGAGAACTGTGAGCACTTCGCGCGGACTGCAGCGGCTAAATATTCTGCTTGTTACCGAGCGGATGTGAAAAAATCGCTGACAAACTGCGGGTACAGTCAGAACGAAGTGTTTATGCAACAAGAGCTCCCACCTGCAGGCTGACGTATTCGAACCTCCTGTTGATGCCGAGGTGTCAGAATTTAAGAGTTCGAGCCTTGGAAAGTTAGCGTGTGATCCTCGACTTCTCGAGGGTACATACGCGGTATTCCTTACCTGTAGGTATTGAGCTAAAGCTAGATCATGTAATGACGATCGCGCAGGCCCCTCGCCTAGCATTTACGGCTTCTAGTTCGAACCCGCTATCCCTCGAAGTAGTGAGAATGATTGAAGAGTGTTGAGGGCGATTCATTTGTCGGATGGAGGCGTTAAGCTATGTGCAGGCTTCTTCTAGTCGGGGTACGCGATTCAAATCCTGGCAACTTATGCCGTCGGGAAGGGCATCCGGCTAGATCATGCAATGACGATCACGCAGGTCCCTCACCTAGCATTTGCGGCTTCCAGTTCGAACCCGCTATCTTCCGAATTAGCGAGAATGATTGAAGAGTGTTGAGGGTGATTCATTTGTCAGATGGAGGCGTTAAGCTGGCTTCTTCGGTAGGAGTAGGCTATGTTGTAATGTTCGGAAGAAACCAAGTTTCAGCCTACTGAGGTCGGACATTGTCGTGAGTTTTACTAAGCTAAGTCTACATCTACCGTACCCCCTACCTGCTAGCATTAACACGAACCGCTGAGGTACCGAAATATACAAGTTCTACAAGCTGACGTACTTGTACTATGATTGAACTGGGGGAGGTTTGAGCTCAACTCGAGAAGCTGCTAATAATTTTAATGCGAACTGTACACGTGTAGTGGACTCTGTACCCTGCTGAGGTAAACGCATTCCAGCGAGGAGCTAGCGAGCCGGATGCAGCTTGCGTGCGCGTGTATGTGTGGGCATGCTATCCCAGAATATTTTTTCCTCGTTCTAGAGCCTGTTACCTTCCTGATGTAACAAGACTAGGATTTATTTTTTAGACTACACTTAGCTAGAAATAGCTACATGAAATATCGCAAGAATTTGTTGAGTTGCCCTTCCTGATGCAAACTACGAAGCTACGTATTAGGCGGAAAAATTTTGCCCGTTTTGCTCTACGATGCATCGTTTTCGAGATATTTAACATTTTGCATTTAAGCCTCCAAATTTAATGAATCGAACCTGCACGGTACGTTATACTCTCTACTATAGCTAGACCTGATCATGTTACGAAGACTCGCTTCAACACAAGCTAAAACAGAGCAAATGCCAAAGGGCCTAAGTAGGAACCGAACCGTTGATCCCATCATTAGACTATGATTTTCTTGTTCCTCATACTGCGAACCTAGGTATTAGGCAGAAAAATGTTGTCCGTTTTGCTCTACGGTGCACCGTTTTCGATATATTTAACATTTTGCATTTAAGCCCTAAATTTAATGAATCGAACTATCACGACACGTTAGCCTCTAAGCTAAGAGTAGCAACCATCTTGCGCAAGCACCCTTAAAGCGTCTCATAAGGAGTTATGTATAGCCGCCATCTTGTGTCCACCATCTCGCGCAAGCATCCTTAGGGCGTCTCAAGCCATCTTGTGCAAGGACACTTAAGCCGTCCTATAAGAGCAGTCGCTATCTTGAGCAAGCATCCCTAGGGCATCTCATAAGGAGCCATGTATAACTACCATCTTGAGCAAGCATCCCAAGGGCGTCTCATAAGAACCTGTGTATAGCAGCCATCTTGCGTAAGCACCCTTAAGGAGTCATGTATAGCCACCATCTTATGCACTTAGCGTCGAGAGAGGGCTGCTGTAGAATTTTTCTTTTTAAATTATCCGCCACCACATTTCAAAGGTATCTAGCTAAAGATGGCAGCACTGCGGATGACAGGTGACGAATTTACATCTAAAGAGGGTAGCACGGTACTCAAAGATGGCGGATGACAGCTGCACATGGCTATGTTTACCAAACAAGAGCACGTGGAATTTGCCACCGCTACATAGAGGGCAGCACTGTTCTCAAAGATGGCGGATGACAGCTGTCAGAAAAACGCATAGGTTTGTAAAGCACGTGGAATTTACCACCACTACATAGAGTGCAGCACTGTTCTCTGGATTAAAGATGGCGGATGACAGCTGACGAAATTGCCCGACTGTCAAAAAGCACGTGGATTTGTCTACATAGAGGGCGGCACTGAGGTTTGCGATGCAAGATGGCGGATGACAGCTGTCAAAGGTAAGTAGCTAAAGAGGGCAGCACGATGCTCAAAGATGGCGGATGACAGCTGTCAAAAAAGCACGTGGATTTGTTTATCTCGAGCTAGTGAGGTTAAGTTGGTAGCACTGAGGTTTAGGCCCGCCAAGATGGCAGCACTGAGGTTCGCGATGCAAGATGGCAGATGACGTACCACATTTCAAAGGTAAGTAGCTAAAGAGGGCAGCACTATGCTCAAAGATGGTGGATGACAGCTGCACGTAGCTGTCAAAAAGCACGTGGATTTGTCTACATAGAGGGCAGCACTGAGGTTTGCGATGCAAGATGGCTGCTGTCAAAAAAGCATTTTTCAAATTATCCGCCACCACATTTCAGAGGTAAGTAGCTAAAGAGGGCTGCACTGTGCTCAAAGATGGCGGATGACAGCTGCACGTAGCTTTGTTTACCTCGCGCTAGTTAGGTTAAGTTGGTAGCACTAAGGTTTAGACCCGTCAAGATGGCAGCACTGCCGATGACAGGTGACGAATTTTGCAGCTACTGCGATATAGAGGGCAGCACAGTGCTTTGTAGTTTAAAGATGGCGGATGACAGCTGTCAAAAAAAGCACGTGGCTTTGTTTACCTCACGCTAGTTAGGTTAAGTTGAAAAAGCACGTGGCTTTGTTTACAAACAAGAGCACGTGGAATTTACCGTCACCACATAGAGGGCGGCACTGTTCTCTCTGGATTAAAGATGGCGGATGACAGCTGTCAAAAAGCACGTAGCTTTGTTTAGAGGGCAGCACTGTGCTCAAAGATGGCGGATGACAGCTGTCAAAAAAGCACGTGGCTTTGTTTACCTCATGCTAGTTAGGTTAAGTTGGTACCACTAAGGTTTAGACCCGTCAAGATGGCAGTACTGAGGTTAGCGATGCGTTGTTGTCTGTCAAAAAGCACGTGGCTTTGTTTACAAATCTGTCAAAAAGCACGTGGCTGTCAAAAAGCACGTGGCTTTGTTTACCTCATGCTAGTGAGGTTAAGTTGGTACCACTAAGGTTTAGGCCCGTCAAGATGGCAGTACTGAGGTTAGCGATGCGTTGTTGTCTGTCAAAAAGCACGTGGCTGTCAAAAAACACGTGGCTTTGTTTACCTCACGCTAGTTAGGTTAAGTTGGCACTAGTGAGGTTTAGGCCCGTCAAGATGGCAGCAGTGAGGTTAGCGATGCGTTGTTGTCGATGACAGCTGTCAAAAAGCACGTGGCTTTGTTTACAAATTCAAATCTCCCGCCAAAATTCAAATTTCCCGCCAAAATTCAAATTTCCCGCGGGCGGCAGCGGCGGCGGCGGAGGAGGCGGCGGAGGAGGAGGCGTGCGGCGGCGGCGGCGCCCGAACCATCCAATTATACTACTGTGAATTCTAAGTGTTTAGCATACATGCAAAACTCTGCAAGCAACAGAGACTACTGCTACTACACTTCAGGTTCACGGAACGTCCTTGCTCACGAATGCTCTGAGATAAACAAATTTTCAGTGCTGAATTTGCTTTCACTGTTCAAAATTTACACCTCACTCATGATAATTAGTATTACAAATCTTGTGAAATAAATTGTTGTTCATTATTGCTACACTAGCTGCACCTAGCGAGTTCACCTGCAAGATAAGAGGTAAATGCCCACTTTCACAAGCTTATAAAGCTGAACTAATAATACTCCTGTGTCTAAGAGAATGCATAGCAAGCAAGAAAATTATTCTCTGCACATTAGTAATGCTGTGCGTTTAAGGGTTGAACCACATCAGTAATACCGTCGATGAAAATCCTTCATCATTGAGTATGAGACCAGATTTCTCAGCAAAAGATATATACCATAAAAATACGTCGGTAGAGACCATTTATACTGTATGGTCGAAAGTTCGATTGGTGGATATTTTGAATACTTCTGGTATTATAATGTAATATCCCTGCTAGTACACTTAAATACCACAGCTACACAACGAAGTGTATGCCAGGTTTGGCTATTGTCTAGAAAAGACTATAGTTCCCACGCTGGACTGAGTTAATATTTTTACTTTCCATCAAAGCGTCATTTGAATTCATTGACGTTTCTCCCAACAACATTTAGAACTATTTTCATAAATATGCTGATAACACAATCTTTGCAGTGGGGAAATCTTCTTTGCCTTAGGAGCTTGTTACAATAATGTTATAGCTTTTACGTCACGCTAACTGTTTTAGAAGGTTTTCGGAGACGACGAGGTGCCGGAATTTTGTCCCGCAGGAGTTCATTTACCTGCCAGTAAATCTACCGACACGAGGCTGACGTACTTGAGCACCTCCAAATACCAACGGACTGAGTCAGGATCGAATCTGCCAAGTTGGGTTCAGAAGGCCAGCGCCTCATCCGTCTGACCAACTCAACCCGGCAGGATTGTGTTATAATAAAAGAGAAATCTGTAACTTATTATCTAGAATTTTAGGGAAACTGGTTTTGTCTGTACAAAAGTATGCAAGTCAAACTTTAAATTTACTTACTATGTACTTAGCTATGTACGCTCACTGCTGCAGACTTCAACAAAACTTTGTGGTCATTTTCAAACTGGAGCAATCTCAGAACATCAAATACAGAGTGTCCCCAAACATGTTGGAAGTAATCGAGGGGTGGACAGTAAACTCCAAAACAACACAAAAATTCTATAACGAAGGCTTCCGTTAGGAATCTTGAATCAGAAAACTATGTCACACGCGTTCAATTAAATCAGATTTTTACCATTGCACCCATTTACATATATTCCAGTATTTATTGTCTAATTAGGTCCATCATTTACTATTGAGCTTATTTCATCAGTTCAATGTAAATATTATGGAAACAGTTATTAAATCAGTGTTTTAGGTAACCTTTCATTTAGTAGATTCACGTGTAAGGTTTTGTTATCCAAACGAAGACAAGCCTGGGAGATATTAGAACTTGTATTTGCAATATTTTTAAACGATAACGGTAACGTTTCAGGAAGTGCTACAATTAATTAAATATTTTATTAATTTCTTTAGCCCTTCAGCCCCATTTTAATATAATTTGGTTTCCTACATGGCTATCATCCACCATACCATAGTTTCATGGTCATCACGCTAGGATCGGATGAAGCATGCCGGCACTACCCGTGATTATGACTGCATGGCTGCACCATGAAAAATATCCCAACCGATACAAAAAATTAAAAATTATTATTAAGCATTAAATTAATTAATCTTAATTGTTATAATTATTCCGATATAATTATCATAATGAATCATTAATGCTTGTATCAAGTACACGTATTTATTTTAGACAAAATGAACATCATCTACTAATTGCTATTAGTTTATTATTATTATTATTATTACTTTTCTTTACACAAAGGTTAATGTTCTATTTCTACCATGAACATTTAATTTAATATCAAAACTACAAGTACGTGTGGGGACCTGACCCAATTACCTATCAACACTATGTCATACTATTACAAATTAAGAATAAATGAATGAGGATCATTAATAATTTACACAGAAAATTTACTGAAAATCCCTTCACTTCCTTAAATCAAGTTTTCGTTCAGACCGAATTACATGAGACACAGTAGACCAACATTTAAAATGATATTAAAGAAATGTTCACCTTAACTGGAGATCGTATGGTATTCCACATATGGTACAGTCACAACATAACACTAATTTCATCTTAATTGTCTTGGAAAAATGTGTTGAAAAAGCTGCCTGTTTAGAATATGAATTTAGAAGACTGTAGCACATTGGAAGTTGAATGCACCACATGTTATATTATTGTAGAAATAGAAATTGATCTATTTAAAGTTAATTACAAGTAGGACCAGTGATCCCTTTGGCTGTAAATAACTGCCACAGTAACTTAAATGTATCAATTAGCATACAAAACCTAACAACAAAATTACATAAAAGTGTGTTAGATTCATTTTCCTACTGAGGGTAAATAAAGATTAAAAAGTACACAACTTGGAGATTATAATATTACTGTTAGATTTCAGAAAGATAGACTATGCTAACAAGCAAGAGAAGATATAAGAGAACCTAAGATACATTTTAAAGCTGAGGATGAATTAGGAATAAAACTTAACATCTAAAATGTATGTAGGAGATTATGATATTTCCTAATACGGTACTTAATTATGTTAAATGGCTTAATAAGTAGAAAGGTAGTGGTATTACAGATATTTTCGGAGTTTTGACACTACTTTGCTGTATTTCATATAGTTTAAGATAATGGTGCCTTTCGGTAATAGATGCATATATAAAATATAACTCACATGGAGGTTAGTGATCCTTGTGAAGGTGACATTCCTAAATTTAGAGCTAAGCGTAGCTCATGTCTTTAACCACTCACCCTGTAATTAGAGCAGATCATCGGAAATATGTTGCGTTTCTTCTTTAACTCGCTGACCTTACATTAACGATCGTGCACTCAACACTACAGTTAGGATATAGTTATGAACTACACTTATGAAAGAAGTACGTGTCAGATTTTATATTATTTTCAGACGCATTTAGCACTAGTAAAACTGGAACGAAGCCACCTTCTTCTACCCATATTTAAGAAGCGTCAACTGCTGCTGAATACAAGTTCCTCGTAGAACATCAAACAAATTTCATGACTTAATTATGCAATTAAATAATTTCATGATTTGAACGTACCTGGTACTGAGGAGCAATTCACATCATTCATTTCAGTATCCTAGAAACGTTTCAACTGGCCATCTTCACACTATCCTTCTGCCTTGGGGACTGGTGCGTTATTATGAACATAGAGTAACACAATTTTTGACTGCATCCGACCGATTATCTTTAACATAGAAAATTATTCTGACACAGATACTCTATTTCCGTATAATGCAAATGTGTTATTATTATTTACACAAAGGTTAAGGTTCATAATTAACACAAGATTATGGTCAGCTAAGCTCAAATCATCACTTTGCAAAAGGCTGAGCAAACTAGGTTATCAGTTCCAACCATGAACCTTGTATTTTAATATCTGCACTGCAAGTACATTGGGGCGGGGGGCTGAAACTTTGATCTGTCAACACTAAGTCATACTATTACAAAGTCTAGTTGATTCACATGAGACTTCCTTGCAACTCACAAGTTATGATAGTCTACATTTTTAAATAACACAGAGTAATTTCATGTCTTTATGCAAAGTGACTTCGAAAGAGAGCAATATTATTACATCTCAGTTATTACTCAAGCACACACCAACCTCAAAAATTGTCTCCTTGACTCATTTGAGGAAAATTAACACATTACCTCCGTGAGAGAGATGGAAAACCACGGTTCCAGCAATATTTTTCTTGTTCTCTTACACCTTTTGACTAGAACGATTGACTATTCGGAGCACAAGCCAACGTGGAACTTGTCCGTGAACACTTCAAAATGGGAATGTCTCTGAACATTTCCATGAGCTTATATAATCTTCAAGGCATGCCGCCAAAACTTTGGTGGACGTTACGATCTGGTTGATCACATAGTGCGGCCGATTCTAAGTTAGAGTCCTTAGTCCTACAACTTAAAAGTTAGGCATCTTGAATCAGAAAACTCTGTCACACACCTTCAATTAAATCAGGTTTTTGCCATTGCACTTATGCAGATGTCTTCTAGAAGCTTAAATTATACAATTTCCACATTTCAAGTTCTGGAATATCCCGCTCAACTTACCGTTGGTTGCCGCCCCTAAACTACTAAGGGATGCTCGAAATCCACTAGTTGATCAAATCGACTTCCTAAATTTTCATAAAATTTAGCTGAATTTTCCTTTAATTTACAAATCGTAATATTACATATCAATAAAGTTCATTGTTTACTATATCTTAACATTGTTGTTGATCATACGACACGTCCACTATTTGATTGGCTGGAAACTATATCGCCTGCTAATTGGAAGTCGCGAATCTGTAGTGTCTATAGCAATGACAACTGGCATTACCTGCCTGAGAACAAAACTACAACCTTATTCAGGATTGATGACGCTGTGAATTCAGCTTCATTTCATTGTGCGACTGTAAATTTGTTCGTGATGTATTCTGTTATTCGAGAAAGAAGAACGGCATCCCGGAATGCAGCTGACGAATCTTACGACAATTCACTCGACCAGGATGGGATCGCAAAGACAGCTGAGGTCAGCCTCAACAGACAGTGACTTGATGGGGCAGCCCGGTCCTTACTTCAAGCCTCCTAACACGACAGAATGAGATCATTTACGTACATATGAATATAGTGCATGGATTTTCAACTGGGTAATTACATTAATAATCCTGACAGCTGTAAGACACCATGTAAATTATTGAAATCCATCCTCCTAGGCTGATATGAGTCGTGTTTATTTTAGAGTAGCAAACAGAGTAGGTCATTATTCTGACTTTTTACTTTGTGTTGTGAGAATTTCCCTTTGAATTTACAGCGTTATAATTCACGTAAAGTAATCAAAATTAATGAAGCACAGTAATAAGGAAAAGCTTGTAAATAAATGCTTATATTAACATCGCTGCGATATGAGTCCAGAATTTAGGCGACATTTCTTCATGCAATGTGTTTTACGAATCCATGTTGATTTTTTCCTTGGGATTTTCATTTCCAGTTCAGTTGTATGGTTGGATTTGTGATAAGATTTATATCAGTGGTGATGGAGTATCTTCATAATGGATTTCGTTGAGTTGGTCATCAAGTTAAAATACTCATTGCAGTGTTACAGGCACAACGTCGCGTGGTTATGACAAGTGCGTTAATGTATTTCTTCATTTGATGTTATTTAATCCAGATTATGGTATGCAGGTTTTTGTAGGGAATATCTCGATTCGAGAACAGGACGTGAAGATGACGTCTTATTTCGTTAAATTCTTCGCAAGTAACGATCCGGTGATAATTTTGAGGATTAATATGGGACTGTCATTACAGATTAGTAATTTATTTTTCGCCATAAGGTTTCTTCTAAAATTAATATCCAAACTTTGGACTTGTATATTCATGAATATCAATGATTGTTTAACATCAAATTATTGGAAGTCGTAGCCTAAATTTGTGTCACTTCGTCAGGGAGTTTTAATTCACACGTCGTCATAAATTGTGGATTTTAATTTCGTTGATTGAAAAGGAAGAGCACCGTCGAAATAAATAGGAGTCTTCAATTGAGGCCAAGTGTTAAATCAAATGTGGTTGATTGTGGTTCTACAGGCCTTGATAGACTTTGGGAATGAGGGACAGGCTAATGTCCAATTTGCATAATTGTAGCCCGTAACAGAACCTGAATGATTAGGCTAGTGATTTATGCGATTTTTGGCTACTAAATTTATATATGTTTTGTGTGCTTTAGTTGAGGATTTTCCGAATTAATACTAATTTTATTCTACCAAGGAGTGTCTTTGAAATATTTGTCCTATATCACTGTGGTGCGTTCAGTTGTTTTCACTCGTCAAGGGAAGCCCGATGGTCGTAGTGATTATTTCTTACTGCAGCGATTCAATATTTTTATATTGTGTTGGATGTCATAAAGGATTGTAATATCTTGGGAGTGTCGTTCATGATTTATGGCTTCTTGACATGTTCACCATTACGATGCTGACATTAATTTTAGTCATTTTATTTTGATGTTTATTTTGTGGTGCTGCAGGTTCATTGGAGTAGACCAGTGTTAGTATCATTACGTTTAGGTGACTTTTGGTCAGGTTTGGTTCATTGTCGAGATCCCGCGCATTAATAATAGGGTTGATTATCCCATTACTGTGCAGACCGGCAACATGTTTCAGCAAGTGTTTATATTTTACACTGACTGACAGAGCAAATGCAACACCAAGAAGGAGTGGTCAGAACTTTATGCCAATTGCAGGGTAGACTGACGTCACTGAGGTATGCTCATGATGTGAAATGCGCCGCTGTGCTGCGCACGTAGCGAACGATAAATGGGACACGGCGTTGGCGAATGGTCCACTTCGTACCGTGATTTCTCAGCCGACAGTCATTGCAGGACGTGTTGTCGTGTGCCACAGGACACGTGTATAGCTAAGAATGCCAGGCCGCCGTCAACGGAGGCATTTCCAGCAGACAGACGACTTTACGAGGGGTATGGTGATCGGGCTGAGAAGGGCAGGTTGGTCGCTTCGTCAAATCGCAGCCGATACCCATAGGGATGTGTCCACGGTGCAGCGCCTGTGGCGAAGATGGTTGGCGCAGGGACATGTGGCACGTGCGAGGGGTCCAGGCGCAGCCCGAGTGACGTCAGCACGCGAGGATCGGCGCATCCGCCGCCAAGCGGTGGCAGCCCCGCACGCCACGTCAACCGCCATTCTTCAGCATGTGCAAGACACCCTGGCTGTTCCAATATCGACCAGAACAATTTCCCGTCGATTGGTTGAAGGAGGCCTGCACTCCCGGCGTCCGCTCAGAAGACTACCATTGACTCCACAGCATAGACGTGCACGCCTGGCATGGTGCCGGGCTAGAGCGACTTGGATGAGGGAATGGCGGAACGTCGTGTTCTCCGATGAGTCACGCTTCTGTTCTGTCAGTGATAGTCACCGCAGACGAGTGTGGCGTCGGCGTGGAGAAAGGTCAAATCCGGCAGTAACTGTGGAGCGCCCTACCGCTAGACAACGCGGCATCATGGTTTGGGGCGCTATTGCGTATGATTCCACGTCACCTCTACTGCGTATTCAAGGCACGTTAAATGCCCACCGCTACGTGCAGCATGTGCTGCGGCCGGTGGCACTCCCGTACCTTCAGGGGCTGCCCAATGCTCTGTTTCAGCAGGATAATGCCCGCCCACACACTGCTCGCATCTCCCAACAGGCTCTACGAGGTGTACAGATGCTTCCGTGGCCAGCGTACTCTCCGGATCTCTCACTAATCGAACACGTGTGGGATCTCATTGGACGCCGTTTGCAAACTCTGCCCCAGCCTCGTACGGACGACCAACTGTGGCAAATGGTTGACAGAGAATGGAGAACCATCCCTCAGGACACCATCCGCACTCTTATTGACTCTGTACCTCGACGTGTTTCTGCGTGCATCGCCGCTCGCAGTGGTCCTACATCCTACTGAGTCGATGCCGTGCGCATTGTGTAACCTGCATATCGGTTTGAAATAAACATCAATTATTCGTCCGTGCCGTCTCTGTTTTTTCCCCAACTTTCATCCCTTTCGAACCACTCCTTCTTGGTGTTGCATTTGCTCTGTCAGTCAGTGTATATCGATGACTTTCTTTTAAAACCTCGTATGTCCGAATTCCCTTCCTACTCCTTAAATTCCTTAAGACTGGTCACGCCTCCCAGCCAAGTATTTATATCCTGTCCTTCAGAATAATTTTCGTTGTGTTCATTTTCCTATGCTAAAGTGTAAAGTAAAATAGACCTTACCTTACCGTATAGTAGGGATGTTGTTTGTAAGGCTAAGTTACGCACTCCTACAGTACAATGTGTTTAAGGTTTATTTCCCTTACACATCAGCATAGAAAAATGAACGCAACGAAAATTGTTCTGATGGACTGCATATAAATATATGGCTGAGAGGCGTGACCAGTCTTAAGGAATATAATGGGTAGAAAGAGCATTGAGACATACGAGGTTTTAAAAGAAAGCCATCGATATGAGTTTACACTTTGTTGGTGTTTGTATCCATCGGTCAGGTGTGTGATGTGTTATATGTAAGAGATTAACTGATCACGTAAAGTTTAGCGACCTACTCTGTGCAAATACTAGTAAAATTAGATATTTCCCAGGTGTAAACTCACGCACAGGTTAGGATATCGCCGTGGTGCTTCACGAGTATGAGATTGAAAATGTTATCACCAATATTTAAGTGAAAATACCGATCATGCGGCCTGCCATCAAAGTCCTTCAGACGCTTGTATAGTTCGATTAAAGTTCTTATGTAATACCTAAGTGTAATAAATTTGTGTTTTTTTTGAAATCTTGTTGTTTTAAGGGACCTAACATCGAAGGTCATCGGCTCTTTTTTAAATCAATCCCGCCTTATTACTTGTAGCTGTTGTTTCACACTGCGGTAGAGTTTACCTTATACGAAATTATGTTTCCCCGTATGAAAATAGCCTCCACGCCTGGGTTCGGAGACTCTTCCGGTGCATTAAATAATTTAACGTAAACGGGTACAATATTTAATGCACATACGGGGCATAATCTACGTATAACAGGCGTTTCAATTAAAACGTGCACTAACTCACTACATAATGAAAACTGAATCCTCATCTAAGACGAAAAGTGAATGGTCTCCTCGCGACCAACTCTCACAAGGAAACAGGGGAGAGTGTCCTCTCGCGTGACAGTTGCTGACATATTGGTAAAAACCATGCAAACTGGAAATTCCATGGAGGGTGAAATTCGACACGGGAACAAAAATTAAGGCCCTCTACATTAATAATAATAATAATATTGAAAATCCATAGCCTGTTTCCAGTCATTCGACAGGGTCAGGAATGGAATGAATGAAGCCCCATCTAGCGGCGAGGCTAGGAATTGTGCCGGCTGCCGAAGCTTGCCGCACTCATCTGGGGCAATGATTAATGAATTTCAAATTAAATGGAATGATACTGGAGAGTGTTGCTGGAATGAAATATGACAGGGAAAACCGGAGTACCCGGATAAAAACCCGTCCCGCCTCCGCTTTGTCCAGCACAAATCTCACAAAGAGTGACCGAGATTTGAACCACGGAACCCAGCGGTGAGAGGCCGACGCGCTGCCCCTGAGCCACGGAGGCTCTAATAATAATAATAATAATAATAATAATAATAATAATAATAATAATAATAATAATAATAATAATAATAATAATTGTACCGGGAGGTACACCCCAACGCCGCGCATTTAAATCTAGCGCCTAAAAGAACTCCTCTACTGGTGAAGCAGTGAAACTGAACCTGCACCAACTTATAAATTTACTCAGAAGATGTCACCACTAAAATATGATGTAATTTTGTTATTGTGACCTTTCCTGAATTGACTGTATATCTACTTGTTTTTGTTTGCCATTCATCAAGAAGTTTGGACATTCTTCCATAGATGTCACTACTAAAAACTTTGATCATGCACCCTGGTGCGAAGTGAAAGAACTTTTGATTTAAAGAAGTTTTGTATACATAAGTTTTTTTACTAATTGATGTTCATTTATTTTTGGATAGGCAGTATTTATATTTTCTGTCCGCCAGTTTTGAATCCAACCAATCAATAATTTCTGTAATTAATTTTCTACTAATCACAGTCTTCTTGTTCTTCTTCTCCTCCTCCTTCTTCTTCTTCTTCTTCTCCTCGATTTTGAGTGTAACTTTTAAATTAACCAATAAAATTGAGAGGGTGTGGCTAGTTTAATCTTGAATGGTCTCGAACTTAACCCGAGGGTTTGTAAACTGCGGATTTTCACGTCTCTTGGCCAATTGATCGTAATCATACTGAATATGTGTGCCAAGCAGGAGGCGGGAGGCCTCTTCGTCAGCTGATAGAACTTCTATCAGGTAATGGCCACATAACATCTTTCTTTCTTCCTTGCTAGCTCCGCAGTTTAACAAGAGAGAAAGGTCCGAATCATCAATTATGTAACCTTCTTTTCTAAAAATGTAACTTTCTGCCGGCTAATGTAATAACTTCATAAAATCTTCAACTGTAAATAGGGGACAGAGAGTGATGTACCCTCTCGACCTCCCCTTCATCTTGGTTTGAGGTGCCACGTTTTGTTTCTGCAATGTATTGAAGTTATTTCCATGCGTGCAACCTCAGTAGTTTGGGAATAGCCCCTGTTTCGTCGGCCAAGCACCCTATAGGTTTTAAGTATTTGAAGCTCAGTCTTCGACTCCATTCAAATTGTACTCGGGCCGTTTATTTAACCTGTTCTTTTTCACTAAGGCCCTGTAGGTTGGGTACTAGATACCTCTGTGTAATAAGATTTCTATTTTTTAAATAGTGCCTGGTGAGGCCAGAGATTATTAGAGTTTCATGCTATGTTGCCTTGAGTAGGCTTGGAAAACTGAGAGCACGTTAGCACTTTTTCAAGTGTTGTAAAAGTGCCTCTGGGAGGCCTGACATTGTAATTTAGGGAGCAAGTGCTCCATGTATTGTGGGATTTCTGCCCTTGAGTAAATTTGTGCTCTTTGTAAATTTGAGCTAGGAGCTCAGGAAAAGTGAAGCGAGGGCTTGAAGCCCATGATCTGTTCAAACCATTAATCTTGAATGTTTCCCAAACTTGTTTAATATTTGCTACTTGTATCTGTAAAAATTGTGAAGTTGGAAATTGTTGAAAATATAACCTTCAATTTAAGTTTTAAATTCAATTCTTGACATTGTAGTTAGACCCATTCATCCCGGCACCTTCTTTCACCTCTGCGATCCACGATAAACCACGGAATAATAATAATAATAATAATAATAATAATAATAATAATAATAATAATAATAATAATAATAATAATAATAATAATAATAATAATAATAATAATAATAATAATGCTCCACACGAGGAGGTCCGTTCTTACTTACCTTGCAGCTGGGCTGATAGCGCAGATAGTGCACTCGGCTTTCTGACTTCAAGTTGGCAGGTTCGATTTTGGCTTAGCCGGATGATATTTGAAGGTGTTATTATTTAAAACTATCTGTTATCTGTTATAATGGGTT
Source organism: Anabrus simplex (assembly GCF_040414725.1). Classification (NCBI taxonomy): domain Eukaryota; kingdom Metazoa; phylum Arthropoda; class Insecta; order Orthoptera; family Tettigoniidae; genus Anabrus; species Anabrus simplex. The sequence continues at coordinate 205,222,169 of NC_090266.1, read as the reverse complement.
GCGGCGGCAGCGCTGATAATATATGACTTAATGTTCCTAATTTCGTCCGGTTTACAGTGCCTGTTTTCGTGCCAGGGAACAAGTTTGAAACGATAATATACATGTTAGTATTATTATTAGTTTCATTTCATTTCATGATCTGTTTAACGTAGAGGTTTGGCATTCCCTACGTACTTAGCAATGGATCCCACTTTAGCCGAATGAGGGACAAGGTATTGGAGCTCGAGATACTCGGTCGACGATATAACTGGGGTAAAGTAAAAGTACCCCGGCCAGGCGCCCTCACCTATTACGCTGAACAGAGGCCTTGTGGGGGATGGAAAATTTCGAAAGGATAGGCAAGGAAGAACAAACTGCCGTGGCCAGCATTTGCGTTGAGAAGGAGTGGGAAGCCACTGAAAATCTCTACTACCTACGTGGACATAAGTTCATCGCTGTGATTTCTTCCTTACTTCAGGGTTTGTAATCAGCTACTTCCTGTTATTTGGATCGAGCTCGCTAACATGAGTTCAGAAGGCCAGCGCACCACCGCCTAAGCTACTCAGCCTGGCCAACCAACGAAGTTTCCAATGCTACAAAAGTGAGTTTTTCTAGTATCTCCGAAGTTAAAGTAGAATTAATTGTAGGGGAGAAGTCGAAGAATTTGACTCCAACTGCCTAAATCGGTTAGATCACGATTTACGTGAAAAACGTTTAAAGACGAGGGAAAGTAGCCTTTTCAGCTAAGATATTGCATCTATCCCCTATTACAGATGGCCTACATCAGAGAAGACGCTGCATGGTGGGTCCGAAAATCACACATGTCTAACAAAAATGGTATAATATCGGGACAGGATCTAGAATACATATTCGTGAATGAGAACTCGGCCAGATAAAGGAGGTAAAAGCATAATTTATTCCGGCTGAAACATTAAGTTCAAATTCACATAAAATATGAACCCCAATTAAGACTCCAAATTATATACAACAAAAAAATTGACACCGTAAAATTTGACTCTAAAAGTCTTGAACCCCGTCGTATAAAGTTCAATAACTTCGGAAACGTGAAAACTTACCTATATGTGATGGAGATTGAGGTAAGTCAACTGTCGTTAGCCCTTAGGCTGCGATTAAGGAACGTCTCTTCTATGGTTACATAATGATTGATTCGCGTATTGGCCTAACTACACTATTTCCGAATTTGTCGGATATAAACATCAGAAAAAAGAACACTTTGATTGTGACTGATACTAAATTTAAACTACCTAAAGAACACGGATTCTAATGTACGATATCCATATCGTGGGCATAACACAGAGGTTTGGAAACCTCACAATCCAACTACAGTCAACGGACTGTGGAACACTAATCAACACAAATAATTGAAAATACAGGGTTTCCATAAAAGAACTCCGGGGTTTTGAGGCAAAATATTGTAATGAAGAAAAAAAACTTTGATTAATGTTTAATGCATGGTTGGAAAGGTTGCATTTTCAAGTATTTTAATTTAATAAAGTGCCCCTTTAGGGGCACGGCACACATCGTAACGGTATTCCACCTCTTCCCATGTCCTGGCCAGCCTGTCTGGGGGGACGGTTGCCACACAATTGATTATTCGTCCCCTGAGATGGCCAACATCACGAATTTTCTCCGCATACACAAGATTCTTGATATGCCCCCAGAAGAAAAAGTCCAACGGAGTCATATCAAGTCTCCTTGGAGGCCGTGGAATAGGTCCTTCCGTTCCAATCCATCTGTTGCCGAGTCGAGCGTCAAGTGCCTCACGCACACGCAAACTGAAGTGTGGCGATGCCCCATCTTGTTGGAAGTAGACTAAACCCTTCTCCGCCTCATTGTCATCTTACTGAGGAAAAACATATTCCTGTAACAAGTCACAATAGACATCACCATTGATATTTCTTTCAACAAAAATGAAGGGACCTATTACTCTATCATGCATAAGACCACACCAAACATTCACTTTTGGCGTGTCACGGTCATACTCTACGAACTCATGGCGCAGCTCTGATCCCCTAATTCTGCAATTATGTCTATTTACGGACCCGTTCACATGAAAAGTCGCTTCATCACTAAAAATATTATTTTTTTAAAAAAATCGTTATTTTCATTGATTTCGTTTACCATAGAAACAGAAAAGTCAAATCTCTTAATCTTGCCTGTCGGTTTAATGTGGTGTAACAGTTGAAGTTTATAAGCAGTTAAACGAAGTCCTTTATGAACTATCTTATGAACTGTTGATCTTGGTAACCCCAACTCCAGACTGCGTCTTTTCAATGATTTCTTAGGGCTTCGAAGGCACGAAGCTCGGATTCTGTCCACATTCTCTTGTGACACCCGGCGACTTTTGTTTTAAAACACTTCCTGTTTGTTTGAAAGCACTGAACCATTGGCGAATGGTTTTATCCGTAGGCGGGTCAACACCATAATTACGTCGAAAGTTTCTTTGTACCGTAACAACAGAATGAGTTTCTATTAGCCAAATAACACACTGAGCCTTTTGTAGCGGCGTTGCCATAGCGAGGCAATCCAGACAGCACTGGCTGCCGCTACGTTGTTTCAAGATCAACGCTCCGCAGCGCTGCCAACTGTTGATGAAAACATTCCCAATTGGTATGAGTAAAATTTTATGAGCTACTCGTTTCAGAGAAATTAACTACATTTTCCTATCTTCTACAGTTATTAAGATATGAATTTTTAAAACCCCGGAGTTCTTTTATGGAAACCCTGTACTATCACACACATAAGACACATATAAAGCTTTTTGTGTCAGTGATAGAGCAGACTTAGTAACATTGGAACCGCTGCATTGGTGTAATTCATTTCATGTTAACGTTGCTGTCGATGGATCTAAGAGTCTGCTAGTTCGGTCCTTCTGGCCCCATGATGTGCTGTCTTCGGTCAGGTGCTGCAGATGTGTCCCTGTAAGCTGGTAACGGTTGTCAATAGCAATTCTCTTCGCCGCTTTGTTCGTGCACGAATACACTGTCGTGACCCTGGTAAGGATACAATCGACTATATCCCCTATCGAGACATTAGTCCGACCATCGGGCTTCCCTTGACGAGTGAATACAACTGCGGTGACAGTCCCACAACCTGTTTGTTGCGCTTTCGACACGTTCACCCATCGTTCTTAAGCTCGTTACTCAGCGCCAAATTTCAAAACATTCCACACTGTTAAACCAATTTAATTGGACCATGATTTGATAAGTTCAGTACGAAATATATAAAAATGCGAAGAAATGCCGATGGGATTTTTCTCAGAGAGATGGTAGTCTACTTTTAGGTCTAACACATAGTCTTGGTGGCAATATTTGCGAAGACTTGCATTATAAAACACATTACGTCTGTAAAAATTACGATATTTTGAAGTCATTTTCTGATATTTACTAATTCATAACTCCTACAGTACCCGTTCAAACGCATTAAATCCGGATAATGTAGGAAATTGTATGTATTTAGGGCATCGAAATCACATACTCGTGACGCACCACGCCGATATCCTAACCTGTGCGTGAGTTTACACCTGGGAAATATCTAATTTTACTAGTACAGTGAAACCTCGGAATGCGAATAACTTGGTCTACGAGTGTTTTGCAAGACGAGCAAACATTTTAAATAAATAGTAACTTGATAAGCGGGTGAGGTTCCGCAATACGAGCGTCATGTGTGCCTACGTTTTCCTCTCCCCTGTTCGTTTGTTGAATGGATGAACGAGGTCTTTGGTCCTGTAGTGAAGAAATACCTTTCAGAAAATAATCTGTCGCTCAAAGTCTTCCTGGTTATTGACAATACTCCTGCTCATCCTTCAGGCCTTGAGGCCTTGACGACGAAAATAATCTGTCGCTCAAAGTCTTGTTGGTTATGGACAATGCTCCTGCTCATCCTCCAGGTCTTGAGGCCTTGACAACGACTTACAGAAGCAATTCAAGTTCGTAAGGTTAAGTTCCTTCCTCCCAACACTACTCCAGCCTGTGGATCAGCAAGTCATTTCCAATTTCAAGAAGCTATACACCAAAGCACTATTTCAGCGATGCTGCCAAGTGAGTTTGGGAGAAATCGTTTCCCCGCCGTGAACTCTCCGAAGATCATCGATAAAGCCTGGGATGGAGTCACCAAGAGATCTCTCACTTCCGCTTGTGGAAAGCTGTGGCCTGACTCTGTTCTTGGACGTTACTTTGAGGGGATTGTTGGTGACAATGGACCGCCAATTATCGATGAAATTGTGTCCTTAGGGAAGACTATGGGGCTGGAGGTGAATGACGTGGGCATTCAAGAGCTGGTGGAAGAACACAGGCAGGAATTGACGACCAACGAACTGACGGACCTGCATCGCGAACAACAGGAGGAGGTTATCGAGATCTCGTCCTGGAAAGAGGAGGAGGAAGAGTCAGTGGAATCTCTCACTTCAACTGAGATTCGGGAGAATTACAAAATGTGAGAAACGGTGCAAAATTGTGTATAAAAAACACCACCTTAATAAGACTGTAGCAGTGCGAGCGATGAATCAGTTCAATGACAATGCAATGTCACATTTTCGTGAAATACACAAAAAGAGGCAAAAGCAACAATTATCGGACAGGTTCCTCGTTAAAGTTGCCCGAAAAGGAAACAATTCCAGTCAGCCAACAGAGAGCAGTGATCCTGTTAGTGAAATTCGTGCTACACAGTAACTCTTCTCATGTCATCCCTCGTCTCCCTCACACCAACAATTATTCTATTGTAAGGAAAAGTGCACTTTAATTTGTTTTACGTTACATTTTGTTTTAGAAATGGTATGCATGTTGCCGGAGCGAATTATGCTCGCAAGCCAAGGTTCCACTGTATTTACAAGGAGCAGGTCGCTAAACTTTATGTCACCGGGCGAGTTGGCCGTGCGCGTAGAGGCGCGCGGCTGTGAGCTTGCATCCGGGAGATAGTAGGTTCGAATCCCACTATCGGCAGCCCTGAAAATGGTTTTCCGTGGTTTACCATTTTCACACCAGGCAAATGCTGGGGCTGTACCTTAATTAAGGCCACGGCCGCTTCCTTCCAACTCCTAGGCCTTTCCTATCCCATCGTCGCCATAAGACCTATCTGTGTCGGTGCGACGTAAAGCCCATAGCAAAAAAAAAAAAAAAAAACTTTATGTCATCAGTTAATCTCTTAAATATAACACATCACACACACCTGACCGATGGGTTCAAACACCAACGAAGTGTAAATTCATGTATATCACACAATCACAGAAATAAAATATAAACACTTGCTGAAACATTGCCAGTCTCTGCAGTAGTGGGATAATCAACCCTACTATTAATGCGCGGGATCTCGACAATGAACCAAACCTGACCAAAGGTCACTTGAACGTAACGATACTAACACTGGTATACTCCAATGAACTTAAAACACCACAAAATAAACACCAAAATCAAATGACTAAAATTAATGTCAGCATCGTAATCGGCAGAAATGGGGATAAAGACAAGTTGAACTCTTTATAAGCATGCAATATATTGATTAGATTGATTTGTGGCCCTTTCGTTAAATGGAAATAGTAATTGTCAAACGATAGCTGCCAAATTAAGGGATATTTCCCGGTTCCGATAAAGTCCTTCTCAGCTTTTAGCCGTCATTAACCGCACGTGGAATTATTAGACAGAGCGAACTCGTGTTAAAACATTTATTAACGAATTAATTGTTGCTTGGCTGAGCTCAAACACATCGTGAACATGTCATGAAGCCATAAATCATGAACGACACTCCCAGGATATTACAATCATTTATGACATCCAACACTATAAAAATATTGAATCGCTGCTGTAAGAAATAATCACTACGACCAATTGTAATGTAAGCCAAAGTGGCATTTGTTTGTTTTCAATTATTGTGTATATAACGTTTGGGGCTGGATGCATGCTATACTCCAGATTTATTTAAGTATTGCTAAGAGTTGGGATACGAGGGCTATGCTAGGATGTAGTGTAGCTTTTTTGTTACTATGATATTCGTATGTGTACTCGTGGTATGCAGACACTAAGGTATAAGCGATGTCAAAGTCATCTATGCAAATTGGAGGGCATTGGATCTCCCGAGCATCGAACGGGAACTTAGAGATGAGTAGAACTAATCTATAGAGAGGCTATGCATGAAGTAATATTGTTGCATGTGCAGTTTTTCAATCCTACACGACCAGAAGTAGTATGAAGTAGAAATATATGTCGTCGGCTGAATTGTGAGAGCGCTGTAAAGAAACCCTCGCTTCTTCACGAAATTTTTTCTGTACAGATTGACCTCTTAAATAACATCTCAGTGTTGGTACTGGGAATATCGGACTTCATCTTCAGAAATCGCTGCTACTGAGAACCAAGCGGAACAAAAACACACGATGTTAAATTCTCAAAATTGTAACCAGATAAAAGTTTTACCTTGGCTGGTAAGAAACCTAAGAGTTTGTGAAGTGCAAGTTGAATAAATCCTAGTTATATATCGTCGTTGAGGAAACAATACATCGCATCTGACAACACTCATCCGAAATATAATTTTTCTTAAAACAGGTCATGATTCCCAGCCGCATATGAATATGCAGTCCTTCACAACAATTTTCGTAGTGGTTATATTTCTATACGAAAGTGTAAATGAAAATGAATCTTAAATACACCATAATGTAGGTGTGCGTACATACGTCATGCAAACATACATTCCTACAGTACGCTAAGGTTAATTTTCCTTTACATAATCGTATAGGAAAATGAACACAATGAAAAGTGTTCTGATCGATAGCATATCTATAACTGGCTGAGAGGAGTGACTACTTTTCAGGAACATAATGGACAGGAAGAACATTGTCAAATACGCGGTTGTGCTCCATCTGCAATGATATATTAACTTTAATTCCAAAATTCGTACGTTTCTAGGTGTACCAAGGTTTTATAAGTTGTGTCTGATCAACGTAAGTGGAATATGCTCCTTGAATAATAGAAGTCGAATCAATGCACATTTAGTAGGATTGATATCTGATGAAGGAAGGGTTGCTTCTCAGTAAGTGATGTATACACCCAACTATAGGAAGGAAGAGCTAAACAGGAAGTGAATTTTATTTAACAACCATTAAATATGGCAAGAAATAACAGTTTCATAATTGAACAGTATCACTTTATTTGTTAAAGTACAAACCTGGTTCTCACTTTATTAACATACGGTACAAAACAAATCATTCACCTATTAAATCACAAGTCAAAAGTATTAATGTACAGACATGTTACCCGTATAAAACAACATCAATATTTCACAGCGTAAGAATCTGTAGAACACAAATTTCCTGGCAGTTCCTCTTAATGGTGTAGAAGATCATGATATTACCACACAACCAGATCATTGCTCTACAGAATGTTCCTAAGGAACGGTATGTGTTACTATCTCTTCTCTCTGATAGCTAGAGCGGGGGGGGGGGTGAAATTGAAATTTGATGTTAATTTGTAGCTATTATTATATGTGGTTCAGGTCTTTCATAAACCGTCCACTTTTAAGAACATAGCAGGGGGTCAAACTACTGAGGTCAGTGAGGGTGACAAGGGATGATGCACGATCTAGTAGGGAATATCACATGCATATTTTCAACTACAATTTTTATTGATCCGACATTGGATTTCATTCTTAATTATAATAACCAAAAATGTTCTATAATAAGCTAAGCTGTGTTGTTATTCACCTCATGATTGGTAATTTTAACAGATGTATCGTGTCCTCGACGAATTTAAGTTCTAGCTGTAATTCAACAGTCTATATCTGTACACACAGTTCAATTTTAGCCCTCCTTCTTTGAGTATGTACTCTGAATAGTGAATTTTATGAAAACGTTCAAAGTTTAGTCACACTCTGAGGCTGTGCACTGTCTTCACCGTTTATTAGCGGGATGGCTAGCAACATGATAGCCTGTTCACGCCAGTATATCTTTAAAGTCTGCTTCACCTATGGATACGTGTGTAAAACATATCACTTTGCATCTTTTCTTAAATATTTTGCTCTGTCAATTGAGCTGCTAGTCGTACACATATCATCATCATCATCATCAACAGCAAGAGCAACGTCAACAACAAAATTATGACAGTTCCTCTATTGTAGAAGTTCAGATGTGGGTAGAAACACACCTTTTCCGCAAATACTTGTCCTTCTGCCACTATTCCATCACAATTTCCACGATTGTGACTGTGTTTGAGCAGGGTCACTTCACAAATTTTCATTCTAATATCTGCTTAAGGTCCTTGAGACTTAGTTATCAAATGTTTTTGTCGATGTCGTTCTCATGACGGGAAAAAGCACTCAGTCGTCACTTGTCAGACTCACCCTACAATATTGTTTGTTGAAGGATGACATTCAACTGAAGAACAAATATGTGGAATCAGTTTATGGGATGAAAAAAGCTATCAGGAATAAAAAGAACTGTAGTTCACTTTAATATGATAGTCATCAAGATCGATTGGTATACAGTGGGTGTACAGACTAACAGAAGTTGTGTGGCGAGTGAACGATATACCGAACAATGGAAAAAAGGAATGATTCCTTTATTCAAGGAAGAAGATAAGAGAAAGGTTTAGAATTGAAATCCTTTCCGTCCATGTTATGAATATCGACAAATTTCTACTAAGAAAATGATTTAACTGAATCCGGAAGAATAGCATGTAGATACACAGAGGATTTCACCTTTGTATCCTGGATTCCCCTTGGAAGTGAAGAGCGATAAATAAGAAAATCGTATTTGTCTTTCTTAATACAGATGTAAATATAATACTGTATTTCTGCTTACCATACCTGGAAAATACAGAACAAGAACGATATCCCAGGAAGCCTTTTTTTAACAAGTAAATCAAAATTTGAAGTTGATTTTTTATGATTGTTCCGTATTGAATAGATAGTTATACAATATTAAATAGAATAATGGGTCCACCTTTTCAATACTCTGTTATTAAGTTGAACCAAATAGAGTTACAACCTGTTCATTTGGGACCGGTTTCAACACATTTGAAGTGTCATCATCAACCAATTAGTAAAGTAGTGCAAAAATTAAATTATAAACTTCTAGAAACACATAACACAATGATCACAGTCAGAAAGAGTACGTATAATTAACATTATTTCGTGTCGAAGCAATTCCAGTTGATGTTCATAACACAATGATCACAGTCAAAAAAAAGTAACATTATTTCGTGCCGAAACAATTCCAGTTGAAGTTCATAAGCAGGTCTTGAAAATCTTGTTGTGCTGCATTCACACATAAAGACGTAAGAAGACGTTGCATTAAAGGTCAATAACGAGTTAAAGGACTTGTTCTAAGATGAAAACTTGAAGGATAACTCGTTATGAAATTGAACTTGTAATTTGCAGCTATGTGTAGTTGCTGCTAGGCATTTGTTTTATCGGCCGAAGAGTAAGAAGCCTAACGCCTTTTTAGATTTCTCATCTCCATTTTAAATAACTTCAAGTCAATAAGTAAGCGATCAATCTTTCACAATGTACACAATACCCTCTCATACTACTTGCCGCTTCCGCAACGGCTCCATAATCCTCCTTAGATATTCTTCCCCTTTTTTCCTTTCCCTCCCAACCTCTAATATGCGCTCGTTATTTCCCACTTTTATTTAATATCTCCCATACATTTATCAATCACCACTGCAAGCTGTTCGAGTTGTCTCACATTGTTATTCTTTTAAATTTTCTTCCTATTTTTTTAAATATCTTTATTTGGTTCTGTTCATATTTAATGATTCAAATTCTTTTTATATATCCACTTTGATTATTGAAATTAAGTCTTACACTGTATTCCTAAGACTTCAATTGCATCGCTTTCCACTCTTCGGCCGATAAAACCAATTTCTACTAGTTCTTGCCTACCAATAACTACACATAACTGCATATCTCGAGTTCAATTTCATAACGAGTTATCCTTCATGCTTTCATCTCAGTACAAGTCCTTTAACTCGTTATTGACCTTTAATGCAACGTCTTCTTACGTCTTCATGTGTGAATGCAGCACAACAAGATTTTACAAGACCTGCTTATGAACTTCAACTGGAATTGCTTCGACACGAAATAATGTTAATTATTCTACGTACTCTTTTTGACTGTGATCATTGTTTCATGTGTTTTTAGAACTTTATAATTTAATTTTTGGACTACTTTACTAATTGGTTGATTATGACACTTCAAGTGTGTTGAAACCGGTCCCAAATGAACAGGTTGTAACTCGTATTTGGTTCAACTTAATAACAGAGTACTGAAAAGGTGGATCCTTCCATCTATTTAGTATTGCATAAATCAGCGTTGTCAAGAAACCGGGAGCTATGTTCAGAGGAAAGTTTTGCATATCAGTATGGATTGGAGCACAAAAGGGTAGTTTCGATTTATCTTTTATCCGTTAACATGATGGATAAAAGTTTCGAAGTGGTTAAAGGCGAAGGATAAGACAAGAAATGCAGTGATATTTGCAAACTGTACTGGGCAGTGGATCAAGAGATTGGCTGGAGAACAGACTGGCTGAACTGGTGGAACTGTGTTTTTCCGAAAGTTTCGTCTCACAACGAATTGGCCTACTTTATGATAAGCTAAGGAGGAAACGTAACCAGGCTCATAAAGAATAGAACATCATGGAACTGAAACAGTTCATCACTTTAAATAAGTTGATAGCAAACTTCCAACTGACAATAGACCTACCCAAGAGGGAATCAGGGTTAAAGTATAAAGCTCATTTAATGTTGTTTGACAAGCATTATGGGACAAAGGTTACCCTAGGATAGAGAAAATGATATTTTGTTGAACCTACGTTCTCCTCATCTTGACGTTTAGACGCGGCAGTCTTGACAAGAAAAGACAAGAGTACACTCCTGCTGCTGCTGCTGCTCCTCCTGATGATGATGATGATAATGATAATTGTGATTTTTTTCTAAAGGGTTTCTGTATCGACTCAAGGGTTAAGAGTAGAACACAAACTGAAGATTTGAATTTCCTTCGATCAAGAATTCAGTAAAAGCAGAGCAGACAAAATTATAATTGGATCTAATTTCAAATACGGGGTGAACAGGCTCCTTACTAAAATTTTCTTCAAAATGACTAGATTTAGTGGTAGGTTTCCCGACTTACGTTTTCCATCTAGCCAAACTATTCATACTATAAATTTAGGAAGAAATTCTGCTGTCGTATTGAGAAATACTCTATAAGGCACATAAGTGTCGTCTTCTGATTTGTCTGCCAGAAGAGGGACACAAATTTTAAAGCTGAACCAATTACTAACTTAAAAATATATTAAAATATAACAGTAATTTCAAATTCAATTACTCTGTTTTAATAAAAACAAATCGTTGATTGTTTCACAATTTAAAACGAGAACTATAGCCCACATACTCTGTCAGTACGGTGGCAGTCCATGTAGTGCAGAATCCCATATATCGATGCCCTGCGCCTAGTTCTAATACCAGGTAAGTTAGTTTCTGGTAAAAATGAGATTTTGGTGTGCATAAAAGGAGAATTTTATGGTCTACATATCTATTTTAATCACACGTAAGTAGCAAATAATACAGTGCCCGAAAATAACTTTTCTAACATATCATCTCAGATTGAAGTGTTAACAGTGCTAGTACAACGTAAGGTGATTCATTCTGATACCACGTACCGGTACATGTTTCACATTCCTTGTAACTGATAATAAAAGGTTTTAAATATGTTTACATTACTGCTTACCTCCTTCTACTGGTCACATTCAACAAAAACTGCTTCAAAAATAAAAAATTAAACGGGGAGATAATTTCCACTCTTCTTCCAGTCGTTCTTACGTTCTGATGTGCAAATCAAGTGGTGTGCTATTTCAGAAATATAGTATTTAAATCAAGTGTATGAAGGATGTTTGATATATTGACTAATCGTAATAATTAAGGCTTATGTAGCATCGTATGTTGATACTATGTATGAAAAACACTTAATAAATGTCTTGAATATTCCGGACGTTCTGGTTCTTACAAGTATTATTTAAAAATAGGGACATGAGGAAGGTTATTTTAAGGTTTTTTTAGAATGAAACTAAAGGTGATTTAGCAGTATCTGTGTCCGCTTCCTGTTCTGTAAAGGACTTCCTGTCGTGATATACAGTGTTGGAGCTGTGTTAGAGAACAAAACTGTTATGGCGAATGCTTTACCCCGTTCTCAATTCTCAGTCACTACTCCAAGATATCATCGCAGTAATTTGATTCGAACTAGTCAAGAATAAAAAGCGGGAAGGTCAAATGGTGGCTGAAATGAAGGTATAGGAACGGAAATATTTTATACAGGATTACCTTTGATATATAGTTTCATGCCTTACCCCAGAAGTAGAGTAAACTCAGTTAAAAAAATAAGTCACTCAAAAATTAGTATACTATCAGACTGGAAATTCCCGAAAATAGTGTGGGGTTATAATTAGGAACTTGAATAACTAATTCCAAAAGTCTGTCAGAATTTTACGAAAATTTACTCCAGCAACGAATAAAAAATTAAATATGAAAATGAAAACAAACAGCCTGTTTCCAGTTTCAATCTGGTCAGAAATGGAATGAATGGAGCTCCCATCTAGCGCGAGGTGTGGAATCGTGCCGGCTGCCAAAGCCTGTCGCAGTCCCCTTGGTCTATGATTAATTAAAATAAAATAAAATTATATTGGTGATTGTTGCTAGAATGAAAGATGACAGGGAAAACTGGAGTACCCGGAGATATACCTGTCCCGTCTCCTCTTTTTCCAGCCCAAATCCAACGTGGAGTGACCGGGATTTGAACACTGAACGCTGCGGTGAGAGGCCGGCACGCTGCTGCCTGAGCCACAGAGTCTCTTGAAGTTCAATACTATTAGAAATAATGTCTACACATCATACTGAAAGTTATTTTCATTTAAGAAATGTGAACTCAAACTTGCTGCATTAATGATAATTATATTTAATTTCCGTCAATACGTATTTTGCTCTAAGTTTCATTCTAAAATATATATATATTCATATTTCACATATGCTTAAGAAGCATATTCCATTATTAGTAATGTTCTATTAAAGTAATTAAACTTAGTGAGAATAAAACTGCCTCCCATGTGTAAGTAATCTATGAATAACCTGTAAAGTAGTAAACGATTGATTTACCGGTATTAGAACTAGTACAGTCTTTGAAGTAATGTGAAATTAAATAATTTTGCAAATTCTTCAAGAATTCGCCTTAAATCACTCTAATGAAGTAGAGGACCAAGATAACAATGATCAATATGGACGAGATAGCTACCTGAATGGCACAGCAAGCTTTCATTACATCACAGTTGCCAAAACACTCGTTGGATTCGGGCCGGTTTTCACTTTCCATTTCGATAATTTGGGGTTCGTCGTTGATGCTGACACGGGAAGTGTTGGGAGCTGGAGGAGGGTTGTTTGTGTCTTCGGCCGTACTGGCAATACTGGCCATGTCTTCGTCGTTGATATGGCCCCTGTTGGAGGGACTGGGAGTAATGCTGACACGGAAAGTGTTGGGAGCTGACGGAGGGTTGTTTTTGTCTTCGGCCGTACCGGCAGTATCGGCCATGTCTTCGTCGTTAATATGGCCCCTGTTGGAGGAACCGGGAGCGATGCTGACACGGGAAGTGTTGGGAGCTGGCGGAGGGTTGTTTGTGTCTTCGGCCGTACCGGCAGTATCGGCCATGTCTTCCGTACTTTCACCTTCGATTTGTACGGTGGTTGTAGATGTAGGTGAATTGTTCTCATTCACATTGCCCTTCTTTTCGTCCTCTTCAGAGATCTGAAACAAAAGAAAAGGGCATACACCCTTGTTATAGATCTGCAGAAACTTCGATCTTATTGTTAGAAGATCTAAACAAAGTGATAGATGAAGTACTTTAGCAAGTGAACGATTAAAATCCACACCTTCTTCCCTACTTCCCTACTTCGCACACCCATCGCCTACGAGCACTCAATAAAACCGTACGAAGAGCCGTTCTCTGTTCAACAACTTCAATCGAACGCGTTCCACAGTCCTAATCACCTTCGATTTCCGACTCGCTTTTGACTCCGTCTGGTATCCCGCACTCCTATTCAAATTCACATTCTTCGTCCTCCCTATTTCCTACATTCGACGCATTTTCTCCTACCTCCCGAACAAAGCAAAACAAATATCCATTAATAATCCACTATTCTCTTCCTTTTCCTTCACACACGGAGTTTCTCCAGGTTCCCCTTGACATATTCTTCGTTTTAGATATTCCACAAAACCCACCTCCCATCCAGGCCTAAAATTCGCTGATGGTACAGCTAACCTCGACCCCTACCCTCAGTACAAGCGATCCACCGAACCGTCCAGCCATACCTTGACTGCTTCCTTTTTGGTGCGACCGGTGGCACCTCAAACTCAATCCTGACGAAACCCAATCAGTTCCCTTTCGCGACAAACCCAGAAAATCCAGTACCACACGTCATCCAGACCATCTCAATCACCAGATCCGAGGCGGCCTCATCCGCACCCAACCCACCTTTTTACCCAACACCTAACTTTCCGGCCCCCTTTCTTCGTCTCCAATGCAAGACCGCCAACCGTGCCCGACTAGTGCGCCACCTAGCCGGGTCACGGTGGAATCCTCAATCCTCCCTTCTCCTCCAGACCTAGAAGTCCTTCGTCCGAACACCTATAACCTATGGCCTCACTATCTTGGCAGCTATAGCCAAATCCAACCCAAACCTATATCGTCTTCTCCTCTCCATACAACGCCGCACAGTTGGTCACGCACTCCGGCTCCCGCTCCACTACCCCACCGCCAACCTACTAGACTTCTAACACTTCCCCAAACTCGACTCGTACGTCATATCCCAATTCCAAAGTACTTTCCACCGCACCCTCGATCGAGACCACCTCTCCTTAACCCAACTCTTGTTGGGACCCCTCCACCCTCACCTCACTTTATCCAAACACCCTTTCACATCTACCGGACCCTACACGCCAACCTAATGTGATGCCCCCAAGAGAACTGTGACGATAACTAACAGCCACCCGAGTCCCCAACCCCACTCCCTCAACAGTAACTCATGACATCTCAGAGGCAATTCGCAGTAGCTCGTGAGCCCTCGTTGACGTCCTCCCCACTTGAGTTCGTCAGTGTCCTATAAATCCCGCACTGTATCTTCTCAAACCGACAAAGTGACACCTACTATTTACTGTATATTTCATGTGTAAGTAACAATAAGTAGCTATTTTTTATCACATTGTAAATAGTTCCATTACAACACTCGTACATTCTAATCGAATGACCCAGAGGAAGACTCTGACAGTGTATACTAACATAAATTTGCACCTTGTGTAATCTTACCTCCACTCTATGATTGTACCATCCAAGAAAAATCTCTAAACACTAAGTTACCAAAACTGCCTACAAACCAATTACTTTCTATGTTCTAAAAATATGCATGATACAAAAAGAAAGCCACACCAGTCGAACTTCTCACCTCATTATATACCATCGCCTGTACATCCAATCTATAACTGTTTATATCATCTACATCATAAATGCATATGTCAGTAGCAAATTATATAACTATCAAGAAATAAGGCTTGTCACTAAACTGCATATGCCATTGTAATGAATCACATCATACCCTTTAAAGTATATCACAAAATTTTAATTACCTTAATTACAACCTCTGCAGCAAAGCACTTAGTCTGTATACAGGCCTACCATAGTAAAATTCACAGCACATATAAATTCAGTGTATAATACCCTAGGGAAATATGTCAATTTTAAAATATCTAACAAGAAGATGATATCATTATCTATAATATTAAATGTAACAATACTTCATTTCTGTGTTAAAATATTGTACTTAACACCATATAAAAGCTTATATCGGCCCTAATTAGATCGACCATTCTAGGTAGAAGAAATGCACAATAACTGGAAATATTAAATAGAATATGAGAAGTTACAACTCAGATTTAAACCAACAGAAAAATTGTTAATAAAACTATTGTAAAAAGAAAAATATTGTTAAAATCTCAAAAGAGCAAAGCCAGAGAAAAATTCCCTCATTTCCTCCATCATGCCAAACCACCTTGCCAATCCCCCACACTCCATCAAACCACCAAACCCGCGGAGACCTAATATAGAGGGCTCACAAACTTTTACATATGGTTCGACACTCATGGCTAACCTCGCAGATTCGTAGGACCTTGTTCGGGTGCTACAAGGTAGGTTCTTTTAGGACTAGTTTTGTACATTATAGGACTACTTTTGGGTATGATTGATCCTTCTTGGGTGCTATAAGACATATTACAGACGGTAGGGAACTTCTTTGAGCATTCGTGGGGTAGGGTGAACGTGGATGGTGTGAGTGGTCGATTTTTTAACTACATGCGGGGAGTTGCAGTAGCTCTGGTCTCATAGCGGGATGTGACAAAAGTTGGTTGGGTGCTTTCAGTTTTCATTTTAAATAGTTCACTCGTCGACTCCAACCTCCCGATATAGATGGAGGTAAATGAAGAGACGGAGGTAGAAGCTGAAGTGTTGGTGTAGGTGGAATTAGTTGAGGTTTGGTGTGGGCGTAGGCGGAGGTGGAGGTGGAGGTTGTGTGGGCGCTGATTGAAGTTGACGTTGGGGTGTAGGCGGAGGCGGACGTGGGGATAAAGTTGAAGGTGGAGGCAGATGTTGAAGTGGAGTCGGATATTGATGTCGAAGAGGGGGTGAGGATGAAGTGGACATAGGAAGACTGAGATATGATATAACCTAAAACGAAGAACAAATATTCATTTCGTTACCTTCTGAGAACCTCTACCCTTTATGTTTGTAAATATAAGGATTAAATGCAGAAACATTATGTGAAGATGTAGAGAAAATAAAACAAAACATTTTAAACTCAAAAACAGCTTTCTAAAACAACCATTTGAAGAGATAATGAATTTTTAACTTAAAGTATGTTTTTGCCCCCAACGTATATTTAACTCTAAGCGTCATTTAATGTATTACCCAAACCATTCTTTTTAAAGCTCGAAGTTCCTTTTACCTAGAAAGTTTGAAAATAAACATTGGGGGTGAGTTGATTACCGTTTAGAGGATAATTTCTGATAAATTATAAGCTAATAATGTTTGATGCTGCTAACTGCTTAGGAGATATTGAATTTTAAAATTAAGTGTTGTTTTCACCCCTATATATTTTTTTATTCTAGTCGTCATTTAAAGTATCCTACGACAAATTTTAAACGTTAAATTAATTTTTATCCCGAAACTTTGGAAGGAAGCAGTCGGAGTGAGTTGATCTGTATCACCATTTAGAGGATTTTTGATAAATTTTAAGCTAAAAATCTATTTTCTCTAAGTAACGGTTTAGGATACATTGAATTTTTGAGTTAAGGGTTGTTTTCACCTCAACCTATATTATACTCTAAATGTCATTTAAAGTATCCTCCGGGACTTTAAACGTCAAAATTAAATTTTACCCGAAAAATTTGAAAAGAACAGTCCACGTGAGCTGATATAAATTACCATTTGGAGGACAATTTTTGATACATTTTAAGCTAAATTAACTGTTTTTCAACTAACAGTTGTGGAGATATTGACTTTTATGTTAAGGGTTTGTTTCACCCCCAACACAATGGTATTCTAACCGTCATTTAAAGTAGCCTCCAAACCTTTTTGTAACGTCAAAATACATTTTCACCCAGAAGCTTTGAAAAGAAACAGCCAGGGGTGAGTTTATCTATATCATAGTTAGAGGTTAATCTTTGATGAATTTTAAACTATTCATCAGATTTCTTTGACAAACGGTTAAGGAGATTGTTGCGGCTTTTGTGTTGGTACTCGCCTGCCGCATTTCATTTGTTACAGTTGGCAATATGCTGCTGCGTTTTGTTTTATACAGACAGACACACTGAACATGGCGACCGGCAGCAGTACACGGGTTTTGGTGTACCTCTGAATTTGTTGTACATACGTGTAAATATGCAGTGTTTTATTCATGTGTAATAAATGTTTGAATCACCTTCTGAGTGATGTGTTTGTGTCTGCTCGTTTGGGGCAGTCTGGTCCTCCATCTGACTTCTTTTAAAATTGTATTTGTGCGCCTTTGGAACTGAACTTTGTTATGCCGATATGTTGTTTCGTCGTTCACAACAAAAAATGTTGGTCCTTCCGGGCCGCGATGAGAATCATTGTGAACCTTGAACATTGTGCTAATCACCATAAAATTGTTATCGTCATGAATTGCTGCCGGCAACCGACATTTGAACATAGCAACTAGCTTGGCGCGAAAAGCATCGTGAACAGTTATTGTATAAAAGCACCAGGATGTCGTGCTTAAGATTAATTACTACAAGTGTTTGAATTCGTCATATTGAGATTTCAACGAAGTCTACATTGTTTTGGAACTGTTTTGATATCGCACGTTAACAATGTGTGGAATGTTACCACGTGCTAACGCATTTGTTCTTATGAGCTGTTTAAGCCAGCTTGTATCTGATATCCTGATGTTCGAGATGTTAAATACTGCTTGGAATTTGGACTCCAGCGAACATTACATCGCAGACGTCATCCTTTGGACTTTCCAGTCACTTTGGGCATGTGGTTCCAGTCAAGGAGTGGTTCCAGTGGTAGTGATGATTAATGATGCAGCACCGCTATGTACTGTAAGTCTGTTCCATTTGTCTTTATTGTTCCTATCATGACTAGGGTGGACATCCTACCTAAAATCCTAAGCCTACTGCTAGCACTTTCCGTGTATAGAATTAACAGATTTGTCTTCTAAGGGAGGATAACCTTCCTCCTCTGGTTTGGAAGACTGGTATAATCCAGGAGCTCCATCCTGGTTGTGACAATATTACTCGTGTGGTCAGTGTAAAGACTAAAACTGGTCTTTTACGCCGTGCCGTAGTGAAAATCCGTCCATTGCAAAAGGATGTTGTAAGTTGTATATTTGTATGTGTTGTATCTGAGTTTTCTTTTTTTATTTATTTGTCTGTGATGAGCATAAACACTTGACTTTGATTTTGAGTGTTGAGATCCCTCAAAGGGGGGAGTATGTTGCGGCTCTTGTGTTGGTACTCGCCTGCCGCATTTCATTTTTTACAGTTGGCAATGTGCTGCTGCGTTTTGTTCTATACAGACAGACACACTGAACATGGCGACCGGCGGCAGTACACGGGTTTTGGTGTACCTCTCAATGTGTTGTACATACGTGTAAATATGCATCTTCTGAGTGATGTGCTTATGTCTGCTCGTTTGGGGCAGTCTGGTCCTCCATCTGACTTGTTTAAAATTGTATTTGTGCGCCTATGAAACTGAACTTTGGTATGTGAGGCCGATATGTTGTTTCGTCGTTCGCAACAGAGATATTGAATTATTAAGTTAAGGATTGTTTTACCTCAACCTATTTTTTACTCAAAATATGATTTAAAGTATCCTCCGAGGCATTCTTAACGTCAAAAGTAATTTTTGCCCCGATAGTTTGAAAAGAAACAATCCGGGATGAGTTGATGTACATTACCGTTTAGAGCAGGGCCTCTCAAACGCTCAAAATTTCACGCGTGCAAACTGATGTGCAGAGGACCTGTGCACAGTGCCTCCGTTCCACTCGGCTCGGCTGCGACCAGCACGTCGTCTCGGGGCGACTCGGTTAAGCTCAGCTCAACTCGGCTCGGATTTGGAGCGTTACGGAGCAAGTGAGGAAGACGGAGACAGGCGGAGCGAGCGAGACAGGCGTGGGGAAAGAAACAGACATCGCTATTGCCCCAAATCGAGGAGTGGGGGTCTGCACTCTGGTCAACCAAGCTAAGGCGTTTTTATGCACCGTGCAGCGCACAATGCACTTGTGCATTCACCCTGAGAGGCCCTGGTTTAGAGGACAATTCCTGATAAAGTTTTAGCTAAAATTCACTTTTTTCAAATAACGCTTCAAAAGATATGTATTTTTAAGTTGAGGGTTGCTTTCATCCCCAACATTTTCTAACTTTAACCGCCATTTTAAGTATCCTCCAAATCTCTTTGTAGCGTGTAACGTACTCTCATCATAAATACTACATTATTCGTCTACCTGTTCTGCTTCGTCGGCTATCATCATCCGCTGTCTGCTCCTATATTTATTTCAACAGTAACGCCGGCATGTGATTTGTTCTTCAAATTCTACTTCGTCTGCTCGGCCTGCTTGTTGTGTACTGTACATGTGTTTGGACAACAATCAATACAGGATGTGCCCACCACGAGCTGCAATACATTGATGAATTCTTCGAGGCATGGAGTCAATAAGGCTCTGGATCACTTCCCGAGGTATTGTGGCCCATGCTTGCTGCACTGCACGGGCCAGTTGTTCCAGAGTTGTGGGTGGCTGAGGACGGTTGGCCAGTTGTCGACCCATCATGTCCTACACATGCTCAATAGGACTGAAGTCCGGGGATCTGGAGGGCCATTCTAAGGTTGTGAAGTCGTGGAGAGCTTGTCTGGAGATGCGTGCAGCGTGAACCCGGGCAAAGTCCTGCTGAAACATCCCATTAGGAATGTTCGCCATCATAAGGACAACCACTGCATTGAGTACCCTATCAACGTACTGTCGAGCAGTCATAGTGCCCTCAACAAGTTCTAATTGTGATTTCACATTAAAGCCAATATCTCCCCAGACCATAATGCTTGGTGTTGGCCCTGTGTGCCTCTCGACATTAAGGTCTGGGCGGCCCCTCTCCCCGGTACGTCGGCGCACACGATTCCGGCGTTCACTGCGGGCAAGACAGAACCGCGATTCATCACTAAAGACAACCCTATGTCATTCGTCGACCCACGTCGATCTTTCTCGACACCAGGCCAACTTTACACGTCGCTGTTGTGGGTTCAATGGAACACCTTCTGCAGGCACACGGGCTCGTAAGCCAGCTGCACGCAGGCGATTACCAACTGTTTGTTGTGTAACGTGTGGTGCCACAGTTGTTCGAATTTGCACTGCTGTTGCATGGGGTTCCATCCGGGTCATCCGAATGATACGGCAATCCTCTCTCACAGTTGTCTGTCGCGCTGGGCCTGTGCCAAGTCTACTAGTGTAGGTACCTTCATTTTACCACTGTTGCAATACACGTTGTACCGTAGATGCCTGTCGGCCAACAAGTGCAGCGACAGTCCTTAGTGATAATCCAGCCTCACACAGCCCAATTATCCGAGCCCTCTCAAACGGCGACAGTTGTTGATAGCGTGCTCTTCTCTGTCGTCGAGGCATGTTTTACGGGGAGCACTTCACGGCACAGACTGCAAGTCAACTGCGCTCACCAGAGTCCGTATACTGGAGTTGATTCCTTCGCGACCAATCACGTGGGAAGACCTGTAGCAACAATACAATGGGTCTGAAACATTGATCGTTTACATACCTACATGGCATCGTTCCATATCATGAAAATCAACACAAACGACCAATGCCTTCATGGTGTTGCAATTTCCATTTTCTTAAGTGTATGTAGTACAAACATTTTGCCATTTTTTATGGTTTATTGTGTTGTCTCCTTTTATAAGAGAACTTCGCTCTTAAACAAATGAACTTGCGTCCTGCTTGATATTATGTGTGGAAACGAACTTGAAAGACGAACAATAAGTGTTTCTATGTAATAAAATGCACCTCACATTGGTGTACGACGAGTTAAGCAGCCGGACTTTTCATTCCTATTCCCTCGCTCGTCTCATATTATTCTCCCTTTTGGTGAAGATTGTTATTGTTAATTCATTTGCATTTTTCTTGTTGTTGAAGTTTTACGAATAACCCTGGTGGTTTCGTTTTTATGGTGGCCTATAAGAGGCTTGAATGTTGAAAGCTATATTTTTATATAAGCCTTCTTATTGTTTTAATGCCACGGTTTCTGAAAAATTGTAATCTATTCAAATTCTAGTCACGATCCTTAGGGATCTGTTTTCTACAAACTTTTACCAATCGTGTCCAATTATAATAATAAAAAAGAGAGAAAATGTAATTATGGTGGAAGTTAACTAAAGACCTTTTACGTGTTTCTCCTTGTAGTAAAGATGTTTTATTCAATCTGTTGTTAACTTTTAAAGTATGAAAATATATTCTGTTGTTAATTTTGTTGGTATGGAAAATGTGCCTATTCTGAATTTTACCTCATATTTCCTCTCTTTAACTGTACCGACCACGGATAATATTCTGGAATACCAGCACTGATTCGTGTTACTCTGCTAATTGAGTACAGGGTGTGTGGTTCGATCTCTGAATACAAGTTTGGTGCGTACTTTCTAATGAAAGTGCCTTGCGGTCGTGGTGTTAATACTGTTTCATGGGTAGTCACCTACTGAACAGCAAGTATATTTAATGTCTGCATATTCTATTACTACTTCTATCCCTGGTAGGTTCATATCATTATTCACAAGATAAAATCGTCTTGGTTTCATTCTCTCACTAGATCATAATGAATATTCTTTCTAAGTTCGACGGGGCTTTGAGGTCGATATCTCATGGTCTCAATGACAGTGTCAAATACTGTGTGCCCTTTTTTTGCCGTAACATTACCTGCTTGGTCGAATAATAAGATTACTAGTGACTACCCACAAGTGTACTTGTAACTAAGTGATTCGATAATAATAGATATAACCGCCATAAAATGGTAGTAGACTAGTTTTCTATCGTTTCTTGATTCCTACTCCCTCTTTTGCGACTTGTACGCTTTATTATTATTCCTTTGTTTGCTCATATTCTATTTTTGAACATGGCTTTTTTCTGGTAATTTTCCATTGGGGAATATACAACTTTACCTCCACCCCAATCATATCATAATCTTTCTTTGCCTAATCCTCCTCGCGCTGAATTGACCTCCTTCTCCAATTCATCTACGTTCGCTCTCCATGTTCCAACCTGCAAAATTTCGTCGGATTTATTAAATGATTTAGATATCAAACCTTCCTCATCTTTTCGACAACATCCCATGACTCCCTACCCACATATTCACCCTTCCTCTCTATAACTCAATCTTTTCGGTCTATAGTTCATTTAATGTTCAAATTGTGAAACAGTATTTACTTCAGTTCCCTCAATTACAACCTAAGGAACCTCATAGTTCAACTATTTGGCTTCTTTCAGCTCGTAACTTTTTAAAGATTAAGCTGACCTCCTTTCCACAATTAATTGGATTATTGTCCGCTAAAATTACGTTTTTTTCTAACTTCTGGTTGGATAATATATCAAGTTTTCTGATTGGTATCAACTGCGTAATACCATATACAATTATTTTCTACCGTATGAAATACGATACAAGCTTAGCATAACATTCATTCGCTGTCATCATCCTCCAACTAAATCGGCTCATGACTATCAAGATTCTATCACAACTCATAGTGATGATTTAAATATCGCTTATACCACCAATCAATTACTTTCGATTGTTCAGTTCTATGCTACTCCTTCGTTCCATCAGCTCTTTAATGCTCTTAATCCTCCAACCTCAATGCTCCAGTTGTATGACTTGTCCCAATCTCATGCCATAAATTCGCTAGGAGACCTTTCTTATTATTCTTCTATTCCGCCACCCGTTGTTACTCCTATCCAGCCTGCTATATTGTCACGCCCATCTCTTTCCTCAGATACTCCTCACCCGTTATTTGTTTCCGCTGTAAACGAAAGGGACCTATTTCAAAGAATTGTTCTACTCCTTATTCCGGAAACGTATTTCTCTCTCGTCGTTAAGCACTAGACGTATCTATGGGAAATATCTGCCTTCTCTTATTCAGCCTTCTTCCCACTTTCCCCACAATAATAATTTTCATTTTCCAACCACTTCACAATTATCTCCTCATACTTTTCTTGGTGATTGTCCTTCATTCGTACCTCGTAACTCGCATATTGTGGTCACTGTTAATAATGTACCTTCAGCTGCTCTCTTAGATTCTGAAGCTGCTGTTTCAATCATTAGCTTATTTTTTTTTAATACTTACAAATTTTATCTTCACATATACGTTACTTCACATCTATTACTCATTGTGTTTCCGCTTCTAATCAACGCATGCATGTTCTTGGCAATATTTCTCTTAATGTTAAGGTCCAATACATTTCTTGGTCGTTTACCTTTCTTGTTGTTTAAGATTTATCTTCTCCTATTATTTTAGGTTATGATTTTTTCTCTTATACTAGCCTTATTCTTGATTCCTCTATATCTGCTGCTTCTTTTCATTTTTCTTCTAAGTCAGTTCCATTAGTCGACTGTCTTGACTATCCCTTTTCTGAAGCGTCTATTCTTTCCAATATTAATACTATTCACTCTGACCAAATTCAGTCTTTGCTCACTGAATTATCTGACGTCACCACCCCTATTCTTTGCACGGTACAAAACTTTACGGCTCATATTGATCTTACTGATTTTACTCCGGTTTGTTGTTCCCCATACTTTTTAAATCCGCCTAGAATGAAAGTATTAAATGCACTAGTGGATAAAATGCTTCAAGGTAAAACTATAATTCCTTCCTCTTCCAATTTTGCTTTTCCAGCTTTCATCGTCGATAAACCTGATGGATCATCACGGTTCATTGTTGAATATAGGAAACTCAATGCTCGTATACGTTATGATGCCTACCCTATGCCTAAATTAACGTCTGCTTTTCAACATTTTTCCAATGCTAATTATTATACTATTCGTGATCTCAATTCGGCTTATAATGAAATTCCTTTGGATGAAATCAGTTCTCGTTATACTGCATCTATTACCCCTAATGGTTTATTTCTGTTTCAAAAAGTTCCCTTTGGTTTATATTTAGGTTCGCAATTTGTGCAACGTTTTGTTGGTTCTCTGTTTTCTGACATTAAGTACAAGTATTTGTTTCCGTTTATTGACGACATTCTCATTCATTCTCCTGATTTTCAGTCTCACTTACAACATGTTCGCAAAGTTTTAATGCGCCTTCGCTCTGTGGGTTTGACCTTTAATCTTTACAAGGTCTTAATTTCCCAATCATCTATTAAATTTCTAGGACATATTTTAAATCCTCAGGGTGTTGCTGTCGATCCCGACAAGATTTCGGCCATTCACAAGGTACCACCTGCTAAAAATTTAAAGAAACTACGTTCCTTTCTTGGTATGGTTGGATTCCATGGAAAATACATTCCAAATTTCGGAACCACTTCACTTATTAAAACGAAAGGGTATAAAATTTCATTGGCATGAACCTCAGCAAACTGCTTTTTCTATGTTAAAAGGAAAATTATCTCAGGCTCATCTTTTACAACTTCCCGATTTCAATCTTAAGTTTGAACTTGCGATCTATGCTGTATTACAACAAACCTTTCGTGGTCACACAATTCCCATACCTTATTTTAGTCGTATCATATCTCCTGTTGAACGTAAATACTCCGTTTATGAACGAGAAGCCCTCGCTTTGTTTCTTCTTTATTGAGCAGTTTGCCGAGTATCTCGATCGTCGAGAGTTTATTGTGAGTATCGATAATCAAGCTCTTTCCTGGTTACTCAACAATGCCCCCAAAATAGGTCTGTCGCTGATGATTTATCTCGTCCTTTTGGGGATCACTATTCCCATGATTCTGAGATAAATCAACTTCCTGCTAATACCATTAATTTTATTTATCCCACCTTATTGTCATGCTAACTGAATGTGTTAATTGTTATTCATCTTTTGCTGTTGGTGTTACATCCTATGACGACGATATGAAAGGACAGATCTAAGACTAGGAAGGAAGTAACCATTGCCTTAATTAATGTAGGGCTCCAGGTTTCTCCTAGTGCGAAAATAGAACAAAAGGAAGACCATCTTCAGGGCTGCTGACGTTTAGGTTCGGAAGCACCCTCTTCCGAACTCCGTTAAGAGCAGCATACCCGAACCGAATAGTGAACTCGCTCGGCATGCGTTAAAACGGTCGTACTCAAAAGTTACACTTACGATGCTATCTGACAGGGGAGCTGCTGCATGTCTGTCTGACTGCAAACGCAGTTCAGTGACTTTTCACTTGGATGTTACGCAATAACACGTAATTTTTGCTGCTAAATTCGGTAGCTCCCTGCCTCAGTGTGCTGGCCAGGATGTTAAAGATCCGAGGACTTGCAAAATTAATAGGTATGAATTTCCCGTCCGGTACTTCATAAAGTAGTTCTGCAACATCAGTTCAAAGAAAAGAACCAAAATATTCATAATTTCCAGTACTTGTAGGTGAGAGAATTGGGTACGTCATGAAATCTGCGCTTACGTATAGAGGGTACACAAGACCTTAAACTAACATTCAATAAATATACTTACATGGTATTTGGAAATTTGCACAACGTAAAGCTAAATATATTTTTAAATTAGTCATAATTCACCTAACAATTTCAAAATTAATAATTTAAGCAATAATTACAACACTGTTCAGTTAAAAATTCACAATGTACCTTATTTTCATTACCTGAATTGAATTCAGAATTAGATAATCACGAAAATACGTACGCATGAACAATAAATCAAAACCAGTAAACTGTGAGGGTTCTCACTTATAAATTCTAAAGCTAGTCTTTGATTATTAATTTATAAGAATATTTTCCTTTTGAGCTCTTATTGAAATGCTCATGTAATTAATCTTTCATTCATTTGAGAGTAGAGAGAATATTTTATTGAGTCTTGGTAACTTGCAAGGACTATCTACTGTCACAGTACATTTCGCTATTTCAACAGGAAGCTTGGAGCCGAGGTCCATTTGTTCGTAAGCTATGGTTAGGATGAGCAATTTCTACCTGACTCATCCAACTTAGAACAAGGAAATACTGTAATATAATTCCAACGGCCCAGACCAACGGAAACATTTCGGAATCCTGGCGAGAAGCTAGAATAATCACACTATACACGTTTGAAGTAAGCATCATGTACGCGATGATTTCAACCAATGATATGATAACATCACTGTCAATATGGCTATGCATTGGTTAAAATCGGAGTTTGCCTGGAACGAGCATACAACGTGGTCTGTGAGAACGAATTAATAAAAGCAACCTTCGCCTGGGCTAGAGACCCTTTTATTCGGTTTCTTTTGTTTTTCCTTTGATGTTTGAGACGCAGTGTACGCCTCGGGGCTTAGTAAAAAAGATTGAAATTAAAGTCAGGAAGGACTAGATTAAATTGTTAAAGGGAGTTCAAAGTGTACAAAACATGCCGCTACGTTTTCTTGGATTTATTGCATGAAGTGTGAATGAGAACGTGTGAGATGTAGGAATTTGGATCCACGAATTTTGATAGCGTCACCTTCATGATTATTTGAATATAAAGATGAGTGTAAATTAGTGATTGTTTCACGAGTTCCTCGAACGCATTTTCTTATTCCACGTTCCGAGTATTACAATCAGTTTCCTTTAAATATTATTATTATTATTATTATTATTATTATTATTATTATTATTATTATTATTAATGCATTTTTCTCAAGTTGAGATATTTCAGCAACTTTCTGATTTTGAGACACGATCTTTTGTCTATGTGGTAATTTTTACGTTTCATATTATTGTATTATTACAGAGTTGGCCACTTTTTAATTCCAGTCTAACTGTGCGAGCGCGAGTGCTTTTCTTGTGACCAGCGAGGTGTTGTTTATTTTCATGCGCATATGTTATCCGACGTCATTTATATTTGTATCAGTTTTGGCAAATTTAGGACCATGTGCCATTTTTGTAATATTGAGTAAGAGGAAGCGTTCCTCATTTGGAAGGCCTGCATTTTCATGTATGTGTAATTCACCTCGGGTAGACTTGTGAGCAGCGTATGTTAAAGGTGAACCCAGTATGTTTTTGATATTTTCTGCATTGTTTTGTGAGACTGGATTTCCGTTTGAGCCATTCCGTCGTGTGGTTGGCGAAGATGATGTGTGTGTCTACTGAGGTGAGTGTTATTTTGGCGGCCTATACTTCGTCATGATTTTATTGGTTTTGTCCATGTCACTACGGTTGTTGCAGTAGACGCGATTTTTATATCGCGACGTTTAGTTTTCATTATTCTTTTATGGTATGACCGCGCTGAAGAATATTTGTGTAATGTAATCCTTTTCGGAGACCAACGTTGCATAATGTTGAATAATGATTTTGTTGTTTTCATGAATTTGTGTCATATAATTTATTTCAGGAATTCACGTTGATTTATGTGTGCCGTTATGAAGTCCACCAGTTGATTGGTTTGTGTCATGCAATTTATTTCAGGAACCTACGTTGAATAGGAAGTGATTGTTTGAAGTGTAAATTTATATCCTTATATTTTCCATTGAGACTGTGAGTGAGTGAGAGTTCCATAACCCTTTTTCTTGGTGAGGCCTGGAAAGTATGACAGCACGTTTTTGTTCTTTGATTGTGTACATTTGCCATTTTTGTGATTTTGTTGTGTGTGGTTTCGATCAACAGTGTTTTGTTGTGCTCATGATTGAGGTACATGTATTAGTAAGATGTTTTACCACTCAGCGTAGTTTTATATTGTACAGTTAGATTTGTCATTGTCTCCCCTATGCGCATTAAAACACGTCTTATCTTAAGGTTACGTACCCCTACCGCAACGTCAATTGTTCAGAAAAGGGGAAATATATCCATCTAGAGTCGAAAGAATTAACAAAAACGAAGCCAGGAGCTTGGAGCCAGCACGCTAGCCCAAGTGTTAAATTAATAAAAATTCAAGAACTTTTCCTTGCAAAGTTAAGTTTGTGTGTCAGCACACGCTTTGAAATTTGTATTATATTTTGATTCACGAGATGGACTCTATTAATCTCAGAGAATGACCTGAGCTGTGTAATTTAAGATCACTTTCATATTTTTTTGCTATTTTTTCCTATTTTCTTGTTTAATTTTTTATAAACGTATTACTACATTTATAGCTTTAGTTGACCTCATCGTGTCCATATTAGTTAGATGTTCCCCACCAAAATCCCGGGTTTATATATTTTAAGGTATTACTTTGATAGTTCGAACTGAACACGCCAGGGAGCGGCTGACTAGTCCGGGACAGATTACCTTGATGTTAGAAAGCAACGCCTATTATTTCTCAAAGGCAACAGCAATTATGGATGAAATATATCACGGAACTTCACCGTTCTCGAATCTAACTTTCCTTTGGCACAGAATTAAATTCACTGTTGTATTCCTGTTTTGCTGACAGAGGTCACTCGCTATGGTAGCTAGTTAAGAATCACGTAGAAAATCTACATGGCACAATTATGTTTATAATATTTTTGTACCGGTTATAGGATGACAATACGGAAGACAGGTGAAACTGAATAATTCATGTTACGTGCACTCGTTCAGCCTAAAGGAAAATATCGATGGCTTACTTCTAAAACCTCGTATGTCCCAATGCTCTTCCTAACCATTATATTCCTTAAGACTGGTCACGCCTGCCAACCACACATTTATGTGCAGTCCATCAGAATCATTTTCGTAGTGTTCATTTTTCTGTGCTAACGTGTAAAAGAAAGTAGACCTTACCATACCGTAATGCAGATATTGTGTTTGCAAACAAATCTGCGCACTGCTGTAGTATAATATATTTAACGTTCATTTTCCTTTACACATATCCATAGGAAAATGAACACAACGAACATTGTTCTGATGGGCTGCATATCCATATCATTGGAACATACGAGGTTTTAGAAGTAAGCCATCGATATATTGATAGTTGAACGTTATGCCTTTCTGAATTCAGTCTGCAAATTTTCGTAAGTGCCTCCTCGACCCTCTATTTGTAGTAGAGTATAGTTCCACTGTTCTTGCATTTAAATCTCTAAAGACTGAATCTAACCATCGTCTCCGTAGTCCCCCTCCGCTTCGCTTACCATCCAATGCCAAGTTAAAGATGCTCCATACGCCTCATATGACCCCAGCACCAACTCATATAAAATTCCCTCCTGCTATCATTCCAACGTTTCCGTAGCAGCTATCATCTTACACTAACATGTGTTGTGGTGAATATCCCCACACATCAAGGATAATTTCACAATTAATAATCTCATTTTAACACAGACGCCCAGTACGAGAAAGGCTTCCCGTTCTTATTAACCACCGGGCAGAGTGGCTGAGACGATAGAGCGCTGGGCTTCCAAGTCCAAGTTGGCAGTATCGTCCCGGTTCATTCCCGTGGAACTTGAAAGTGCTGAAATATGACAACCTTGTTTAGGTAGGTTTATTTGCAAATATGGATACTCTCGCAGCTCAGTGACAACAAAATACCTTAAAAGCATTTACTGAAGTTGATTTATTATTATTATTATTATTATTATTATTATTATTATTATTATTATTATTATTATTATTATTATTTCTTATTAGCTTCCATGTCTTCCCCATATTTACATATGATACTCTCATCGCCTTCAGTTATATTTGAAATTATCATACTAACTCTTATGTCTTTCAGCGTTCAATCTGCCAGCCTATCTGAATGAACTCAGCGCATCCATATTCCTCTATTTGCGACTGACTCTATAACGTCGTTTATTTGCACTCCTTTTAAATTTTGGTAATCAAAATCTGAATCAAACCATCGTCACCTTGATCTCATTTCTTACTGTTCACCCGGATTATATCATCACTCAATTCTGCACAACAACTGTCACTGAGTGAACGTGGATAGCAGCCCCTTGGTGTAAAGGAAAGGGTGATAAACGTAGAGCCTAAAATTACGGGATAGTCACTTTTACATGTGCCTCACAAGCATTATTTCTGATTATATTACAAAAGTTTGCGAAATTAATAACTGGGTCGATCGAAGGCAGTTCGGATTTAGGAAAGGTTAATCTACTTAAGCTCAACTTATAGGATTCAGCCATGATATGAGAGATACATTTGATTCAGGAGGTCAAATGGTCTGTAACGCAATTTTCCTAACTAATGCATCTGATAGGGTAGATAATGTGAGACTACTGGCAAAAAATGAGTGCAATTGGACTAGAGAAAAACAGAGATTGAATGGTTGGCCATATTTCTAGAAAATAGAACTCGGATAATTAAAGTAGGCGAAACACTGTCTGATCCTGTAGTCATTAAGAGGGGAATTCCTAAACGCGGTACTGTTGGAACTTTGTGTTTTCTAATATATATAAATGAAGTGAGTAAAGAACTGGAATCAGAAATAAGGCTTTTTGCAGATGATATTATACTTTACAGAGTAGTAAATAAGTTAGGAGGAAATGAGCACCTGCAAGAAGTCCTCGACAATGTTGCGAGATGGACAATAGGCAATCGCATGATAATAAGCGTGGTTAAAGTTAGAGTTTGAATTTCACTAATAGGAAAAGTTATCTCAGTTTTAATAATTGCGTTGCTGGGGTGAATGTTCCTTATGAGGATCACTGTATGTACACAGATATTATTATTATAAGGAATGATCTTTATTGGGGTAATCTCATAAATGGAATTGTCAATGAAGGGTACAGATCCCTACACGTGCTTATAAGGGTATTTAGGGGTTGTGGTAAGGATGTAATGGAGAGGTCATATAAGTATGTGGTAAGATCCCAATTTGAGTATGGTCCCCGTGTATGGCACCCTCGCCAGGATTACATGATTCAAGAATTGGGAAAAAAATCAAAGAAATGCAGCTCGATTTGTTCTGGCTAATTTCCGGCAAAAAAGTCCGGCTCCATGGCTAAATAGTGAGCGTGCTGGCCTTTGGTCACAGGGGTCCAGGATTTGATTCCCGGCAGGGTGGGGAATTTTAACCATCATTGGTTAATTTCGCTGGTACGGGGGCAGGGTGTATGTGTCGTCTTCATCATCATTTCATCCTCATCACGACGCGCAGGTCGCCTACGGGTGTCAAATCAAAAGTCCTGCGTCTGGTGAGCCGAAAATGCCGTCGGACACTCCCGGCACTGAAAGCAACATGCCATTGCTTTTTCCGGCAATAGAATAGCGTTACGAATATGTTGCAAAGTTTGAGCTGAGAAGACTTGGGAGAAAGGAGACGGGGTGCTCGACTAAGTGATATGTCATAAAGTTGTCAGTGGCATGGAATGATTTTTTATTTATATTTATTATTTTATTATAAATTCTATTTGTTCGGGGCGTCGACCCATATGGATCTTTTGCCCCTACTGGCACCATATTATATGAACCTGCGTGTAATTGGAATGGCGGTAGTGTGGAATGTTGTGTGTGAGGAAAGGAAGATTAAGGACGTCACAAAAACACGGTCCCCAGGCCAGGGATCTTAATCATTACAACTGAAAATCCCTGACCCCTGCAGGAATCGAACCCAGGGCCACCGGGTGACAGGTGGACGCGTTGCCCCCTACACCGCGCGGCTGGACGTGAAATGGTATTAGTAGACGAATAAGCTTGAGCAGCGTTTCAAAAAGTAGGAAGGATCACAATATGAAGATAAAGTTAGAATTCAAGAGGATAAATATGGTCAAATATTCGTTCATAGTAAGAGGAATTAAGGATTGAATAATTTACCGAGGGAGATGTTCAATAAATATCCAAATTCTTTGCAATTACCGGGACTTGAGGAAAAGACTAGGTAAACAACAGAGAGGGAATATGCCACCTGTGCGACTGCCCTAACTGCAGATCAGTGTTGATTGATTGATTGATTGATTGATTGATTGATTGATTGATTGATTGATTGATTGATTGATTGATTGAAGCATATCTTAACACCTTCACATCTGCGCCTCCCATCCGAGAACAAGTAGTAATCTTCTTGCGACATTCTTCGTCATCCCACACCATGGGTCGCAGGCTAGCAGCAGCCTGGCTAGGGAATTACCGTCCCATGTGAAGGCTGTCGTTAATATCATAACAGAAACGGCTCCATTTAGAGTGGTACTGTGACCAAGAAACATGGACCACTGACGAATGGCGTCCCATTGTGTTCATCTATTAAGCGCGGTTTTTCCCTACCCCGGATGGCCATAGTCTGCGAGTATGGCGGTGACCTGGGGAGAAGGCCCATTTTTTCCATGGGCAGTAGTGTTGGTGAGGGGCGCCAAAGGGTATGACTTCAGGTCGCGGCTGGTAGTGATTGAGGGAACTTTGACAGCACAACGATGAGTTACGGACATCCTGAGTCCTCGTGTGTTATCTGCCATGTTACAGTATCTTGGTGCTTGTCCGCACACTGCACGTATTTCTCTGAACTGTCTGCCTGATGCCGAGGCACTCCCGTGGACAGCAATTTCCCCAGATCTGTCCCCGATAGAACATATGTGAGACCATCTAGAACGTCAACTCAGTTCTAGTGCCAGTATCCAGGATATCAAGTACCAGATTCAGTAGGTGTGGGCCATCTTGCTTCAGGAGGGGATAGAATGGCTTTATGACACCCTCCCCAACCGAAGCTTTGCATGAATTCAGGCTAGGGGGGGCTAGGTCATACTGATACCCGCCTAGTCCTTTGTAAATTTGACTGGATTCTGTAATCACTGAAATAACATCACATACCCTCTCAACACGTGAAGTTTCATTTCGTATCCTCCTCCCCTTCGTGACGCTTCGCTCTCGTACAGTAAAGTATAACAGACCGACGTAAGGATAGTTTCACTCCGGAGCTGACCGCCTTGTTACAAAATACCGTTGATCGCTAATGCGAACTCACTGCATTAGCTGTACTGCTCCTTGATTCAATTTTACTTACTATAACTCCGTCCTGGCAGAATTTACATTTAAAATACTTGAAATGATCCATTATGTTCCAGTTTTGTTTTCCCTACTTTAAAATTAATTTCCAGCTAACTTCACTTTAGTCTTGGAAATAGTAAGTTTCATCAGGTACGATATAAACTTCACCTCTTTCCAAGGTACAAAGCATTAGACTGTAAGATTTTAATACAGTCTGCCATTAAGTGGACTACACTTCCACTCCGCTAAACCCACCTCCACCGTGTGATCCGTGTATACCACAAACAACAGAGGTGAAAGATCACACCCATGCCCAGCATCAGTATCTGCTTCAAACCAAGAACTCATTCTACTACAAGTTCTTTCTTTCTTTCTTTCTTAATCTGTTTATTGTCCAGGGTTGGCTTTTCCCTCGGACTTAGCGAGGGATCCCACCTCTACCGCCTCAAGGGCAGTGTCCTGGAGCTTCAGACATCGGATCGGGGGATACAACTGGGGAGAATGATCAGTACCTCGCCCAGGCGGCCTCACCTGCTATACTGAACAGGGGCCTTGGTGGGGGATGGGAAGATTGGAAGGGATAGACAAGGAATAGGGAAGGAAGCGGCCGTGGCCTTAAGTTAGGTACCATCCCGGCATTTGCCTGGAGGAGAAGTGGGAAACCACGGAAAACCACTTCCAGGATGGCTGAGGTGGGAATCGAACCCACCTCTACTCAGTTGACCTCCCGAGGCTGAGTGGACCCCGTTCCAGCCCTCGTACCACTTTTCAAATTTCGTGGCAGAGCCGGGAATCGAACCCGGGCCTCCGGGGGTGGCAGCTAATCACACTAACCACTACACCACAGAGGCGGACCTACAAGTTCTTACCGTGCCCATATCGTCAAAATATAGACATTTGGTTGCCAGTAAAATCCTATCGCTAATTACAAAAATCCGCGAGCACGTCATACATCTTTTCCAATGACACTCAGTCGTGTTCAAATAAAATTTGTATACCGATAGGATTGAAGCTGAGATGATGTTTCAAAGGAATTTCTATCTTTTATTATACAAAACGCTGATTTCAGGTTGCCTAACCGCTGGATGATGTTCAAAGTTTTCCTTACAATAACTCGAGATGCTGTAGAAAGTGCTCCTAAACAAGCTACTTTATGGATGTTACTTTTGTTTTAATGCAGACATTATTACTAAGTTACATCAAAATCAGAAGCGCGAATATTTAGCGGTTTATTTGTCAGAACTGAGCAACGTGGGAATGAGACTCGAATTAGCGAAACGGGGACCGTCTGGCTCCATTAATGGCCCAACAAAAGCTTGATTAACACCGAAGTGGCGCTGGATATTTCCGATAACTTTAGTCCCTTGGTTCTGAAGAGTTGCTGTGTGTACTTTCGCCTTTTACCAGACTCTGTTGCAATTATATATTTTACTGGATGAGTTTCCCGCACCGTTAAGACAAGGAGCAGTAAGCTTCCGTTCGGGAGATGGCGGGTTCGAGTCCTACCGTCGACAGCCTTGAAGATGGTGTTTTCAGTGGTTTTCCAAGTTCACAGCAGGCAAATACTGGGGCTGTATTTTAATTAAGGCCACGTACTGCACCTTCCCTATCCTATCCCTTTCCCATACTTACGTCATCGAAAACACTCGACGCTTTAATGCGACGTTAAAGCACGTGCATTTTTCTTTTACAATTGGCTTTACTTCGCACCGGCACAGATAGGTCTTATGGTGACGCTGGGATAGGAAAGGGCTAGGAGTGGGAAGGAAGCGGCCGTGGCTTTAATGAAGGTACAGCCCCAGCATTTGCCTGGTGTGAAAATGGGAAACAACCTTAAGGGCTACTGACAGTGGGATTGGAACCCACTATCTCAAGCATGCAAGCTCACAGCTGCGCGCCCCTAAACGCACGGCCAACTCGCCCGGTAAAACACGTGTAAAAACATATTACTATTATTATATACATATATATATATATATATATTGCGAATGAGCCCATTAGGACTACGCAAAGTACTTAGAGACAGCCATTTGCCTTTCTTTGTGTCCACACTTCCTTCATTCGTTTGCTGTGTGCTTCTTTTCTCTCTTGAGACCATGTTGTTCCGGTCTTCTTCTTTGGTTTTTCCTCTTGGTCAACTTGCCACTTATGAACTTTGGTTCTGAAGATTATTATTATTATTATTATTATTATTATTATTATTATTATTATTATTATTATTATTATTATTATTATACCTAGCCTAGAGTATAGAAGGTGAACGTAGTTACATCACAGCAATCTCCGCGAGTTCAAAAAAAGTTTTCGCCATGTTTTGGGGAGTAGTTCCATGTCTAGACTAGGGTGCGTTCAGTCCCGTGACAACGTCTGAGAACTAAATTAATCGGCCCTCATTTAGAATCACTTTCCGTGGTTTCCAAATTCAACTGCAGGTCAGTGCGAAGATGGTACGCATCTCACGTTCTCTTTGCTTACAGACCACCACAATTACTCAAGCTGTCAGGCATAGAAGGCACAACTGCCAAGTCCCAAGTCCTGCGCTCGAAACAAAAATTCAAAGTGCAAGTTTGGTAGAAATTGTGAAACTAGTAATATGAGAATGAACACACGTGCGCTCTCAGAACGGTGATTTGTTCGCGGAATTTTATACAGATAATCTTGGTGATAAAAACGCTTGAATTACACGCATTGGCAGCAAGACGATACCCGACACGTTGATTCGAGTTTCATTTCCGTGTTGGTCAGTTCAGAGAAGTAATGCAATCCGTAGAACTTCTATTACACAAGGAGCAGTTGGAGAATTGAAATACATTCAACCAGTAAAGAGTTTAAAATGAACAACCGATATTTAGCCAATAAGTAGTAATAAATGGAGCTGAGGTTATTATGTACTAACTAGTAAAAAAACATGTACATAAATATGTGACAAAAAGCACCTACGTTGTATGGGTAAAAATTTGTAATACCACATATTTAATATAAAATTACCACTCTCAGTTACAAAACATAAAACACGCTTTATATTACATTTTGAAGCTCAGCAAACAATTATGTACTTTAATATACTCTGCAGTCATTTTATATCAATATATCGAACACATACTCAGTAGGCCTATAAACTTATAATTGTCTTAGTTACAACACTCAAAGTACTTTTATGTATTAACATTTGTCGCACAGTGGACAATTGTGAAATTTTCAATGTTCTCTTTGGTCATTGAAAGATGTTTGACACTCAGGATGTTCTTATATGCAGAGTAAGATCTTTCAACGCCACATGACGTAATTGGGGCAAATAATAGAAGAGGAATTTAATAATCATCTTATTTGCTTTACATCCCACTAACTACTTTTACGGTTTTCGATGACGCCGAGTTGCCGGAATTGTGTCCCGCAGTAGTTCTTTTACGTATCAGTAAATCTACCGACACGAGGCTGACGTACTTGAGCACCTTCAAATACCAACGGACTGAGTCAGGATCGAAAATGGGAAACCACGGCAATCCATCTTCAGGGCTACCGACAGTGGGATTCGAACCCACTCTGTCCCGAATACTGGCTACTGGCTGCACTTAAGGGGGGAGACCCAGTTTAAAAAGGAAAAATGTTAGTTAATATTCATTCGATTGTTAAATATGCTACAATTGTTGTTGAAAATTGCTGCACATATCCCAGTATTGGCATACTTCCTGGCAACCAGAAGCAATTTTTATAATGCCAGAATTTTAATAATTTTAATGTTTTAAAATAAAATGTTCAAAATTTCTAGCCTTTTTAACAATATATCACTGTTTCCCTTATAAATTCCAATTTTATAAGAATGTTCGTACTTTCCCTTTTTTAAAGTGTGTATCAAAACTCCAGCTACAAAATGAACCTCAATCATTAACATAGACTGTGATTTGGAATTTTTGTCGCGTTTTTATTCCGAGCACCAAAAAATATTTATAGTTTCTTAAAAAAAAAATTAAATAAAATCTAATTTAAATCCTATTGATCTGAACGAGGTACGGATTATAGTACAACACTATGGGAGGAAACTCTGAAAAATTCATAATTATCCGTGAATCAGTAAGAGGGTTATGAAGGAAACCGTGATATATTGTTAAAAAGGCCGGAAATTTTGAACATTTTATTTGAAAATATTATAATTAGAATTTTGACATTATTGAATTTGCTTCTGATTGCTCTGAAGCATGCCAATACTGGGATATGTCCAGCATTTTCCAACAACGTTTGTAGCATATATAATAATCGAATGAATATTGACCTATTTTCCCCGTGTTAAGCTAGGTCTCCCCCCCAATACGGATACTGGCCGCGCTTAAACGACTGAAGCTATCGAGCTCGATAGACCTGATTCAGTTGTTAGCTAGAACAGAGGGGAGAATTCGTATTTAGGATCATGTTTGGAGTCAGGCAACCCGTTATAGGTGTTATGTGCATTGAGGTGCTTCGTGGATATTTTGAACACTTCTTGTATTAGAATGTAATAAGTTATCGCTCCCAATAGACTAACAAGCCACATTTGCTCGACGTGCGGTATGCAGTTACCTGGCTATTATCATCAATCACTACTGATCTGCACTTAGGCCAAATGCCCAGGTGGCAGATTCCCTATCTCTTATTTTCCTAGCCTTTTCTTGAATTATTTAAAAGAAATTGGAAATTTATTGAACATCTCCCTTGGCAAGTTATTTCAATCCCTAGCTCCCTTTCTTATAAATAAATATTTGCACCAATTTGTCCTCTTGAATTCCAACCTTATCTTCATATTGTGATCTTTCCTACTTTCAAAGACACCACTCAGACTTATTCGTCTACTAATGTCATTCCACGCCATCTATCCAATGACAGCTCGAAACATACCGTTTAGTCGAGCAGCTCGTCTCCTTTCTTCCACTTCTCCCCAGCCCAAATTTTTCAACATTTTTCTGACGCTACTCTTTTGTTGAAAATCACTCCGAACAAAACGAGCTACTTTTCTTTGGATTTTTTCCAGTTCTTGAACCAAGTATTCCTGGTGAGGGCCGCATACCTTGGAACCATACTCTATTTGGGGTCTTACCAGGTACTTGTATGCCGTCCGCTTTACATCTTTAGTACAACCCCTAAACACCCTCATAACCATGTGCAGAGATCTGTACCCTTTACTTTTAATCCATTTATATGATTACCCTAATGAGGATTTTTCTGATGTTGACACCAAGGTACATACAGTGATCCCCATAAGGAAAATTCGCCGCACCAACGCAGTAATTAAAACTGAGAGGACTTTTCCTATTTGTAAATCTCCCAACCTGACACGTAACGCCGTTTATCAAGACACCATTGCCTGCTGTCCATCTAACAACAAAATTGAGGTCATTTTGCAGTTGCTCACAAACTTGTAACTTCTTTCTATTTCTATACAGAATAACATCATCCGCAAGAGCCTTATCTCTGATTCCACTTCTTTACTCATATCATTGATATATATATATATAAGAAAATATAAAGGTCAAATAATACTGCCTTGTGGAATTCCCTTCTTAATTTTTCCAGGGTCAGATAAAGTTTCGCCTACTCTAATTCTCTGCGATCTGCTTTCTAGAAATATAGCAACCCATTCAGTCACTCTTTTATCCAGTCCAGTTGCACTCGTGTTTGCCAGTAGTCTCCCATTATCCACCCTATCAGATGCCTTAGGCAGGTCAATCACGATGACCTCCTGAATCCAAGATCTCTGCCACATATTGCTGGAATCCTACAAGTTGAGCTTCTTATACCCGAACTGCCTTTTATCGAACCAGTTATTAATTTCGCAAACATGTCTAATATAATCAGGAACAATGTTTCCCCAAAGCTTACATGCAATGCATGTCAAACTGACTGGCCTGCAATTTTCAGCTTTAAGTCTATCACCCTTTCCTTTTGTACACAGGGACTACTATAGCAACTCTCCATTCATTTGGTATAGCTACTTCATGCAAACAGTAATCAAATAAGTAAGTTACTTTGGATACAAATACTTCCAGTGCAAAGTCTGAAAGACAGTAACTCATAAACCACCGACCGTAGGACCAGGGGCGTAGCCAGTGGGGGGTGGATACTGGGGGAGGAACTTCCCGTGGATATTTTACAAACAAAAAACAAAAAGAAAAGAGAAACCGTCAATAAACAATAAAATAAATAAAAATTCAGAAGCACTATTGTATAACCAAGGGATATGTTGAATATATTTTCCAAGACGCCTCGAAAGTTGCATTTCAGACTGCAAACTGAACATATTATTTGCAGTAAAACTGTTGACCTTGATCGTACTGTTCAAGCTCTGTATTTTAATGTAAGATTCTGAATATCAGTATAGTTCACTTGCACAACTCTCCTTATAATGACAAGTTTTGCATACGCACACAACAAACGCACAAGCACCTTAATTGTGTTCTATCATTATTTTTTAAATATAACCCCACCTACCACATCGGCCAATGCTGGTTACGCGACTGCGTAGGACATATGTTCATCGGGACTTTATGTGTTATTTTGAGGTGTACTATCCACACTCATCCCGATAACTTTCCACATCCTCTGTTTTCAAAAATATTTATCAATTGAAATTCAAAATATAGTGAATTCTAAGTGTTTACCGTACATGCAAAGCTGTGCAATCTACAGAGACTACTACTACACTTTAGGTTTACGGAACGTCCTTGCTCACGAATGCTCTGAGATAAACGAATTTCAGTGCTGAATTTACCTTCACTGTTCAAAGTTTACACTTCACTTCAAATAATTAGTATGAAAAATCTTGTGAAATAAATTATTGTTCATTATTGCTACACTAGCGGCACGTAGCGAGTTCATCCGCAAGATAAGAGGTAAATGCCCACTTTCACAAACTTATAAAGCTGAACTAATAACAATACTCTGCTGTCTAAGAGAATGCATAGCACGCAAGTAAATTAGCCTCTGCACATTATTAATGCTGCTCATTTAAGGGTCAGTAATACCGTTGAAGAAAATCCTTCATCATTAAGTACGAGACCAGATTTCTCAGCAATTGATACATACCATAAAAATACGTCGGTACAGATCATGGAGTTTGTACTGAATGGTGTAAAGATCGATTGGTGGATATGTTGAGCACTTTTTGTATTAGAATGCAATATCCCTGCTAGTACATCAACATACCACAGCTACGTGACAAAGAGTTCGCCAGGTGAGGCTATTGTGTAGACTATAGTTTCCACGCTGGACTGAGTTAATTATTTTTTAGTTATTATTTTCCAGCAAAGCGCCATTGGAATTTCCTTGACGTTTTTCTCAACAACAGTTGGAACTATTGTCATAAACACGCTTTTATTTGCAGTAGGGAAATCTCTTTGCCTTAGGAGTGCGTTATGTTGTAATTTTAACATCACATTAACTACTTTTCAAGGTTTTCGGAGACGCCAAGGTGCCGGAATTTTGTCTCGCAGGAGTTCCTTCACGTGCCAGTATATCTACCGACACGAGGCTGACGTACTTGAGCACCGTCAAATACCAACGGACTGAATCAGGATTGAACCTGCCAAGTTGGGTTCAGAAGGCCAGCGCCTCAACCATCTGAGCCACTCAGCCCGGCAGGATTGTGTTATAATAAAAGAGAAATCTGTAACTCATTATCTAGAATTTTGGGGAAACTGTGTTTGTCTGTACAAAAGTGTGGAAATAAAATATAAATTTTTACTTCGATATGCACGCTCACTGCTGCAGACTTCAACAAAACATTGTGGTCATTTTCAAACTGGAACAATCTTAAAACATGAAATACAGGGTGTCCCCAAACATGTTGGAAGTCATCGAGAGGCGGACAGTAAACTCGAAAACAACACAAAAATTCCATATCGACGGCATCCATTTAAAACCTCATATGTCCCAATGCTCCTCCTACTTTCTATCCATTATATTCCTTAAGACTGGTGGTCCGACTCGTTGGCTGAATGGTCAGCGTACTGGTCTTCGGTTCAGAGGACCCAGGTTCAATTCCCGGCCGGGTCGGGGATTTCAATCGCTTCTGATTAATTCTTCTGGCTCGGGGACTGGGTATATATGTCCATCCCAACACAGGAATATGAACCTTAAATAAATCATACTTTAGGAGTGGGTAAATATGTCATTCAAACATTAATTCCTACAGTACGGTACAGTAAGGTTTATTTTTCTTGAAACACCCGCGTAGGAAAATGAACTCAACGAAATTCATTCTGATGGACTGCGTATCAATACGTAGCTGGGAGGCTGAATACGAAGAGCATTGTCACATTCGCGGTTTTGACATAAGAGCGACGATATGCCCTACGGTCGATCATTTACGACTTCGTGACTTCCCACCTTTGTGCGGGAAGTGTTGGTAAATGCTCTACCTGATACATCCCACGTGAAGTAGCTACAGAATGTTGGTGTACCAGCAGGGAGACTGCATTCTAATATAAGGAATGCTCAAAGTGCCCACCGCATGCTTGAATGCACGCCTGAACGCACAGCCTCCTTGATTCTCGGATACGTTCGACCAATCCAGGCAATGTATGTATTCGATGGCAACCTTGTTCCACACGCTAGCGAGGTACTGCAAAGACCGATACAGGCTGCCTGACTCCAAACTTAATCCTGTACCCATAAGCAAAAGCAGGCATAACTGGTAAATTATTGACCGAGAAGTATATGTCATATTCAACAAACTGTTTATATTATCTCTACTTCTTAAGTTCTTTAAAAGTACAACATGTATTTTTAATAAAAGGAAAGATGCATTTTGTTTAATGTTCCAACATTATTGATCCTCGCATGAGATATCAGGGTATGTATCAAATTTTGTACATAAAAATGATACAATGTTTCCATCCCTAATTACTTCCCACATATTTGTATACTGTATGTGAATGTTTAGTTCGTGAAGTATTGTCTCCTGCATTAATAAGCCACAAGAATTGCAGCTCTAAATAGGATCTGAAAATGTTTTTAGAACATTTCACGTGCAG
This sequence comes from Anabrus simplex, assembly GCF_040414725.1. Lineage (NCBI taxonomy): Eukaryota > Metazoa > Arthropoda > Insecta > Orthoptera > Tettigoniidae > Anabrus > Anabrus simplex. The sequence goes on along the minus strand of NC_090266.1, from coordinate 205,179,621 downwards.
TGATTGAGGTTCAGCCAAACAAATTCCCACTGTCGTCAGCACTTCCATAGAACAGATCGAATAGTCGGAATATCGTATACAATGATGGACTAGTGGGTCAAACGCCGAATGTCATTACAGCTGGTAGATTATTATTATTATTATTATTATTATTATTATTATTATTATTATTATTATTATTATTATTATTATTATTATTATTATTAGAATTGATGACGGAAATTGGAACTCCCCTTAAATGATGGAGGGAAAAAAGGAATATGTCTAAAACAATTTTTCAATAACGCTCTTGAATCTATGCTGGAGACTTGATAATACGAGCATTGGGACATAGGAATGGTTTTGTTAATTTTTACTTATCACTGTACCTTTTTACACTTATCAGAGTATGTATAAAAACCTGAGGAATGACAAGCTATGTAACTTTCCAGTTCCTCCACGTCAATGCAACTCGCTCCCGTAAACTATTTCATCCAGAACGAATACAATTACTTATAGCCCAGATTGTAGTGTCTTCTTCCTTGACCTTAAATACCGATTTTCAATAAAATTTACTCTACCGTTTTCCAGTGAAACATACATACATACATACATACTGAACCCGAGTGACTTAGGCCCATAGTCAGTCATGATTTGATTGATAAAATAATATATGGTACATTTATTGAAATACAGAAGTGTAGTTGCAAATATTTCATCTGTGTAATGTCGAAATATGAGCGAGGAAGGACGACAGACTGGAGCCTGACGGATTAGCTCGACACAACATCATTTAGCTACTTCACAGCAGGGGATCTCATTAGTTGGCGAACAGGGAAATACAAGTCCACAAATAAGTCTTGGTCAGAAAGAGAAGGGGGCAGGTGACACAAAGGAAGCTCGCAACATGAGTAATGCGCTGGGATATTTTTGGCAGGACGGAGATTCCCGTGACGTCATGGAAAGCTACAGCGGTTGCGAGGACATTCGCTAGCCTAGGTTCGGGCAGGTGGAGATTTAAATCACGTGACCGCTTGCCGGCCAATCGCTAAAATTTGATGGAAGACCCAGGGATACCATCTTAAGGAATGATGGATGAGATATTCTCGTAACTTCAAAAGTAATCAGTAATAAATTATTGTGAGTACACGGATCGATGTAATGAATTTATTAGATGTCACGCATGGAAAAATAATCAATAATTATTGGCAAATTAAATAAATTGAAGGCTGGATTTCTTGGAAATCAGACAGCTTGAATGTCATTGGCTGGACGAAGACCACGTTGTAAGGGACGCTTCCCAAGGCGCGAAATGTGAGGAGCTAAATCCACCCGTATCTCCTAAATCTGTGATCGTTAGGAGTTCATATTTAATCCAGCAAATATGCTAGCGGAGTGGATTAATTTGATATAAATTTTAACGTCCAATTCGGAGTGCAAGTACCGATATTAAAAATCCACCCCCTCCCTAAGGGGTATGACGTCAATGAATCCGCGAGGGAAAGCTTCATCCATATATACGGGACAAGGTATCCTCGCCAACACACTTGAAATGAATCTCTGGAGTTGAACCGTCGGTCGCAGCTAACTTCGAATTCTACGGGCGTACAGTAACTCAACATTTAATGGCGCGAGCATCCGCCAGTGTTTATAAAATGTGATCGCGCTCAAGCAACATGAACTGGAAATAGTTCACGTAGGACAGTGTTTGTCAGTTATAAATATCAGTGAAGTAAATTAATTGCACTGTAAGAGAGTAATATAAATTGCACCGCAATAAGTACGTAAATAACAGACTGTGTGACGAACAGTACTTTAAGGGAATAATAGCCTGTACTTTGCAATATCGAACCGCTATCATGAACACTTCAAGAAGGCCGTATGAAACGGGCGTATCGCGTCGGACGACATAAATCGCGACGGGCGTAAAATTTGACACCTCGTCGTACGTGTCCAGGTCCATTGTGCGGTAATTGGACGAAGATTAAAATAGTGTAAATATTAAATTTTTGGGTATAGGATATTAATTTGTTGTATAAAAGTTAAAGTGTTCAGTGTTAACGTTGTCAATGGTGAAGTTGTGATAATTAAGGTATTAGTGTAAAATGGTAATGTGCCAGGAAATCTTTTGCGGAACTACGCCATCAAGAATGGAGGAGTAAAATGCAGAGAGGGGCCGAAAGGAACCTCTCATCTGCAAAGCTGTAATGGAATACAGAGAAACTAAGATGAGTACATAATGTAAATAATATTTGGGAAATGTTATCGTGATGGGAAAAATGGGAATAATTTGATTAGACTTGGTTACCTTCTGTAACAAGATGAGTCGCTTAACGACCCCATCCTAAATTTGTAGCAAGGACAGTAGTAAATAATAACAATGTAAATAATCGGGTCTTTTATGTATTCAGTTTGTTGGAGATGTAAATTTTGTAGATATAGGGTAGTACGTTAAGTCATGCATGTATTCTTATTTTCTTTGTAGTCAAGAATAATTTTTCTTTACATTTGATTTTGGTTATGATAGTTAAATAGACCCGATATGTGTTTTTCTGTTTGTCATTTTAACGACCGATGTAATGACATTGAAGGAAAGTCCAGCCTCGTCATACCAGTGTTGTTTTGTTAGTATGTTCATATTTTCAAAGTGAAGTTGTAAAAAATTGGGAGAAGCGATAATAATAATAAAATTTCCAAGTAAATCATATCTGGATTGATTAGTGCCAAAATAAATCGAAATTGTAAAAGGGGTTATGCGTTAAACATATTAAGAGTGGACTACCGTGTAACAGGCGAAATTAATTTTTTAAATTAATAATAATAATAAATAAAATAAAACTACTTTTTTGAAGAAGAATTTACTTTTTTTATTTGGATATAATAATAATTCATGTGATATTGGAATTTCAGTGATCAGTGCGTAATAATAATATATAAGTGATTAGGTGTTGATTTTGTCGGAAATCATTTAATGACGGGATGTCGTTTTTAATTCGGAATTAAAGTGTGTGGTAATTTAACTTGATAAATTAATAATATTGAAATTTAAGATCGGTGCTAATAATCCGTACATGTTAATGAACGTGTGGTTTAAATTACGGTCCAATATATTTTTACGTATAAATGACGTGTCTTAAATTTGCAATTCATTAGCCGGAACACGTAGGACTAATATTACGAAACCATGATTGTCAAATTTTGGTAAATATAATTTCAAGATGTTACGATTATTTGTGGAGAACGAACTAAGGCGTAGATCAAAATGAGATAGGAAAATGTTAAAGAATCTGCAGTCAGATAATAAAAGGTCGTACGATGTCAGAAGTGAATAAATAAGTCAGTTGATAATTCTGTGAGAAATAAATGAATCAAGGAATATTGAGATAGAAAGGGATATAAATTCCGTACGAGAGACACTTAGGATATTGAAATGAGTGTAAAATGTCACAGAGAAATACTGAGTTACGTAGCGGGTAGAATTCGAACCCGTGACAGCATGTACGAAATAAATAGACTGCACAGCTATTCGTCGAGATACTACGGATCTAAGGATAATGAGAGTTCAGAGTCCACATAAATGATCGTATAGTGTAATCATTGTAATGACGAGTAATGACAATCATGATGTCGTGATAATAATAATAATAATAAATATTGCAGATAAATGATTGGACCGCCTTACTTAAATGAGCGTTGATAAAGATGTTAAACGGGAATCTAAATGATAATATGCAACCGATAATAATAATAATAATGTAAGGACGATGTTAAATCATGGCGGTCAGATTAATAATAATTGTCATAATAATAACAGTAATGATGCCGTTGGTTGATCAGTGAAATAATTATAATTGCGACCGATATCCTAATGCATTTTGGCGGAAATGACCGGTTCATTAATAATAATAATATATCTGGAGTCACCTATTCATTAATAATAATAATAACCACAAGAGGGATATACTAATAATAATAACAGTAATAACCATTGGTGTTTGCGTCCCGCATAATAATGACGATATTAATCAAACGTGACAGTGCCAGGAACCGTTGAATAATAATAATAATAATAATTTCAAGGATGATAATTTCATGAATATTCTGACGATAGTGAATTAATTAATTGGTGACAACATCCCTCTATTCGTATGTTGAATAATAAGAATGTTAAATATTATAGTCATTTGTTACCTCGTTATCGTACGGTTTCCGCACGGTATTTCCCACCGCTTCTCGTTATCTCATTTGTGGTAGTAGTCTACTGAGGCTACTTTGTAACAATTCAAATCATGTGTAAATAAAATATAAATGCTAATTCAGTGGTATGGAATCAGCTGGACATCGTAAGATAGGAACTGTCCGTGTAATCCATTTTTCGTAATTCACGAGAAACATTACCCAGTCCGAGTACCGGTCTCTTAGTTAAATCGAGAAGCCGACCGTAACATGGGTTATGCTCGGGCTCCCGATAGAAGGAAGCTATATCCTTGAACAACGGTTCGATTCAAATGGAATCGATCCATAAGTTATACTCCACTTGTAATTTCTTTCAGAAGCAACCCAGCAACATATTGATACCACTTGCGGTATAGCAAGTGATTTATTTATGTAACATGTGTGGGAATTTAAATATCGTTGCCAAATGTATCAAAGTTTCGTACGTCGGATGGCGTAATAAACTGCTCCTTCTGGCAAATTATTTCAAAGGAAACCATTCTCATAATCTTTTATTGTAGTTAGATGATACCCTTTTTAAAGTTAACAGTCACTTCCTAGTCCTATCATGGAGTCCTTAAATTCAAGTTTACACTCGAGCCTTCCCCATTTTAATTTTAAATTGCTCCGTTCATTCCCGTGTTCATTTATGCCGCTATATTTATATTTGATGACTTAAATAATGAACCGACACCCCTGAGATAAATGCTAGTCTGGGACTCGGGAGGTGGACGGGTGCAATACATACATACAAACATACATACATACATACATACATACATACATACATACATACATACATACATACATACATACATACATACATACATACATACATACATACATACATACATACATACATACATAAGCGTACATATACACATACAGCCCTGAGAGTTGGCTACGTATACTGCCGTCATCGAGTAAACCAGACCTGTTGTAAACATGAGCATGTGCTCAAGATAACGTTTATTGTTTGATGCTACCGCAGAAAACCTACGCAGAGACATCAAAGTAGTTCAAGCCATACCGCGATCCTACATGCAAAACGTCCAAAATACAATTTCTCAAATAACTGAAGTGAGAAAAATATGCAAGAACCTATTCGTATTCATTGTCATTAACATAAGCAAACAATTCAAAGCGAAGAGTGGTGGAGACGCATGCGCTCATGATTTACCAGCCATATTGTATCTTCAACCTCTATGACATCGTCCGTTCGCGTTATGTTGTACCTCTAACCTAAGTCACAGACCGTTGGCGAAAGCACAGCGGAAGCTTTACCTTAATGAGTTGGTGTAGAGCCTGGTAAAGTGATATATTGCACGTAATAATGATACCTTTAAACTCGCACAAGTCAGGACAGGAACGCAACTCTGGCGAGTGTAACGGCTGAAATGTGGCGTGCCATAATTCTTCAGGTTTTGGAGGAAGAGCTGATATTCAGGGAATTGGACAGTCTGAGCGATATGACTCTTGATCGTCTCGGCATTAACCGGAATGATACGAGCAGCAGCGAAAGAGCAATCCGACTTGGAATGAGTCCGTCCTTTATCTGATTCTAATTTCTTTACAAGTTGCTTTACGTCGCACTGGCAGATAAAGGTGTTATGGCGACGATGCGATAGGAAAAATGTTAGGAGTGGGAAGGATGTGGCCGTGGCCTTAATTAAGGTACATCCCCAGCATTCAACCGGTGTGAATTGGGGTTCGAACCCATTTCCCGAATACTGGATACTGGCTGCACGTAAGCAACTGCAGCTACCGAGCTCGGTTTTCCGATTAGTTTAAGCACTTTTTAATTTTTTCTTTAATATTTCATTTTTAGAACTATATTTCCCTTCTAGAATTTAATTTCATTGAAATATTAAATATTAAAAGTGAGATTTTTCTTTTGTGTACTGCTGTGGATGATATATTATATTTTGGGCGTCAAATCTATCAACCTTCTGTAATTTATTTCTTTTCTGTGATGTTAGCCTAAATATCCAGATGTGACATGTCGTTCGCTTGTTTATTCCTCGCGAATAGTGAATATACTTTGTCTCGTAATCCATATAACCACGGCATTTCATATACATTTTGACATCAGTGGCATCCGGCGACAGTCTGATGTAATTGCGGCAATCAGGTAGTGACAGTTCCTAAACGCCCCACACGCCCGTAAGTACTCCGTTGATTCTCCAATTAACAAGCGTTCCCCGAGCATACTCCATACCCAAATCCTCCCATCAGATTGCCACAGTAGTCTCCCGAGGTCTACCCTATTAAAAGCCTCTTTTTCTCTGATTTGCCTTAAGACCGAGATCGATAGCTGCAGTCGCTAGCTCTTATTCGATAATGGGATGGGGAAGGGTTAGGATTGGGAAAGAAGAGGCCGTGGCCTTAATTAAGGAACAGCCCCAGTATTTGCCTGGTGTGAAAATCGGAAACCACGGAAAATCATCTTCAGGGCTACCAACAGTGGGGTTCGCACCCACTGTCTCCCGGATGCAAGCTCACAACTGGCCAATTCAGCCAGTCATAACAGCCTTGGATAGGTCAATAGCGATACAGACCATTTGACTTTCTGAATCTGCTGTACCTTGCTGCAATCCCACAAGTTGACCTTTACTGGTATAAGTTTTACGAAACCCGAACTGCCTTCTATCAAACCAGTTAGTAATTTTACAAACATGTGTAATATACTGTAATGAAAAATAATGCATTCCCAGAACTAAGATGCTTCACATGTCAAGCTGAATGGCCTGTAATGATCCGCTTTTTTTAAACCAATTTTTCCTTTGTTACCTGAGGCTCTATATCCACTCTCCATTCATTTAGCATAGTTCCATCATGCAAATAGTAATCAAATGAACATTTCGGATACGGCACTGTATCCCCGCCCATTGCCTTTAGCGTATTCCCATAAATCTTATCAATCCCAGCTGCTTTCCCAGCTTCTAAATTTGGGAGCTTGTAAATGTTTCTACTATCATAGATAAGATTCAGTACTTCGCCAGTGTTAGTCACCCAGTCACTCCTTTACGCGGACATTATCCTTATGTCCAACTATCTTTACATCCTGCTAAATGAATACTGTCCTCTGTAAGTCCTCAAAGTTACACTCCCCTTGTTCATTAATGACCCTTGGAATGTCTTTCTTGGAAACTGTTTCTGCCTTTATACCTATACATTCACTTTTCCTAAAATTCTTATGACTGCTAAATATTGTTATTGCCATGTTATCCTAAGCTGTCTTCTATGATAGATTCAATTTTCTACTAAGTTCCTTCAATTTCTCTTTATTTCCACAACCATCCCTAATTCTATTTCTTTCCAGCCTGCACCTCCTTCTTGGACTCTTTATTTCTCAGTTGTAACAAAGTGGATCTTTGCCATTCCTTACCACCTTAATAGGACATACCTCCTTTCATATTCCCCAACAATTGCTTCAAACCCATCCCATAAGCTGTGCACATTTATATTTGCCATATTAGACTAATCATAATTACATTTCTAAACTTTCACATGCCTCTCTTATCAACAGTATGGTGTTGACAAGCAGTCTTATATTTACAAACTTCCTTTCTATCCCATTTATTTTTAACTACGAAAAAACAGTTTTCTTGACCTCTTATATCATCAAATACTTCCATTCCTCTATAGAGCTTATTAATCCGCGGGTATCCGCGAAGATAGTGTCTTGGCGGATACAAACTGCATGGCAGTGCGGATAATTTTACGGGTAATTTGTAAATAATGACGTTTATTGATTTTCACTTTTTGCTTGTGGTTAGGCGACCCTTGACATTGATATATAAAGAGCCTTGAGGTCATAAATCCGTAAATCTGATCTAAGCCTAACTGGCTTCTGTCCGCAATTAATGGAAGGAGGAAGAAACGAAGGTCAATACGTCGCTAGTTGTCGCAGGAGGATATCCCTCATAAACTTGTGACTGTAGGGGGTCTGGTGCCAGGTATCAGGCCTATTGTATTATGTTAACAGATCTGTTCGTTTCAGTACCTTGCGTGTAATATACTGTGGTCAAAAACTTACAATATCCGCAGATAACCGTTTGCAGATGCGGATAACCATTCGCGGATGTGGATGCAGATGCGGAGCGGATGCGGATAATGTTTTGTATATCCGCACAGGGCTCTACTTATATGCACCACGTCTAGATTAGTTTCCCTTTCATTTGGTTTCACGCCTGGCTGACGTTTGGGGCGCTGGCCTTCAGAACTCAACTTGGCAGATTCGATCCTGGCTCAGTACAGTGGTATTTGAAGGTGCTCATATACGTCAGCCTCATGTCGGCAGATTTACTGGCACGTAAAATAAATCTTGCAGGACGAAATTCCGGCACCTTGGCGTCTCCGGAAACCTTCAGAAGTAGTTAGTGGGACGTGAGTACATTATTATTATCAATAATAATATTATTATTATTATTATTATTATTATTATTATTATTATTATTATTATTATTATTATTATTATTATTATTATTATTATTATTATTATTTGGTTTCGCCACTTTCTGGTTAAGCTGTCCTCCCCAGACTAATATATGTACCATTTGTTTCTTCCATTCGTATTACCTTCGCAGTTAACATATGTTAAATTGGGATCACCCGTTAAAATAACATTCCTTTGTGTGTCGTTCCCTTCGTAACTGATTACCCTACCAAGTAATTTCGCATCACCTCGGCACCACACTTTCCAGGTCTGTTCACCCCAAAAACCTCACGTTACCTGCTAGTTTTAGAGGTGAACCTTACACCTAGAATTTCGTGTTTCTCATCCTCCACTTTTTGTAGGTTATTTATTACAGCCTACCGACACCCTCTCCGTTCCTATGCTGTCACGACGATAAACGCTCCAGTTCCATGAGAATATTTCGGCATCCCTAATATGACTTCTCAGCCATAATCCAAATACTACTACAACATCTGGTAAATATATATCTATTAAGTTATTTAATTATGTACCTTCCTTTACAATAATTCTACAGTTTAACACTGATAACTTTATGCCATCGTTATATGCCTATCTTCTTACCTATGCCCTTATCACTACACCCTAGGCCACCCCGTTTCACTGAATGTACCTCCCTATATGTCTTCTAAAGAATCCCTCTGACGTATACGTACCATTGCGGTTCAAGTGAAGGCCATTTTAGCGTAGACAGCTATTCCCTATCTACGCATTCGGATCTACAAATCTCACTCCCACTTTCCCGCATACTCACTCCATACTCGATCTCCCTCCAGCAGTATCCCTCCTACACAGTATTCCACTGTTAACAATCTCTGTTCCTTTATACTTCTCCCATGCTAAATTATCTAGATTCCACACATCCCCTACTAAGATGGTACCTATTTCTGCTTGCCTTACATTGATATTATCTATGTGAAAAATTGCCACGTTCTCCTTACCTTCTAATTTCATCAACACCTGCCTTAACATACTTCCTGGATAACACTCCATCCTAGTTCCCTTTCCTCCACATATATTTCCCCACATGCATAACAATCAATTCTCCCATGACTCGAGCCTCAGCCCCACACATCTATTTGATCCCTTCCACTCTTGGTCTCCCCTATCATTCCTGACAGCTAAAGAACCTACTTGCTCCTCCCTTTTCCTATTTTCTCTCTTGCATTTCCATTTCCTTCCTATTCCTTTACTCCTACCTCTCATTTCCTCTGCAACACCTCCCTGTTCCTGGTCTTCTCTCTGCTGTACTACCTGCAGTGTCTCATACCGATTTGTCACTAATACCTGTTCTGAATTCCGCCCCTAAATAGAACCCTTAGCCCACAATTTCCTTCCCCTTAAATCATTAGGCCACCTGTCTTCTACAACTTCCACCTTCCTACCCCTCCCTCTTGTATACCTATAGTGAAACCCTACAACCTGCTTTCCAGTCATTGACCGGGTCAGGGATGGAATGAATGAATCAGATATAGGCTATTAGTACGATGGGGTCGCCACTCCCAAAGTAATTTATTAATGACTGATAGATGCTATGAAATGAGAATGGAGAGTGTTGCTGGAATGACATATGACAGGGAAAACCGGAGTACCCGGAGAAAAACCTGTCCCGCCTCCGCTTTGTCCAGCACAAATCTCGCATGGAGGGACAGGGATTTGAACCACGGTATCCAGCGGTGAGAGGCCGACGCACTGCCGTCTGAGCCACGGGGGCTCCATATACCTATAGTATGTTGCACATTGTTCGAGAAAGACCTACCTTCATTTCTGTCCACCGTGAGAATACTAATTACCTCGCACGAACTCTCCAGCTCTTCCTTAATACTCCTATGCCCGGTAAGACACGCAGTCCCTACACTTACATTCCTCAGCCATTCCTTAACCTTCTTCACGGAAAAATGGAAAATAAGAAAAAGAAAATGACGTAGTCTGTGATTAAAAAATCAAAGGAAAGAAATACTGTCTATGTTACTACACAAGGATCGCACGACAATAAAGTGCGCAACATCAATAAAAATAACTACACTACAATTTCGGCTACTAGTTTCAAAATCAGACAAGTCCAACGTACGGAGTTTCAAACTGGACAGGTCCGGAAAATTTCGAACTATTTTCCAATAAATTGTCCACTTAGCTAAATGATCGCCCATCAGTGTTATAAAATGTCCTATGGCATATTTATACGTTTTTCCCTATTTCCTCAAAGGCTGGAAAGATGGACATGTACGGTTTTGAAACTCGACGCCTCAATGTTACTCATTCTCACTAGTCATAAGAGGAACAGAAACTGCCGTTAATTGTCGAACACCGAAAGGATTACAAAAGAACTACGTAACACTAAAGCAAGCAAGGTAATGTAATAAAATAAATACACTGTTATTCTAAACTGCGCTTAGAACTATTTATATGAATTTCAACAAGTTAACAGAAATAATAGATATGTAAAAGCAAAGCATAGCAAAGTCATTTCCGTACAGGCCATGAAGGCCCTTGGAGGGGTAGAAGGTTAATCTCCGCACTTGATGGGATAGAGTGATTAGCTCTACGCCCGGCCGCCTTTGCCCCCAGGAATTAACCTGGTACTCATTTTTTGTGTAGGCTGAGTGAACCTCAGGGCCATGTGCACCTCCGGAAGTGGAAATCTCATTTCTTAAATTCTACGACTTCCTGACGGGGATTCGAACCCACGTCCTTCCGGTGAACCGCGCACGCCGTTACCGCCTCGGCCAGGCAGCCCCTTAATAAATATGTACTTAAATTTAAATACTTAAGAACATTATTACAGCTGGTAGACTATTATTATGATTTATGTATTGCTTTATTACCTAGAACTCCTGACGGGAATTGGAACTGCCCTTAAAGGATGGAAAAAAGGAATATGTCTAAAATAACTTCTTAGTAACTCTCTTGAAACTATGCTGGAGACTTGATAATACGAACATTGGAATACAGGAATAGGTTTATTAATTTTTACTTTACCGTATGCCAACAGTGGTGTATTTGAATACGAAGAGCAGCAAGAACCAACAACAATGCAGAGACCGTACCGCATATCGTCGTCGCCTGGACAAAACCTCCTATGTGGTGATATTTCTTGAGATATACTAACCCGCAGCACATACATTATGAGATCGAGAATGCCTTGACGAAATTCACACAGTATTGCACCTTAGATGACAGAATCTTACCGGATAAAGTTCTAAGCAAAAATATGTCACATAGGCGGTTTTGTCCCGGCAGCGCCGATATTCTCTTGAACTTCTTTTTCAAAACAAAATTTAGAAAACTATCTGATCTTAAAGTGCTGGGTAAAATGAAATGGCGTATGGCTTTCAGTGCCGGGAGTTTCCGAGGACATGTTCGGTTCGCCAGATGCAGGCCTTTTGATTAGACTCCCGTAGGCGACCTGCGCGTCGTGATGAGGAAGAAATGATGATGAAGACGACACGTACCACCAGCCCCAGTACCAGCGAAATTAACCAATGATGGTTAAAATTCCCGACCCTGTCGGGAATCGAACCCGGGACCCCTGTGGCCAAAGGCCAGCACGTTAACATTTAGCCATGGAGCCGGACAGTGCTAGGTAATGTATACGAAATACGGAGTCTAGTACCTTGGCCTATATGAACATAAAAACTGTGGAAGATACAAGTCCATATAACCATTCTACCAAGAAAACTGTCCAACTCCTTGGCTGAATGATCAGCGTACTGGCTTTCAGTTCAGAGGGTCCCGGGTTCGATTCCCGGCCAGGTCGGGGACTTTAACCTTCATTGGTTAATTCCAATGGCCCGGGGGACTGGGTGTTTTTGCTGTCCCCAACATCCGTGCAACTCACACATCCTCCACCACAATAACATACATTTACTTACACATGGCATATGCCGCCCACCTTCATCGGAGGCTCTGCCTAACAAGGGCTGTACTCGGCTAGAAATAGCCACACGAAATTATTATTAACTTACCAAGGAAACTACAGATACTTAAATAAAAATGGAAATATTATTTCCCCCAAACTTAAGTCGAAACAAAGTAAACCTTAACTGCGTAAACTACACCACGAAAATTAAAAACACAAACAGAACTACTCAAGGTTAGATATCAGATGCAGAGGGAAAAATGACAACTGTTTCATTTACCGTTACTAAATAAAAGTTCGTGACATGATAAACGAAGCTAAAAACAGAAATTTGATTGACTTGCTGCCATTTATTGACAGCACCTTTCGTTATTCTTATGATAATTTAAGACCTATTCATTCCTAACTAATCGACTCGAATTTAAAAGAAAATACTCCTGTAGTAAATTTGACAAAATAATTTTCTTGGAATTAAATATTTGTGTTTTAATTTTTGATATCTTTGGGTGAATGTTTTTCAACTCTAAATTTTCTGTTGCTAGGGTCCAAAATGTTTGCAGTCTGATTTGGATTTCTTTACATAAAACAATTGACACTTACTGTTTCCGCTTACCATCCCGTAGGTCCTTGTTTAGAACTCTTACATCCTGTCTTCATATCGTCGCTGTTCGAGAGAAAGATCATGTCTCAAAATACTCTTCCTATCCATTATATTCCTTAAGACTGGTCGCGCCTCCCAGCCACATATGGGTACGCACTCCATCAGAAAATTTTTCGTTCTGTTCATTTTCGTACGCTGATGTATAAAGGAAAATGAACCTTAACTACATTATACTGTAGGAGTGCGTAAATAAGTCATGAAAACATACATTCCACATTAGACGTAAGCATAGGAAAATAAATACAATGAATGTTGTTCTGATGGACTAAATATCCATACGTGGCTGGGTGGCGTGACCAGTCTTAAGGAACATAATGGATAGGAAAAGTATTTTGAGATATGACCTTTTTCCCGAGCAGCGACGTTAGTCACGATAATTTACCTTTCTTGTGCATAATTTCGACAAACAATAAAAACATGTCATTATCGCTTTAGCTCATATTTCTATTTTAACCCTTCACGAGAGAATAGTGAACATAGGAAGAGCTAGGCAAGTCAGCGATGTAAAATTAGGTCTCATACTAATGCAAATATTATTTTATAAAATGAATATTTTTCCGTCCTTGCGGAAAAAGATAATCTCGTAAGATAATAACAGGTGATAATTATTGGTACAGGAACTATTCATTTCATAGAGTAGTTATCTCATTTTCGAGAAAGTGCCGAACTTTAAAATTGCTTTCCTGTAACCTTCAGTTTTAGCGATTTACCGAAATGTTCCGCAATATATTACACTGATTTCTTTGTCTAAAAATAAATAGCTGTTCCTAAAGGTAGATCTGTATATAGAATTTAAAAATGCATCATTTTATCACGTCACGTTTATGAATAATATAAAATATTGGAATTCTTCTAGGAATATCGCAATACGGTGGTATTTGCAAGGATATCTATGTCGAGCATTGAATAAAGATTCATAAATGGATACTTCGCATACAATTAAAAAATGCAATCCCTTTATTTTTCTTACCATATCGGTTTCCACGAAAAAGTTTAACTTTTGCTCAGAAACTCACTTTTTGTTTTGTTTCGGTACACAGAAGAAGTGGAGTTCATCAGCGACTTGTTTCTTTGAAATTGCTGACAATTTGTCACCAATTTGTAAGCAAGATTTGTTGTTGTTGTTTGAGTCATCAGTCCATAGGCTGGTTTGATGCAGCACTCCATGCCACCTGTGATAACATTTTCATTTTTACGTAACTACTGCATCCTACATCCGCTTTACTCTGCTTATCATAATAATATCTTGATCTACTCCTACAGTTTTTACCATCTATACTTCCCTGAAAAAAATAACAATTGAACAAATCCTGAGTGTCTTAAGTTGTGTCCTATCATTCAATCCTTTCTTCTGGTCAAATTTTTCCAGACTGTTCTCTTCTCAACAATTTGATTCATTATCTCTTCATTCGTGATTCGATCTATCCATCTAACCTTCAACATTCTTCTGTAACACCACATTTCAAAAGCTTTTATTCTCTCTCTTTCTGAGCTAGTTATCGTCCATGTTACTCTTCCATATAATGCCACGCTCCAGACGAAAGTCTTCGAAAACATATTTCTAATCCATATAATGCAACCAAGTTGCCTGTTCCCAAAGATACAACATCAATGTCCGAACTGTGTAAACTTCTTTTCTAAAGAAAGGCTCCCCTTGCTCGTGAATTCTGCATTTTATGTCTTCCTTCTTTTTCCCAACATTAGTTATTTTACTACCCAAGTAGCAGTATTCACCTACTTCCGTTTAGGTTTCATTTCATAGTTCAATATTTCCTGCATCACCTGACTTCGTTCGACTGCACTCCATTATCTTTGTTTTGGACTTATTTATTTTCATCTTGTACTCCTTTCCAAAAGCTCAGGTACGTAAAGGCCAAACATTTGTGTCCTTATCTCCAGAAAATGCGACGTAGTAGCAAAACGTATATTGCATATTTCCATTCAGTGCCCCAAAATTATTGCAAAAATTTATACAAAACAAAAATTTCAGAAACATAGTTTAAATCTAAACAAAAAATTCAAAACAAAAATATCAGGAAAAATGTTCTCTTACACAGCGCAGTGTTATTTGAGTATCTAGTATTTGCATTAGTTTACGCTATCAGAGTTAATCATCTTCACTCAGATCGGCACGAAGGAAAGGGACAAAGGACATTTGAAACTTCAGGGATAATCTTTTAAACACCTATCCTTTTAAGCACACGAATTTAACATGCATTCACTGAGATTCTAACTGAGGGTTCATTGGTGAAAGACAAGTGTTCCTTGTCCTTCTTCTCATTATTATTCTAGAATATATATTTATATTACTATCATGAATATCCACCATTATTTGTATACTGTATTAATTTTGGCATCATTTTAATATATATTTATATTACTATCATGAATATCCATCATTATTTGTATACTGTATTAATTTTGGCATCATTTTAATACTCACATCAGATGCGTGCACCATGGCCTTGACTGTAATCTGAGTCGGGCCTGCCGGAGATTCATCATCGGACGAACTGTCGTAACTGAACTGCCTCCAAAAATGACAAACATGGGTTTCATCCAATAGATCCATTGATGGTAGTTCTAAACCCTGGAAGGAGGAGAATATTTTATATTAGTTGTTTCTGATGACTCCGGGATAGGTTTATAGCATTTGTTAAGGAATGTAAAAATAGCTTTGTACATTTAAAGGTGGTAACAAATTGTAAAGACCCACCATACAATAACAGAGAATTAAGAAGACTAAGAAGGAAGTGCAGTTTGGAAAGAAATAGAGTTAAAATGGCTTTGGAGCTAAGGAGAAATTGATCAAACAATCCCTACTGATCTGTATTTAGGGCAGTCACCCAGGTGGCAGATTCCCTAACTGTTGTTTTCCTAGAATTTTCTTAAATGCTTGCAAATAAATTGGAAATTTATTGAAAATCCCCCTCGGTAAATTATTCCAATCCGTAACTCCCCTTCCTATAAACGAATATTTACTCCAATTAGTCCTCTAGAATTCAAACTTTATCTTCATATTGTGATATTTTCTACTTTTAAGGACTCCAATCAAACTTATTCGTCTACTGGTGTCCTCCCACGCCATCTCCTCACTGACAGCTCGGAACATACCACTTAGACGAGCAGCTCATCTTCTGTCTCCCAAATCTTTCCAGCCCAAATTTTGCAACATATTTGTAACGGTACTGTTTTGTCGGAAATCACCCAGAACAAATCGAGCTGCTTTTCCTTTGGATATTTTCCAGTTCATGAATAAAGTAATCCTGTTGAGGGTTGTCGTGTACCGACCTCCCACGGTCTCGAACCAGCGGACTGCCAGGTGGAAGGCAGCCGGGTTCGCTGCCGAGTCTTGAACTCAAAGTGTCAGAGGAGATTAATTAGTGTTAGAATAATGATCAACGACAGGAGACACCTTGTAGTACTTGAGTAATTGTATAATAAGTATAATAATTATAGTTAGATTTAATAACTGGAAAGCAGAAGGAAGCTTTCAATTAAGTATTGGAGAGCAGTTTGTGAAACGCGCTAGCTTACGAAAGCTGTTGACTACAATAAGATATTTACTGTGTGTCAACAAACAAAGCTGGTATGCGGGCCAGGCGGACCGCCTGATGCCCGACAAAGGAACAAAACCGAGTACACGGCCAGTCAAGGCCAGTACAGATGCACTTTAGAAAAATAAGGAAAGATGAGGACAAAGTAAGACAGAAGACAGTAGTGCCTAGGTAGCAGCACTTACTGTGACAACTATTGAGAATAGCTACCAGAGGGCACCACAGACTGGATGAACAGTTTGGTAATGCCCGTAAGACCCATCCACTTGGCAGTGGGTAGGGAGCGAACTTTGAGTTCAGGAGCGGAGATATAATCCCTAGCCAAGATGGCGCGGGGCCTTCTTCCAGCCAGTAGTTCGTACTTGTCAGATCGAGATTCTTTTCGAGCATAGCCCAAGTGCCGCAGGGCAAGATTCAGATAGACGCGTAGTAGAACAGTAGGCGCGTGGAACAAGCTCGCTCTCTCTTCAGATCATTATATTCAGACTTGTAAATATACTGTACATAGTAGTTTTAGTTGTCCTCAGTAATGAAGGGCAGGGAAATAACTTCATCTTTTATTTTGGGAGTTGCGGAACGAGTCATACCTACAAATTACCTCCCTACATTCCGCTCGGCAGGTCAGGTAATACTTCAACATCCAACGGCCTGGTGACCAACCTACGAGATCGTCTCACTGGACAGGTAGGTCACGACAGGGTCCCCTACGATAGAACCATATTCTAGTTGGGGTCTTACCAGAGACTTATGTGCCCTCTCATTTACATCTTTACTACAACCCCTAAATACTCTCATAACCATGTGCAGAGATCTGTACACTTTATTTACAATAATATTTATTTGATTACCCCAATGAATACCTTTCCTTTAATACCTTGGTATTTAGGCCTACAGTGATCCCCAAAAGGAACTTTCAACCCATCAACGCAATAATTAAACAGAGAGGTCTTTTCCTATTTGTGAAACTCACAACCTGACCTTTAACCCCGTTTATCAACATCCCATTGCCTACTGTCCATCTCACAAAATTATCGAGGTCATTTTGCAGTTGTTCACAATTTTGCAACTTATTTATTACTCTGTACAGAATAACATAATCTGGAAAAAGCCTTATCTCTGATTCCACTTTTTTACCCATACCATTGATATATATAAGTAAACATAAAAGTCCAATAATATTGCCTTGAGGAATTCCCTCTTAATTATTACAGAGTCAGGTAAGGCTTCGTCTGCTCTAATTCTCCGAGTTCTATTTTCTAGAAACATAGCCACCCATCCAGTCACTCTTTTGTCAAGTCCAAATGCACTCATTTTTCTCAGTAGCCTCCCTTGATCTACCCTATCTAATGCCTTAGATAGGGCAATCGCGATGCAGTCCAATTGATCTCCCGAATCCAGGATATCTGCTATATCTTGCTGGTATCCTACAAGTAGAGCTTCAGTGGAATAACCTTTCCTATATCCAAACTGCCTTCTATCAAGCCAGTTTTTAATTTCGCAAACATGCTACACAATCAGAAAGAATGCTTTCCCAAAGCTCACATGCAATGCATGTCAAACTGATTGGCGTGTAATTTTCGGCGTTATGTCTATCACCCTTTCCTTCAGACACGGGGGCTACTATAGCAACTCTCCATTCATTTGGTATAGCTCTTTGATGCAAAAATTAATCAAATAAGTACTTCAGATATGGTACTATATCCCAACCCATCGTCTTTAGTATATCCCTCGATACCTTATCAATTCCAGCTGCTTTTATAGTTTTCAACTTTTGTAGCTTACACAGTTGGCATTGTTGTCATACGTAAATTTTAATACTTTTTAGCATTAATCACCTCCTCTATCTGGACATTATCCTTGTAACCCACAATCTTTGCATACTGCTGACTGAATACTTCTGCCTTTTGACATCCTCGCATACACACTCCCCTTGTTCATTAATTATTCCTGGAATATCCTTCTTGGAACCTACTCTTCCATTTTTCACTAAAATTTGTATGACCACCAATTATGCATGCCAGCAAGTTATCCTTTGCTGAATTATTTGCTAGATTAAATTTCCTAGTAAGTTCCTTCAATTTCTCCTTACTTCCACAGCCTTTCTAAATCAGTTTCTTTCCAACCTGCACCTCCTTCTTAGACATTTTCTTCTCTGTTATAATATATTGGATCTGTACCATTCCTTACCACCTTTAAAGGTACAAACCTATTTTCACATTCCTCAACAGCTGCTTTAAACCCATCCCAGAGTCTGTTTAGATTTTTATTTACCGTTTTACACCGATCATAGTTACATTTCAAAAACTCCCTCATGCCTGTTTTATCAGCCATATGGTACTGCCTAACAGTCCTAATTTTAATACCTTCCTTTCTTTCACATTTATTTTTAACTACCACAAAAATAGCTTCGTGATCGCTAATACCACCTACATTATTACTTCGGATTCTCTATAGAGCTCATCTGGTTTTACCAACACCACATTCAGAATATTCTTCCCTCTAGTTGGTTCCATCACTTTCTGAATCAGATGCCCTTCCCATATTATCTTATTTACCATTTTTTGGTCGTGCTTTCTGTCGTTCGCACTACCTTCCCAATTGACATTTGGTAAATTGAGTTCACCCGCTATCAAATAATTCTGAATGCACCACAGACTCGCATGCTGTCATCCCTAGCGGTGGCTCCAGAGTTGCTCTGGCGTACCCCAGGCAGTGGCATTTTCCGAGACACAGTTTTAGAACTCCTCATAACCTACAGCCAGGTGATGTGAAGTTCAGTCGCTCCATTGGAGACAGACGTTGACCAATTTCCCGCTAGCTGCAAGTCAGACGTGAAGTGAATTTGAGTCGGGCCTTCTACCCTCTCTGCCATTGGGATATGTCCTCTTCTGCCATCCTCGAAGTGGTTTTTCGTGGTTTCCCACTTCTCCTCCAGGAAGATGCCGGGATGGTACTTAACTGAAGGCTACGGCCGCTTCCTTCCCTCTTCCTTTTCTATCCCTTCCAATCTTCCCATTCCCCCGAAAGGGCCCTGTTCAGCATAGCAGATGAGGCCGCCTGGGAGAGGTACTGGTCATCCTCCCCAGTTGTATCCGCGACCCAGAGTCTGAAGCTCCAGGACACTTCCCTTGAGGCGGTTGAGATGGGATCCCTCGCTGCTTTTCCTTGCCTGCAACCAACGGCGATATTGAAAATAGACAGCCTGTTTGAAGTCATTCGACCGGGTCAGGACTGGTATAAATGAAGACCTCATCTAGCGCTGAGGATAGGAAAAGTGTCAAAAGCCGAGGCCTCTCGCACTCCTCTCGGCCAATGACTAATGAGTGACAGATGAAGTGTAATGCTGTTGGAAATTTTCTGGATTGAAAGATGTTAGAGAAAACCGATGAATCCAGAGAAAAACCTGTTCCGCCTCCGCTTTGTCTCGCACAAATCACACATGGATTGATCGGGATTTGAACCAGAGAGCCCAGCAGTGAGAGGCCGGCGGGTTCTTACCTGAGTCGCGGAGGTTCCATGAAAGATGCTAAATAATACACTTATCATAGTGTTTTTTCGCTGGGCTGAGCGGCCCGGGCGGCTGAGGTGCTGGTCTTCTGACCCCAACTTGGCAGTTTCGACAATGGCTCAGTCCGGTGTTACTTGAAGGTGCTCAAATACGTCAGCCTCGTGTCGGTGGATTTACTGGCACAACAAAGAATTCCCGCGGGAGAAAATTCCGTCTCCGAAAGTCGTAAAAAGTAGTTAACGGACGTAAAAACAAATAACATTAATGTTTTCACGGGCGCAGTTGAACGAATACCTAGCTGTCAAAAGAAGTTGAAGGAATTCTGCAGGTCAACTGTGCCGTATTATGTCACATACAGATAAGTACACAATATAATTCCAAGAATATTCGTCGGAAAGGGTGGAAAGGGTGGGCCTTCACCTGAGAGGCGTCCGTGCTCGTACAAAAGAATAATTGAAATAATCGTTTCAAGGAGTATTTTATTTTAACTAATTACAATCATTAGTGTCCGCCTCTGTGGTGTAATGGTTAGTGTGATTAGCTGCCACCCCCGGAGGCCCGGGTTCGATTCCCGGCTCTGCCACGAAATTTGAAAAGTGGTACGAGGGCTGGAACGGGGTCCACTCAGCCTCGGGAGGTCAATTGAGTAGAGGTGGGTTCGATTCCCACCTCAGCCATCCTGGAAGTGGTTTTCCGTGGTTTTCCACTTCTCCTCCAGGCAAATGCCGGGATGGTACCTAACTTAAGGCCACGGCCGCTTCCTTCACCTCTTCCTTGTCTATCCCTTCCAATCTTCCCATCCCCCACCAAGGCCCCTGTTCAGCATAGCAGGTGAGGCCGCCTGGGCGGGGTACTAGTCACCCACCCAAGTTGTATCCCCCGACTCAGAGTCTGAAGCTCCAGGGCACTGCCCTTGAGGCGGTAGAGGTGGGATCCGTCGCTGAGTCAGAGGGAAAAACCGACCCTGGACGGTAAACGGATTACGAACGAACGAACAATCATTAGTGTGTATTTGACACCGAACTAAGATCTTTTTTATAACTGGGATAGCAACGCGGCTTTAAAAACTGTTATAATAGTGATATGTAAAAGATTGAGAAATTAACCTTATCGGGAGGATAAATGTATTAAACAATGCCTTATGACAACCTATGATCAAATAATATTTATAAAACTAATAAATATTTAAAGGAAAATACAAGATAGAACTTTAACAAGACTAGAATTACAACGATGGGTACCTGAAAACACGGAAGTTCGATAGATAGATGGCAACCTTCCCTTCTTCAGTTCTTTTTCCTTTTTTGCAATTTGCTTTACGTCGCACCGACACAAATAGGTGTTACGGCGACGATGGGTTACGCTAGGCCTAGGAATGGGAAGGAAGCGACCGGGGCCTTAAATTAAGGTACAGCCCCAGCATTTGCCTGGTGTGAAAGTGGTAAACCACGGAAAACCATCTTCAGGGCAGCCGCAAGTGGGATTCGAGCCCACTATCTCCCGGATGCAAGCTCACAGCCACGCGCCCCTAACCGCACGGCCAGCTCGCCCGGCTCTTCAAATTTTAGAAAGATAATACAATTAAATACTCACAGTATATAGACAATACACAGTTAGGAAAGATTATAAGATATGGACATAGAAAGAGAAAAATGTTCAAAAGGAGAATGACATACTATTTGCATGAGTAGCCATGACACATAACAGTCCAGCCTACTTGAGCACAAAAAGTAGAAGTGTTCCGAGTGCTCCATAAAGAAAAAGAACAAAAGAAGGGAGCTCACTATGTTCTCCATATCGGCACCGCAGGTGAAGTCCGAACTTCTGTTCTATCCTCTTTGGTCCAAAGCACGAATCCAAGATTTCGTAAAAAGAGAAAAAGAAAAAAAAGGGGTGGTATGGTGACATGAAAAGAGAGCAGAAATATTTAGTAGTCCCCAATGGATTGGGTCCCTAGGAAGATCTATTACTTCAGAAAAGCGTTTTATAAAAAGAAACTGGGAAGAATCAGCTCACACAGGAAATCGAAAGGTCTCTCTCCCCTACCTGAGACACTGAAGACGCTGGAATGAAGTGAAAGTCGCAAAGACGAAGTCGAAATATGTTCTACTCTCGAACTGATCCGAACCACACTGACCAAGTGTGGAAAGATGGGCGTGAATTTATAGGCAGAAAAGGGTGACGTAGACACACGTAATGGCAGGGGTGAGAGGGGAAAGAGACTGGGAAGTTAAAGAATATAGTACGAGTTGAAAAGACGCGTTTAGCGTACGTAGAAGTGTAGAGATCCGGGGAAGAATGTAAGGTTTGAAACATGAGCAAGGAAGGTACGATAACATTACAATTGCTAGCTCATGTTTCGTACGTAGCGCTAATCGAACAGAACAGCTAGGACGTTCAGTAGTGTATGGTTTAAAGTCACGTCAGGGAAATAATGTAGTCTCATAGAACTTGTCGCGTACAGTATCTATTTTCATTTACATGTTACCTACTGCGATATTAAAGGCGTTAAAACATACCTTTTATCATAGTGTATTTATGAGTACAGTAGAGAGAATACCTACCTCTCAGAAGAAGGTGGATCAACTCCTTTTGTCAACAGCTAGCTCATGCTGCATATCATTGGCGTATGCTGGGATCAAGACGTGGCCTCTCACTAGACTTAGGCTACCCCTTTTCGATGGTTGGTTGAGTGAAAATTAAGCCCCAAACCTTTTGATCTGCTGTCAGTAGCCAACGGAGTAGACTGCTGTGCTATCAAGGCTGTTATACAAGCTACTGCCCTGGCCTCTGCTATTGTCCATACTTAATGCCTGATCAGTGGAGATGGCAGCCTATGGTTTAGTGTATTAGTCCAGCTTAGTGGCTAAATGGAGAGAATGCTCGCCTTTGGCCCAATGGTCCCGGTTCAAGTTTCAGAATCAACCGCCCACTAGTACTCTTAATTCCCCTGGCTTGGGGACTGGGTGTTTATGACCTATTCGCCATTCATTTCATCCTCATTAGGTCACCAGCAAGCCTATACAGATGCCATGCACCAGTATTAACATTATTATTAATTATTATTAATAATAATGTTATTGGCTTTACGTCCCACTGACTACTTTTATGGTGTTTGAAGGCGCCGAGGTGCCGGAATTTAGTCCCGCAGGAGTTCCTTTACGTGCCAATAAATCTACCGACACAAGGCTAACGTATTTGAGCACCTTTAAATACCAGAGGACTGAGCCAGGATCGAACCTGCCAAGTTGTCTGAGCCGGCATTATTATTATTATTATTATTATTATTATTATTATTATTATTATTATTATTATTATTAAATTAAAATATTGAATTTACCAGCATTACCAGCGGTCGTGCCCATCGTTCACTGATTTATTAGCTTCCTCGAGAGATCATTGGTGGTATCCGACCGATGATCACGGGTTCTATTCCAACCAACAAAAGAGAACACTAAACCTGAAAGACTGCATTTCATTTCAGCAGAATTACCTACAATAAAGAAAACTATATTATTCCTATAACAGCAGCCCCGCAGTCTCTTCTTACAAGGATGTAGAACTAAACGGGAGTGAAATACAGGCACTCTGTTATAGACAGTATATAATTAAGTCAAAGGTACGAGGTGAGGAAGTACATACGATGACTAACGCGTGGTTGTTCGTGACAGTGGCAATCTGACGGAGCGAAGCCTAGCATAGGCCTACCTATCCACTCGGTTCCCGCGCCAAATAGACATTCAGCAGCAGGCCGCGCGAGGTGAGGCGAAGGGAAGGGGACGCAGCGCTTGAACTGCAATATCAGTCGCCGATGCCTTCCTCTCAAAAATACGTGCGACGTTATTTCTCATTGTTTTCAAGGTTTCTAAATGGAACAGTGTGTCAGATGTTTACACTATAATGTGCTCTAGATTTCCATCGTTGGTACCCCTCCATATGCAGCGCGAATCGATGAGGGCAGTAGGCCTACCAAACTGGCACGTGAAGCACGTTTGAAAACACCACATTTACTCGAGGAGTACTAGTCCGAATGGTTCATGGTGTGGGTTACTGTAGTCATGTCCTAGTTCGTGAACCAGTGGCTGAGTGGCCTACTAAGTGGTCCTGAGAGTCGGGATACCAGTTGCTACCCAATGGGAGTGGGCATCTCAGACTATTGTGAGTCATGGCCTTCCTTGTGCTCAGGTGGCTAGGAACATATATCCATCGTGGTCCCTAACCCGTTCGAGGAGAGATCCTCACTTGGACTATGTGTAAGTAGGGTACCATCCTTATTCATGAATTTACCAAGCTCAGAACTTTTTAAGCAAGCCTCGGACTTACGGGAGTAATGGTGTCCCACTCCCATTTGACAGGTGAGAGACTCCTTAGAAACAACTTGGCGAACGAAATGGAATTCGATGGGGAGATATCGATATTAATGGGGTTTATGGAAGAAAGAAAGTGGACCTGTTTGAGTCAGCAACGAGGGTGCAACTGGATGTGCTAGGAGTAAGTCATATTCGGGTAAGGGGAGATAACGAAGAAGAGATTATAAAGTGTACTTGACGGGTGTTAAAAAGGGAAGGGCAGAGTCTGTGGAAGGGCTGTTCATCAGGAATAGTATTACACGCAACATCGTTTCTGTTAGGCACGTAAATGAGCGAATGATGTTGGTAGATTTGGCAGTTGGAAGAATTACGACGAGAATTGTGTGTATTCACCGTGTGAGGGTGCAAATGAGGATGAAATTGACAACAAGTTTTATGAAGTATTGAGTGACATCGCAGTCAGGGTCTACAGCAAGGATAGGATAGTGGTAATGGGTGAGTTCAATGCGAGAGTTGGAAATAGAACTGAAGGATACGAAAGGGTGATTGGTAAATGTGGGGAAGATATGGAAGATAATAGAAATGGGAAGCGTCTGCTGGATTTCTGTGCTGGTTTTGTGTTTACCAGTTACGAACACATTCTTCAAGCACAAGGCTGTTCACTGCTACACTATATCTTAACCGACTTCGAATTCGGAAATTCTGTTATGAATGTACGGGGTTTTCGGGTATTTTCCGATGAAACAGACTACTATCTGATCTGTAGTGTACTAAGTATCTTTAGGCCTAGGGTAGAGAAAGTGAAATCTGTCTGCAACCAAATAAGGGTAAAAAATCTCCAGGACGAGGAAATTAGACAGAAGTACATGGATATAATTAGTGAGAAGTACCGAACAGTGGACAGTAAGCAGGTTTAGGATATAGAGAGTGAATGGGTGCCATACAGGAATCCTTGTAGTAGCAACAGCAATGGAATGCCTAGGAACAACTGTACGTAAAGATGGGAAAAGCGAACATCTTGGTGGAATGATGAAGTGAGAGCAGCCTGTAAACGTAAAAAGAAGGCTTTTCAGAAATATCTCCAAACATGGGCTGATACAGATAGGGAATTGTACATAGATGAAAGAAACAGAACGAAATAAGTAGTTGTTGAATCCAAAAAGAAGTCGTGGGAAGATTTTTGTAATAACCTGGAAAGGCTAGGTCTAGCAGCAGAGAAACCTTTCTGGACTGTAATAAATAAACCTAGGAAGGGAAGGAAAAAGGAAATGAACACTGTTCTGGGTAATTAAGGTGAACTCATAACAGATCCCAGGGAATCACTGATCAGGCGGGGGGAATATTTTGACAATCTTCTCAACGTAAAGGAAATTTCCCTTCTGGTGTAGCGAACAGCGGAGCTCATGGGGAGGAGGAAAATAATGTTGGTGAAATTACGCTGGAGGAAGTGGAAAGGATGGTAATTAAACTCCATTGTCATAAAACAGCAGGAATTGATGAAATTAGAGCTGAAATTGTGAAATATAGTTGGAAGGCAGGGACAGTAAGCAGGTTTAGGATATAGAGAGTGAATGGGTGCCATACAGGAATCCTTTTAGTAGCAACAGCAATGGAATGCCTAGGAACAACTGTACGTAAAGATGGGAAAAGCGAACATCTTGGTGGAATGATGAAGTGAGAGCAGCCTGTAAACATAAAAAGAAGGCTTTTCAGAAATAGAGTAGTAAGATTAACTTGAGGAGTTGGTAAGGTACTTTCAGATTGTACAAAAGCAGAAATTGCACCTATCTGTAAGCAAAGGAACAGGAAGGATTGCAACAACTATCGAGGTATATCATTGATTAGTATACCAGGCAAAGTATTCCCTGGCATCTTGGACGGGGGGGGGGGGGGTGTTCGATCAGTGGTTGAGAGGAAGTTGAATGAAAACCAGTGTGGTTTCAGACCACAAAGGGAATGCCAGGATCAGATTTTCGGTATGCGCCAGGTAACTGAAAAATATTACGATAGGAATAGACAGTCGTGTTTGTGTTTCGTAGATCTAGAGAAAGCATATGACAGGGTACTGAGGGAAAAGATGTTCGCCATACAGGGTACTGTGGAATTAAGGGTAGATTGTAAAAATGAATCAAAGTCATTTATGTTGACAATTGGGCTTCAGTGAGAATTGATGGTAGAATGAGTTCTCGGTTCAGGGTACTTACAGGGTTTAGACAACGCTGTAATCTTTCATCTTTGTTGTTCGGATTTTACACTGATCATCTGCTGAAAGGTATAAGGTGGCAGGGAGGGATTCACTTTTTTTTGCTAGGGGCTTTACGTCGCACCGACACAGATAGGTCTTAAGGCGACGATGGGATAGGAAAGGCTTAGGAGTTGGAAGGAAGCGGCCGTGGCCTTAATTAAGGTACAGCCCCAGCATTTGCCTGGTGTGAAAATGGGAAACCACGGAAAACCATTTTCAGGGCTGCCGATAGTGGGATTCGAACCTACTATCTCCCGGATGCAAGCTCACAGCCGCGCGCCTCTACGCGCACGGCCAACTCGCCCGGTAGGGATTCAGTTAGGTGGAAATGTAATAAGCAGTCTGGCCTCTGCTGACGACTTGGTCTTAATGGCAGATTGTGCCGAAAGCCTGCAGTCTAATATCTTGGAACTTGCAAATAGGTGCAATGAGTATGTTATGAAAACTAGCCTTTCGAAGACTAAATTGATGTCAGTGGGTAAAAAATTTAACAGAACTGAATGTCAGATTAGTGATACTAAGGTGGAACTGGTAGATAATTTTAGGTATTTAGGTTGTGTGATCTCCCAGGGTGGTAATATAGTAAGTGAGATTGAATCAAGGTGCAGTAAAGCTAATGCAGTGAGCTCGCAGTAGCAATCATTAGTGTTCTGTAAGAAGGAAGTCAGCTTCCGGAAAAAACTATCTTTATATCGGTCTGTTTTCAGACCAACTTTGCTTTGCGAGAGCGAAAGCTGGGTGGGCTCAGTATATCTTATTCATAAGTTAGAAGTAACGGACGTGAAAATATCGAAAGTGATTGCTGGTACAAACAGGTGGGAACAATGGCAGGAGGGTATTCGAAATGAGGAGATAAAGGCTAAGTTACGAATGAACTCGATAGATGAAGCTGTACCCATAAACAGGCTTCGGTGGTGAGGTCATGTGAGGCGAATGGAAGAAGGTAGGTTACCTAGGATAATAATGGACTCTGTTACGGAGGGTAAGAGAAGTAGAGAGGGACCAATACGAGGATGGTTAGACTCAGCTTTTAACCATTTAAAGATAAAAGGTATAGAACTAAATGAGGCCACAGCACTAGTTGCAAATAGAGGAATGTGGCGACATTTAGTAAATTCACAGAGGCTTGCAGACTGAACTCAGAAAGGCATAATGGTCTATAATGATGTTGTATGTATGTATTGCACCCATAAGCGAATTTGGCCTAATTTAATTCACAATTAAATTGAATATTTCACATATGAGATACCACAGTGAGGCTGTGAAACTAGCAGTCACAAAGGAACTTTCTGGCGCCAGTCAGACGGCGAGAGAATCCATGAAACTCTTCTCTAGGCACGACCAAATTGTAAACCATCCTTCCAATAAATTTTATGACACCGCCGGGGAGTGGCGACTTGCGGTTCGCTCTCACGAGAAAAGCACGCGTTGAAGCCTGACCTATTTGGCCAGGACAATAGAGGACAACGACTATAACCGCCAATTCTTGGGAGGAAGCGGATGCACCCACGTTTGGAAGGGCGCGAAAGTCACAGCCAATCAGAAAATTCTAAATTTGAATGAGCTGTCATACCGGGAAATCTACAGTCAGTATCTCGCGATCTGAAGCCCGATGTGGTAGTGAAAAGCAGTGTCCTGACTTCTTTATAATATTTGGTGAATTATCAGTACCAATCTGTGGTTAATTAGTGCCTAATTATTAAAATTCAACTTCACACGGAGGAGTAATAGGATCTAGAAGAAGGAGCTGTCATGGCAGGATGAGGCCATCCACCGCAAGAAAATAACACCAGTGACGCGCACCGTCGTGTGGATTATCCTATGATCATTTCCCGCGGCGCAATATCACATGTGAGTCGGACAAAATTTAGGAAGTTTTGCATATAAATTTTGAAAACCATAACCTACGGATGTACGAGAAAGCGCTCCCGAGGACTAGATTATTACGCCACATCCCTTCCACGGAACTATTTTCAGGTGGTGGGAGAAATTTCTACAAAACCCAGCGACCACAGGGTCGAGCTCTCAGTGTTTCGAGCTCTCAGTCGTTCTGAATTCGCAGTCGTTCAGTATTCTCAGTGTTTTGAGTCATTCTCAGTGTCTTCAGAGTTTTCAGTTCTCAGTTATTGTCTTGAGTACTTTTAGTGTTATTTCAGTATTCTCAGTGAATTTATGTTCGACAGAGTGACAGAGTGTATCAGCAAATGCATTTAGTCAGCTTTATTTTGGCTGGTAAGAAAGCGATTAGACACTTGTAGGCATTTTTAGAAAGCCTTGTATTATTTACTTGGGCGAATAGCATTTCAGAAAATGAACATTTTCACAGACTTTTACTGTAAATTCAGGGAGAGTAGGCAAGAATTACACTTTCAACTCAAATGAACTCACATTACTAGTCGAGGGAAACAAGTCCATGTTTTTCAGCATATTTACATAAAAACATTTCTAACCAGCAGGGAGTGTTACATGTGAGATCAGTATAAAATTTTCTCCACAACATAAACTGTATTTTAGCTTGTTTCTACCATTCTACAAACTGTGTGGCAAGCGAGATGTTTACGGGGAGAAACCAGTAAAGACAGACAGGAAGGTGATTGACTTTCTTCAATGGAGACCGCAATAGTCAACCTTGAGGAGACAGTTATGTCCCAGTAGGGTGAATGTACTGTAAGCTGTAGTGTAAACAGAGCTGAGGGATCGGCGGTCAGGCCAGCAGGTGTTTTGTAGGTAGATAGCGAGGCGACCATCCTTCTACACAACAGGCAGGAGTCTGCAGTGGCATTTTCTAACTTTCACTGGAGTGAGAGAAATACGAGTGTTTATGCTAATATAAACGTGTGTCACGGCATGGCAAGAATGTGTCAAATTTGCGTGTGTAAAAATCTGGAATACCACATCAGCTTGAAGATGGAATTCTAATTTCCACCATGACCGGGGCCGGTGGGTGAACCGACCTGCCTCCACCATCACAGGTATGAGCATCATTATAATGTAAATAAATATGTAGGACCGTGGCAAAATCGATGATCAATGTAGTTTAGAGTACTAGGTAGGGTTGTAAATAATTCACAGTTTTATAATACTGCTAATAATAATAATAATAATAATAATAATAGTAATAATAATAATAATAACAATAATAATAATGTTTATGTTGCACTTTCAGATAGGCTTATTTTGTGCACTTTGTTTAAGTAGATGTTTGTTTGCGTGTATTTATGGGTGATTTTGTAGTATGTCACTTTGACAGTTAGGCAGCTTTGATATTTGATCTACGAGTGTAATGTCAGTTTATTATTATTATTCGTCATGATTTTAGATCGTTGGTTTTGAGTCGATTTTGTTGGAGTTTTGATCTTGGGGACGCCGTCGCGATGATTTCAATGTTTATTTTGCTATTTTTGCGCATTTCAGCTTGTTTTATGTTGCGGAATCATCCTTCTGATGTCCGGTTTTGATTGTACTTATCCCGCGTATTTTTGCGACGATTTTTGGTAGACGCGAATTTTTATTTCTGGGTAGTTGCAGTGGCGCATGTTTCAACATTTGTGTTTTGAGAGGCAATCTCGTCATTCTTTGTTTTGATAGAAACGGTGAGCGCCATTGATGAGTCAGCTCTGTGATTTTTGTGATGTGTTAACAGTGAATGATCGAGAGATCGAGCTAGATGATTAATATCCCTGATGAGCTACGTTGATGATGGAAATATGATATTGGGACCATGTCTTGATTTGTCGTAAGAAGCCGTAATGTGCACGACAGATATTTGTGCCCGCCGGATACGAGCGAGGCTGTGTTGTGAGAATAATGAATAATAATGACGTCGTGAACTAATGAGTAAAAAGAATTGTGAAATAAAGAGTTTAACCACGTGTGTTAAATGTGTTACGACATGGGTTACGATACTACAGGCAGGGGCCTGTATTTGTTTAAATAATTCCAGGGAAAGTAGATGCTCGATAAAAATGCTAGCCAGTGTACAATGTGAACAGAGCGACGAGTCAATGTGTTTTGAATATTTATGTAGAGAATCACGGATGACGTGAAGTAACAGTAATTTGTCCATCAATGTTAAATAATATCATGTCCAGACATTTATCGTCTGAAGTTTGAGATTGCCGTCAAATTCGCAATATTTCATTTTGCTACTCGCAGCGGGGTATGTTTTTCTGGTGACTCCGAGTTTGTTTTGCGCTTTCTATCCTTTTAATTTCCAGTAGGCCGCGATGGTGGGATCCAGTTTGCTTATTTGTTTTCTTTTCTGTTTGTACTTTTACTGTTTATTTGTAGGACGCAAGCGTATGTGAATTATTTATATTTGATGTGATGTAAATAGATAAGTGTAGCTAGGCTAGTTTTTTTTTGATCTCTGTATATTTTTTTGTCGGAGCAGTGTTTCTCCGTTAATTAATGTAGTGATGTAAATACCATTTCAAATGTTAGGTTTATTGGATCATCGATTATGTCACAGTCGAAATGGTAGTGGTATGCTCATACCAGGCATCTAAGTAATTACCAAACTTTCTTTTAAAATCCACTACATTTTTTATTTGAAATGAAGCGATCTTTAAATAAACCAATTGTATAAAACTGCCGCAATAAATTGTAAATAAGATGGCATCTGCCTCCATCTAGTGGTGATACCACGAATATGAATTAATAATGAAACGCAGTCAGCGGCAAAATTCTATAGAAATTTTAATGTACAAGGATCGCTATCATTTGATAATGTTAACATCAGGCACTTGGCCTAAATTTCTGTTATTTTAAGAAGTCCAGTCTATCACAGACACGCAAATGAAGTTTAAAATTTAGATGAGTGGTTGGATACACTCAGAGTGATGTTTCGATAATTAATTTGGTTTAATCATGAAGTTTTGTATAAGACAATGTTTATGTCGGAAATGAAGTGTGATGTTCATGGTTGTTCTGTTTTCTTCGAATTTATTCCTTAAGTAATACACTTGCTTAGTGCAGTCCATGATTATTTAAATTTGGGTATTTTACCAAATGAGCAACAGGTGTTACACATTTTATAACTCCTATAAGTCAGTGGTTTGATGGCATGACAGAATTTAATTTTACTTTATTGTGAGTCAACTATTTTAAATATATTTGGGAGATATCTTTCTCCGTAATGTAATTCTGCATTTCAAGAAGGTGGTCTTTCTGACCAGAGTTTTAAACTGAGTCATTTTATTTAACTTGAAGACAGTGTCAACAGAGTCTGGTATATTTTAATTAAGGTGTTTTGACCTTCAGTCAGTTTACTTAGGCAGTTTATTATTTTTTGTAAGGCAGATCCTTACTCTTTAATATTTTATCAGTCACTGTTATTTCATTTGTTTACATTTTTCACTAGTTCAAGTTACGTTCAATTTTCGCACTTTGCTTTTATTTAATAAATCAGTCTTTTATTTAATTTTTAATTCAGTCTTGGGTACCGTCATTTTAGTTAGTTTGCCCCTTCTTTTCATTCCCTCACTCCTTTATCAGCGGGTGGCCTCTCCGGGGATAACGGACGGGCACGACTGAGAAAGAAGAGTCTACATGCAGTGGTGAGTATGATTTTACATGTCATTTATTACAGGAGCAGCCGGCGCACAGAAGAAAGAAGAGATCACCGCAGTTGTTGCCTTTAAAAGGGCACAGTATGTATGTATGTATGTATGTATGTATGTATGTATGTATGTATGTATGTATGTATGTATGTATGTATGTATGTATGTATGTATGTATGTATGTACTAGTCCGATTTCCAGAATAACCATGGCGCTGTATTTGTAACATTTGTAGGCTTAAGGCTATGTGTAGAAAACTGTATAGTTCCACTTAAGAAAACAAAGTTGGTACCATTATCTCAGTAAACGCTGGCGCCAAGCAAAAGTACTGGAAGTTCGATTATGAGCCCCTTTGGTACCATTACTGAAAGTGAACACAGAATACCAATATCTTAAATCGTTCATGAGTTATTTAAGGTGGGCAACTTAGCTGTATTCTATGTATGTAGGCCTATATATAGGACGTAAAAATTAAATAATTACTCATTATTGGGTAAATTGTAAAGACTGAAAGCCAAAATTAAAAATAATACTGATTTAGACAGAGTTCGACTTCGACCGGTCAGTCAACATAATGTGGCAGTCAAAAATTTCTCACCGGGCGAGTTGGCCGTGCGGTTAGAGGCGCTCAGTTGTAGCTTGCATCCGGAAGATAGTGCGTTCGAACTGACACTGTCGGCAGCCCTGAAGATGGTTTTCCGTGGTTTCCCATTTTCACACCAGGCAAATGCAGCGGATGTACCTTAATTAAGGCCACGGTCGCTTCCTTCCCACTCCTAGGCCTTTCCTATCCCATCATTGCCATAAGACCTATCTGTGTTGGTGCTACGTAAAACAAATTGTAAAATATATAAAATCCCAGCTGACCGGTCTGCCCCTGAGTACATCGTTACTTACACCGCGTAGCTAACAGGTTGCAACGAAATGCGGCAGTTTAGTATTGCGTACCGAACATGGACACATACGTACATCAATTGCTTTTTCTCTTAGAAATTAGTTGAGACATTTCATTAAAGGAGGTCTATTCCTTATACTTCTGGAGAATATTTACAGTTTTTAGGAATGTGCCATTCCTAACTCTTTAGCCTTAAGTTTAATGTTATAACCGAAAGGATATTTTCTAATTTTAAATGACTTAAATAATGCACTTCTTGTATTCACTCCCAGTTAACAAAAGTGATTGTATTAATTTATGACTGAAACCAAACCAAACCAAACCAAACCAAACCAAACGAAACCAACCCAAACTCCATAGTGATTAATAGGTATGTATGGGTAGACAAAAGAACAACAACGTTGATTGATTACATGTTAGTGGAAAAAGGACATCGGAACGATATTCTGGATGTTATAGCAATTCCTGAGGAGGTTTGGGGGTAACCATAGATCAGTGATTGCAAAGTTGAAAGTAGGCAAGGAAAAAACAGAAAGAAAGATTACGGCCTGGAAATTGAAGTAAATGAGGTTCAGGAAGAGGTCAGGAAAGAATTATGAAAAGTAACACCAAGGACGGATGGTAGTCTTGTTGGACAGGGATAGAATAATTTTTAAGAGTGTTTTTGTACAATGTGCAGAGAAAATAAGTAGAAGAACATCATGGAAAGTAAGAGAGAATGAGACAACTTGATGGAGTGGTAAGATCGCAAGATAAAGTAAAGAAACAGAAGAAAACTTGGAAGGTATGGAAAACACAAAATACTGAGTGTAGAGCTAGATATCTAGATGAAAAAAGAGTATGCAAGAAGGTAGTAGCTGACGAAAAGCTGGGAAGGTTTGAACTTATGGGAAAATATATTATTTGGAATTATAAAAAACTGTAGGAATGAAACGGTGAATATAAATTTTGTAAAGAATAATGAAAGAGTATTACTGTCAAAACCAGAAGAGATAACGAAGAGCTAGAAAGAAAAGTTTCATTGAACTGCTGAACATGAGAAACCACACGTGGATAAGGTATCCAGGCAGCAGGAATAGAAGAAGTAACAGAGATTACAATGACAGAGGTGAAATGGGCAGTTAAAAAGATGAAGATGGTAATAGCTGTGGGAATAGAGAAGTAGCCATAGAAATGATCAAGGCTGCAGGGCCAATGGGACTCCAGTTGACTTATATAACGCTCAAGTGTGTATGGAGAAAGGAAACAAGTGCCAGAAGTCTGGAAAAATAGGGTTAAAGTGCCAATATTCATGAAAGGAGATAAGATGTGCAGTAACTACTGAGCAATCATCATCGTCACCTCCCTTGTTGTGAAGATAATGGAAAGGATATTGGAAAGCAGAATTAGAGAAAAGGTGGAAAGTAAGTTAAAAGTGGAACAATTTGGATTCAAAAGTAGAAGGTCAATAGAACCCATTTTCATTCTGAGACGGATCATGAAAAAAGAGCTGGAAATATGGCAAGGATACAGCAATGACTTCTATAGACTTAGAAAGGACATACGACAGCATACCCAGATCAAACGTTTGGTAAAGCCTGACACACAGGGGGATTGGCAAGGAACTACAGTTTTGTGAAGACAACAGTGCCTGGATCAGAATGGTATGGAACTGACAATGGGCTAAAACAAGGAAGAGTGATTTCACCTTTACTGTTCGTAATGGTGATGGATGATATCATAATGGCAGCGAGGGAAGGTTAGGGAGGGGAATAAAAGAATGTAATGATGTTCGCAGATGATGGTGAGATCTAGGGAGAATATGAAGAGGATGTACGACAACAACTGAATGCACTGAATGGAAGTATTGAACGATGGGGATTGAGGATCAATGTGGAGAACAGCATGAAAGTGGTGATGAGTAGAGGAAGTAAAGAAGGAAAAGGAGCCATCAAAATTGGAGACAAGGAACAGGAAATAGTGGAATACTTCAAATACTTGGGAAGTGTGTTGACAGAAAATGGATGACTGGATATGGAAATTA
This sequence comes from Anabrus simplex, assembly GCF_040414725.1. NCBI lineage: Eukaryota > Metazoa > Arthropoda > Insecta > Orthoptera > Tettigoniidae > Anabrus > Anabrus simplex. The sequence continues at coordinate 205,144,331 of NC_090266.1, read as the reverse complement.
GTAGAAGGATGCAACTGTGGCATTTTACCACCAGATATGGAAATTAGTAGGGGATAAAGATGTACCAATAAAGGATAAAGAAGTAATGTACAAGAGATATTACGTACCTATAGTGACATATACGGCAGGAAGCTGGACAGTGATTCAGAGAGATGAGAGTAGAGTACAGGCAGCTGAAATAATATTCCTTTGGAGAATGTTAGGGAAGATAAGGAGGGATGGAGTGAAAGATAAAGACATACGAAATGAGCTAAATGTGCAAAAATGGATGACAAACTGGAACAGTAAATATTGAGGTGGTTCGGCCATGTCAAGCAGACGAAAGAAGAAAGATGCCAAGACAAGCACTGGAAAGGTATATGACAGGAAAGAGAGGAAAATGGAGACCAACTTTACGATGGATGGACTCTCTGGAGAACACTGAAAGATAATGTAACCTGATCAGGAACGCAGTGCTGGATGAGGAATAGTGGGGAGACAGAACTGAGTGGAGAGGAACCATATTTTTCTCCACACGGTGTCAGCTGGAAAAGGGGGAATTGATGATGATGATGATGATGATGATGATGACACAGTGCCAACACTACTGATTATTCGCCACGTAACTACGCCAGCCAACTTTCAGTTTGAAGGTCTGATACATGACCTCTTTTCTGACAGCTATCAATGGTTGTAAAGCGTATTCCTTCGAACCCATTATTGTTCTATGTTCAAAGCTTCGTTCCCATCCTCGTTGTCAGTGCTGAAAAATTTCCTTAGAAGTATCAGAGACCAGTAAAGACGGGGATGAACGTTGTCTATGAATCAAAATTTTGACGAAGGTTAATGGCCATGGGAAATTATGCAGCATTATTATTTACATCTTTATTTGCACAGTAACTGACTGTAATTTAAATTATGCCTTAATATTAATGACTGGTCGCAGCTTATGAAGTAATTTACATGTTTGTGTAAAAGGGCATAGATATGTCCTGCTTGTGACTAGCTTATTCCGTAATGCAATATAGTATTACATTTCAATAACAAAATTAAATTTACTTTTTTATCCAGAAATACAGGACTATCTCTTGAAAAATGTTAGTTCACATTGCATAACGCGCAGCATTTTATGCTATGTCCCCACGAATGAGTGTTGATTAAATTTTATATTGAGTTTAGAGCGTACCACATTTTATACTGCTATTGTTGTGCACAATGTTATCGACTGCTTACTTCTTACATTCGAAGTATGTTGCATGGGGCTACTCGTACAATGCTCCGTGCGATCTATGAAGACATTTCACTTATTGTCAGTTTGCCTGCTGGAATGTCCTCGAGTGACATCACACTGAATTTCAAAGGACTAAAACGAATTTTAGAATACCTAATATCATCCACCTTCTAAAGATATCATGAGCTGTAAATATCACTGTAATATTCTGTACACTTTGTAATGCTTAGGTCAGATATATTGTATACATTTGGCTGAAGAAGAATGCTTTGGTTTGATTTTAGCTCTAGTAGTGGAAATTTGTACGCAATGCTGAAAGAAGAATTTGTAAATTACGAAAAAGTTAAAGATGAGGAACATGAAATTCTAGGTGTAAGGCTCATTGCAAAAGATAATAGGCAACTTGATGTCTTTGGAGTGTACAGATCGGGAGAGGATAGCACTGACGCTGATTCAGAATGATGTGGGAAAAGGTATGGAAGGGAATGATTGTAGCGGAAGATAGCAATTTACCAAATGTCAACTGGGGAGATAATGCGAACGACAGGAAGCATGACCAACAAATGGCAAATAAGTTAATATGGGAAGGACAGCTGACACTGAAAGTGATGGAACCAACTAGAGGGAAGAATATTATGGATGTGGTGCTGGTAAAAACCAGATGGGCTGCATAGAGGAACCGAAGTAATAGATGGTATTAGTGATCACGAAGCTATTTGTGTCATAGTTAGAAATAAATGTGATAGAAAGGAAGGTCTTAAAAGTAGGAATATGGCTGATAAAACATTTTTCATGCTTGTGTCTTTATGTCGCACCGACACAGATAGGTCTTATGGCCACGATGGGATAGGAAAGGCTTAGGAGTTGAAAGGAAGTGGCCGTGGCCTTAATTAAGGTACAGCCCCAGTATTTGCCTGGTGTGAAAATGTGAAAAAACGGAAAACCATATTCAGGGCTGCCGACAGTGGGATTTCAACCCACTATCTCTCGAATGAAAGCTCACAGCCATGCGCCCCTAACCGCACGGCCAACCCGCCCAATGGCTGATAAAACAGGCATGAGGGAGTCTTTAAAAAGTAACTATGATCGATGGAAAACGGTCAATAAGAATGATGATGATGATGATGATGATGATGATGCTTGTTGTTTAAAGGGACCTAACATCGAAGGTCATCGGCCCCCAATAAGAAGGTAAACAGACTCTGGGATTGTTCTAAAGCAATTGTTGAGGAATGTGAAATCGGGTTTGGACGTTTAAAGGTGGCAAGGAATGGTAAAGACCCACTGTATTACAAAAGAGAAGCAACGAGACTAAGAAGGAGATGCAGATTGGAAAAAGAGTTAGAAATGCCTGTGGAAGTAAGGAAAACTTGAGGAAACTTACAAGGAAATTGAATCTAGCAAAGAAGTTAGCTGAGGATAACATGTTGACAAGCGTAATTGGCAGTCATACACATTTTAAGGAAAAATAGAAGGGTATGTATAGGTACTTTAAGGCAGAAACCGGTCACAGAAGGACATCGCAGGAATCATTAATGAACAAGGGGAATGTGTATGCGAGGATTTTCAGAAGATAGAAGAATGCAGTCAGCAGTATGTAAAGATTGTTGGTTACAAGGATAACGCCGAGATAGAGGGGATGACTAATACTTAAGAAGTATAAAAATTTACCTATGATAACAATGATATTTACAGTACATTACAAAAGTTGAAAGTTAGAAGAGCTGAGTGAATTGATACGATTTCTGGGGATATACTAAACACAATGGGTTGAGATATACACTGAGTAAATGTCACGGGATAGTCACCTAATAGCGTGTGGGGCCTCCCCTGGCCCTGCGAACTGCAGTGAAACGCCGTGGAAGTGAGTCCACAAGTCCCTGGTAGTCCTCCGGACGCAGCTGACACCAAATCGTTTGCAGAGCGGCCGCCAATGCTGGTCTGTTCGTGGGTGCAGGATCCATGGCACGGAGCCTGCGTTTCAGGACATCCCAGATATGCTCGATAGGGTTCATATCGGGGCTTTTGCGTGGCCATGGCAGTCGTTCGACCTCCACTGTATGTTCCTGGATCCATTCCCGGGCAATGTGGGAGCGATGTGGCGGCGCGTTATCATCTTGAAACACCGCAGAACCGTTTGGACGCTGGAAGGCCAAAAATTGGTGGAGATGATCTCCGAGCAGCTAAACACACCGCGTACCATTCAAAGTCTCTTCCAGAACAATTAGGGGGCCCATTCCATACAAGGAAAATGCACCCCAGACCATAACAGAGACACCAGCACCCTGGACCACACCTTCGAGGCAGGCGGGAACCATCGCTCATGTGGTCTGCGCCATACACGGTGCCTCCCATCGGCATGGTGCAGTTGAAATCGTGATTCGTCCGACCATTTCAGGCTACGCCATTGTTCCAGTGTCCATCCCTGGTGACTGGCGGCAAATGCGCGTCGTTGTGCCCGATGACGTTGGGTTTACTGTGGCACCCGTGTGCAGCGCCGCTTCCCATATCCCATAGAATCCATGTTCCTACGGATTGTCCACTGGGAGACGTGTCTAGCACGGCCTGTGTTGAAATGAGCCGTGATTTTCTTCACGGTTGCCCGTCTGTCACTACTGACAATCCGTCTCAGATGTCGCCGGTCACGGTCATCGAGGGTGTCTGGACGGCCAATCGTTCGTCTGTTGTGGACGGTGACACACGCATTCAACCATTGACGATACACCCTGGACACGGTTGATCGTGTGAAGCCGAATTTCCGCACCACTTCCGAAATCGCACTTCCCATCCGTCCGGCACCGAACACCTTACCCCGTTCGAACGGTGTCAGCTCACGACGACGTTCCATGTTACACCTGTCACATGCACAGCCACTGCTCACAAGGTCTCCCATACAACTGCAGCTGGCACAGGGGGCGGGTGCTACGCAGACAACACACCTGCGCATCAGTGCTCCGCTATCCCATGACATTTGCTTAGGCAGTGTAGTACCACATCTGTAGTATTTATTTGATTATTGTTCGCATGAAGGAGCTATACCGAGTGAATGGAGAGTTGCTATAGTAGCCTCGGTGTATAAAGAAAAGGGCAATAGATAAAAAGCGGAAAATCACAGGACAGTCAGTTTGACATGCATTGCGTGTAAGCTTTGGGAAAGCATTCTTTCTGATTATATTAGACATGTTTTGCGAAATTTTAACTGGTTTGATAAAAGGCAGCTCAGGTTTAGGAAATGTTGTTCCACTGAAACTCAACTTGTAATATTCCAGCAAGTGATAGATATCTTGGATTCAGGAGGTCAAACGGATTGTATCGCGATTGACCAGTCTAAGGCATTTGATAGGGTGGATCACGGGAGACTACTGGCAGAAAAGAGTGCAATTGGACTTGACAATAGAGTGACTGAATGGGTGGCTATATTTCTAGAAAATAAAACTCAGAAAATTATATATATCTATCTATACATATATAAAATAACTTGTTCTGACTGACTGACTGACTGACTGACTGACTGACTGACTGACTGACTGACTGACTGACTGACTGATTCATCATCGCCGAGCCAAAACTACTGGACATAAAGAAATGAAATTTTGGGGATACATTCATATGAGCATGTAGGCGCTCGCTAAGGGGGGATTTTTAGATATTCCGTCGCTAAGGGGTACAAAGCGGGGTGAATTTTTAAAATGAGGATATCTATATCTCAAAAACTTAAAAGGTTACAGATATAAACATTGGTAATTGGAATTTCCTTTAAAAATTTAGGAACACGTATTATTTTGTTTTCAGAAAATCCCATTAACGGGGGTAAAAAATGGGGGACAAGGGGTTGAATACCTTTTATGAGGAGACTTATATCTCAAAAACTGAAGATGTTACAGACATGAAAATTGAAATTTGGAATCTCCTTTGAAAATAAAGAAACACTTATTTTTGTGTTTTTATATAATCCGATGAATAGGGGGTGAACGGGAATGACAAACGGAGTGAATTTTTAAAACGACTATATCTGCAAATTATCTGAGATACGTAAAATATTACAGATTTGGAAACTGGTATTTGGAATTTCCTGTAAAAGTAAAGAAACATACATATTTCTTTCGGAAAATCCACTTACGGGGAATAGAAAAAGAGGGTGAATTATTAAAATTAGCGTATCTACAGTATATCTCAAAAACATAACATGTTGCAGACTTGTAAGTTGCTGTTTGGAATCTCCTTTAATAATAAGGAAACAATTATTCTTTGGTTTTCGGAAAAGATCCTTAACGGGAGAGGGGGTGGCGGGGGTGAAGGATTGAAATATTAGTTGGGTAATTTGTATGTGAATGTATATAAACGTACCAAAAAATCTAAAGATTTCAAAAACGTGAAAACTGGTATTTGGAAAGTGCTTTAAATATAACGAAACCTGCAAACACGCATTTGCGCGGGTGGGGGGTGGGCGTGGGGAGGGGTAAATCAACTTGGTAGAGGGGATGAAAACGAAGATGAATTCCTTTTACGAGGATACACATATCTCAAAAACTGAAGGTGTTACAGAAGTGATAATTGGTATGTGGAAGCTCTTTCAAAGATACGAGTACTGTTTGTTTTTGGAAAATTCACTTGAGTGGGGAGTGTGGAAGGAAGTAAAAAAGTTAATACTTATCAGGAGAAACTTATATCTCAAAACTGAAGGTTACAGATGTGGAAATAGGTATTTGGAATCTCCTTTAAAAATAAAGAAACACGCATTTTTGGGGTGGGGGAAACCAACTTAACGGGCGGGGGTGGAGTGACAAAGGAATTGAATTCTTTTCATGAGGATACTTATATCTCAAAAACTGTAGATGTTACCAGAAAAAAAAAACCAAACCCTATGGCACTACAGCCCTTGAAGGGCCTTGGCCTACCAGGCGACCACTGCTCAGCCCGAAAGCCTGGAGATTAAGAGGTGTCGTGTGGTGAGCACGACGAATGCTCTCGGCCGTTATTCCTGGCTTTCTTGACCGGGGCCGCCATCTCACCGTCAGATAGCTCCTCAGTTCTATTCACGTAGGCTGAGTGGACCTCGAACCAGCCCTCAGGACCAGGTAAAATCCCTTACCTGGCCGGGAATAGAACCCGGGGCCTCCGGGTAAGACGCATGCACGCTATCCCTACAACACGGGGCCGGCTGAAGATGTTACACACATGAAAATTTGCATTTGGAATTTCCTTTCAAACTAAAGAAAACATAATCTTTTGTATTTGGAAGATCCACTTAAGGGGGGTGAATTAATTGAAAAATTAGTTGAATACTTTGTACGAGGATATTTATATCTCAAAAACTAAAGATGTTACAGAGGTGAAAATTATTTGGAATCTCCTTTAAAAATAAAGAAACATGCATTTTGGGGGAGGGGGAATCAACTTGGCGGCATGGGTGGTGGAAAAGGAGTTTAATTCCTTTTTATGAGGATAGATATGTCTCAAAACTGAAGATGTTACAGTCGTGATAACTGGCATTTGGAAGGTCGTTTATGAACAAAGAAACAAGATTTTTGGTTTTCGGAAAATTTACTTGAGGGGGGTAGGGTGAAAGGAAGTGACAAAATTTAATTCTTTTTTATGGAGAAACTTATATCTCAAAAACTTAAGGTTTCACACTTGAAAACTTTTACTTGGAATCACCTTAGAAAATAAAGTAACACGCATTTTTGAAGGGAGGGGGAAATCAACTTAACGGGCTGGGGTGAAAAAGGCGTTGAATTCTTTTTATGAGGATACTTATATCTCAAAAACTGAAGATGTTAGAGGCATGAACATTTATATCTGCAATCTTCTTTCAAAGTAAAGACTCACGTGTTCTTTTGTCTATGGAAAATCCACTTAAGGGGTTGAATGAATTGAACAATTAGTTGAATTCTTTGTGTGGGGATACTTATATCTCAAAAAATTAATAATGTTGTCCGGCTCCATGGCTGAATGGTTAGCGTGCTGGCCTTTGATCACAGGGTCCCGGGTTCGATTCCCGGCAGGTTCGGGAATTTTGACCATCATTGGTTAATTTCCCCGGCACGGGGGCTGGGTATATGTGCCGTCTTCATCATCATTTCATCCTCATCACGGCGCGCAGGTCGCCTACGAGCGTCAAATCAAAAGATCTGCACCTGGCGAGCCGAACCCGTCCTGGGATCTCCTGGCACTAAAAGCCATACGCCATTTCATTTCAACTAAACACGTTAAAGTCGTGAACATTGGTACTTAGAATCTCAATTAAAAATAAAGAAACACGCACTTTTGGGGAGGGGGAATCAACTTAACCGATAGGAAGGGTGGTGAAAAAGAAGTTGAATTACTTTCATGAGTATAATTATATCACAAAAACTGAAGATGTCACAGACGTGAAAATTAGTATTTGGAATCTCTTTTAAAATAAAGAAACACGGATTTGTTTTTTCGGAAAATCGACGTAAGGGGTGTGGGGTTAAGAATAAGTAAATAAAGAGTTGAAATACGTTTATGAGGATGCTTTATTTTAAAAACTGAAGCTGTTACAGACGTGAAAGTTGGTATTTTGAATTTCCTTTCAAAATAAAGAAACATGTATTTTTTGTTTTCGGAAAGACTACTTAAGAAGGGAGAGGGGTGGAAAGAAGTGAGGAAGAATAAGATGAATAATTCTTATGAGTATACATTTATCTCAAAAACTGAAAGTGTTACAGACGCATAGGCATGAAAACTGGTATTTGAATATCCTTTAAAAGTAATGAAACACGTATTTTCTTTTGCAACCGGAAAATCCAAATGAGGGGCTGAAAAGAATCGGAAAAGCGGGTGATTTTTTAAAATGAGTAGCGGTATATCTACATTACATGTCGTCCGGCTTCATGGCTAAATGGCTACGGATGTGGGAATAAGTATTTGGAATCTCCTTTAGAAATATACAGGCATGTATTTGACTTGAGAGAAGACTGTTTCTCGCATGTACAGTTCTGTGTCGCATGGTCATCTTAGTCCAAAAGGTAATACCGCAAGCATGGTTTACAAAGAATTTCTGGGTTAAATGAAACTCAGTTTTTGGGTGTGTTTTTATACTATAGGAATTTTCAGATAGTCTCTTAGTACAATGCTGAGGAACGATTACTCTGATCAAATTCCGAAATCCACGCGAGCGAAGCCGCGGGTAATTGCTAGTAATAAATAAGAGGCGAATTCGTCAAGGCAGTGTTTTTGGAACTTTATTTTTTCTCATGTATAAATTATATGAGTAGAGAATTGCAATCAGAGATAAGGCTCTTGCGGTTGATGTTATTCGGTAAAGAGTAAATAAGTTGTTTCAAGGGCCGATGACCTTCAATGTTAGGCCCCTTAAAACAACAAGCAAGCAAATAAGTTTCAGGATTGTGAGCAAATCCAAAATTACATCGATAATGTTGTGATATGGACAGTAAGCAATGGCATGATGATAAACGGAATTAAAAGTCAGGTTGTGAGCTTCACAAATAGAAGAAGTCCTCTCAGTTTTAATTACTGTGTTGATGGGGAGAAAGATACTCATGTGGATTATTGTAGGTACTCGGTGTTAATATAAGGAAAGATCTTCAGTGTGGTAATCACATAAATGGAATTGTAAATAAAGGGTACAGATCTCTGCACATGGTCATGAGGGTGTTTAGGGGTTGTAGTAAGGATGTAAAGGAGACGGCATATAGGTCTCTTGTAAGAACCCAACTAGATTATTGTTCCAGTGTATGGGACTCTCACAGGGATTATTTGATTCAAGAACTGGAAAAAATTCAAAGGAAAGCAGCTCGATTTGTACTGGGTGATTTCCGACAAAGGAATAGCGTTACAAAACTGTTGCAAAGTTTGGGCTGGGAAGACTTGGGAGAAAGGAGACGAACTGCTCGACTAAGCGGTATGTTTCGAGCTGTCAGCGGAGAGATGGCGTGGAATCACATTAGTAGACGAATAAGCTTGAGTGGTGTCTTAAAAAGTAGAAGTCACAGTATGAAGATAAAGCTGGAATGTAAGAGGACAAATTGGGGCTAATATTCGTTTATAGGAAGGGGAGTTATGGATTCGAATAACTTACCGCCGGAGATGTTCAATAAAATTCCAATTTCTTTGCAATCATTTAAGAAAGGCTAGGAAAACAACAGATAGGGAATCTGCCACCTGGGCTACTGCCCTAAATGCAGATCAGTAGTGATTGATCATATAAAGTGGAAAACGACCTACCCTTGTACGGGAAAAACTACAATATGCAATCTTCGTGCCAGGATATAACGACCATTACAAACATGCTGTTTACCGCGTTCTTTTTGTACTACTAATGTAAATCACTTAATAGGTTGTGGTAATCGACGGTCTGTAGTGATAGGATGTCGAGTGAATGCTGTAAAATGCGAATTCGAGATATAACATGGATTTAAGTGATGTAGAGGAAAGAACGTGGATTTGAAGACATTTCCTGTGACAATGAAGCATGTTATCATTGGTAACATATTAGTCAACTTTCAGACTGCAAAATGAGTCCAAGCTTCGAATCCAAATGCATGAAGATAATTTTTGAATGTATAAATGGTATCATTTTACCTATGTACGGCAGAGCATCTCCTTTGAAATAATAACATAATATTTTATTTACATGCAAGCATGTATGCAGCCTGAACTTCGGATATGTCAAAAACATGTTGTGACACAAAGATTATTCATTCGCCTATATTGTGGAAGCAAACCCAGTGTGACGCCTGGCACTAGATAGTAAGTTCACAGATATCCATTCGTAGGCTTAATGTACGCTTCTTGTCCTAGCGTAAGTAATACTTGCAGGTGTGAACATTTCATTAATTCATTACGGTTTCTATCATTGAATGGCTCTAACGATTCTGCGTGTATTGTCGAGCTTAGACCCAATCATACCGTCGTACCAGTCGTGTAGAGGAAAATGGATTGATACTTGTTGTAAATTACGGGTTGCTTAAAACTTAATTTTAAGGGGTAGATTGCCAACACTGCTTAGTTTCTTATTGTCATAAGAAGAGCTTGATTGCATTGGAACAAGTATTTTTTAGAATCTTATACACTGGCTGAAAGAAATCTCCAAACACCAAGAAGGGGTTATGCTAGATTATGAACGTTGGTAGGAGTGTTGATAAATCTGAAAGATGACACTGATAAAAATTTACCGTAAATCGCATTAGAGTGGCCCCTAGTAATGGCCCCATAAAGTTGCACATCAAGTTTGCTTTAAATACGGGCTGCACTGTGCAAGATGGTTAGTTACCCGTGAGAATGGGCGGAGTGACTGTAAGTGGATCAAGAATGCATCTACGACGACGATGAGTTCAGTATCAACAGCTCACTGCCGTTGAACGAGGTCGTATAATAGGGCTACATGAAGGTGGCTTTTCCTTCCGCGCTATTGCAGAATAACTTGGCAGGAATGTCTCCACTGTGCATGCCTGCTGGCAGCAGTGGTCACAAGAAGGTCCACATGTAGGTGGCTTTTCCTTCCGCGCTATTGCAGAATAACTTGGCAGGAATATCTCCACTGTGCATGCCTGCTGGCAGCAGTGGTCACAAGGTCTACATGATGGTGGCTTTTCCTTCCGCGCTATTGCAGAATAACTTGGCAGGAATATCCCCACTGTGCATACCTGCTGGCAGCAGTGGTCACAAGAAGGTCTACATGATGGTGGCTTTTCCTTCCGCGCTATTGCAGAATAAGTTGGCAGGAATGTCTCCACTGTGCATGCCTGCTGGCAGCAGTGGTCAAAAGAAGGTACGCTTGCAAGAAGACCCGGCTTCGGACGTCCCTATGGCACCACCGATAGGGAGGACCACCGTATTCGACGTATGGCTGTGGCACAGCGGGCTGCGCCTGCAGCAGTAATTCCAGCGACAGTTGGCACCACATTGACTCAACGAACTGTTCGAAATCGGTTATTAGAAGGACAGGTACGAGCCAGATGTCCTGCGGCTTGTATTCCACTTACCCCAAACAACCGCCGTCTGCGACTAAAGTGGTGTCAAGCGAGAGCTCATTGGGGGATGGAGTGGAGGTCCGTTGTGTTTTATGATGAAAGCCAGTTCTGCCTTGTTGCCAGTGATCGCCGTGTGTGGGTTAGAAGGAGGCCAGGTGAGAGCCTGCATTCCACCTGTCTACGGTGTGACACACTGGACTTACACTGGGAGTTCTGATCTGGAGAGCAATTTCTTATGACAGCAGGAGAACTCTCATGCTTATCCCAAGCATCCTGACTGCAGATGTGTAATCCGTCTGGTGATTCGACTTCTGTGCTGCCATTCATAAACAGCGTTCCCGGGGGTTGATATCCAACAGGTTATTGCATGCCCGAATGCCACTGTTGTAACCCAGCGTGCTCTTAAGAGTGTCGACATGTTGTCCTAGTCTCCTCAATCGCCCGATCTTTCCCCAGTAGAGCATGTATGGGATATCATTGGACGAGAACTCCAGCGTCATCCACAATCGGCATTAACCGTACCTTTATTGACCGACCAAGTGCAACAGGCATGGAACTCTATCCCACAAGCTGACATCCGGCACCTGTACGACACAATGCATACACGTTTGCATGTCTGCATTCAACAGTCAGGCGATTACACCGGTCATAAATGGACCAGAATGGCACATTTGCGATGGCTTTTATCGCGCGGATATTAACAAGTAGTCTTGTAACTTTAATCAATTAAATATGTTACCTCGACAAATATATTGCCAACATTTCCGTATTCTACATTCATCATTTCATGGTGTATGGATATTTTCTTCAGCCAGTGTATTTATAAGCTGTACACTCCATGACTCAAAAACTGATTAGACGATTGTATGGAAGAATCAGTGGCAAAATTTATGTACCGTCTGTCATGCAATGGTTTATCATAAGAAGATATTTATTTCCTTACTATTTATAAGACAACGACCGTAGCCGTTGAAACACCGGATCCCGTGAGATCTCCGAAGTTAAGCAACATTGGGCGTGGTCAGGAGTTGGATGGGTTGCCACGCGCTGTTGGTGGGGGTAAGGGAATGGAGGAGCGGAAAGGAACTGGCCACCCTACCGTACGTAAACTCCGGCTCAGGAACACCTCTGCGGAGGTTTGGACCTGCCTTCGGGCAGAATAACCCTTACCTATTTATAACACATTTGTCCAATACACACTTCGATAGTAAAGTTGCGTATATTTACTACGTCAATAAAGTGACCAAAGTAATTGGTAGCAAATGTTATAATTTACAATCTTTCTAAAATCAAGTTTAGCCCTTCATCATTGGTCGTTTTGCTCATTGCTGAGCGTCGAGACCTCATAACTCTACCATTTCTGCGTTGCAGCCTTGACGAGTTGCCTCCATCCAGATCGGTTTTCAGCTTTCCTTAACAGGATTTGAAAAGGCAGGCCAGTGATCTTCTTCGCCTGATCTAACCATCTACTTGCTGTTCTTCCTCGTGGTCTACTACCTTCAACTTTTCCTTGTAAAATGGTCTTTCCCAAGTTCTTTCATTTTCTTCTATAAATGTGGGCAAGGGACCGGAGGTAATACTCACACGGGAAGATAGATGTTTCTTGACGCTCAGTTCATCCAGAATTGAAACATTGGTTCTTCTTTTCGTCCAGGGTACACGCAGAATTCCCCGCCAACACCACATCTCAAAGGCATCAATTTGACTTTTTCCTCTAGCATTCACAGTCCAGGCCTCACAGTCGTACAAAAAGACTGAGAACACTGGTGATTTCACCAAGCGCATCTTCGTAGCTTTTGATGTTGCCCAGCCCAGTTCTGCCAGATCTTAGTGAGTATAACCATTCCAACACGACATACGGCAATCCGTCTTTTGATCTCTACTTCGCAGTTTCTCGTGTCATTGACGACTGACAAATTCCTTTACTATTTCCAGGTCCTTCAGACATCCTGTAACTTGGATTTGACTTTGCCGATCAACTAATTTACTATTCATTTGGACTTTTTCATGTTTATCTCTATACCATAGTGAAGGCTAATATTCTTCAGTCCTGTAAACAAGTCAGTGAGTTCCTCTTCACCTCCAGCTATAAGGGAAGAGTTATCTGCAAATCGCAGGTTGCTAATTTTTCTGCCGCCAGTCGAGATTCCACCATTCCAGCCATCGAGAGTTTTCTTGAAGACACGCTCTGCGTAGATATTGTAGAGCTGAGGTGATAATATACAACCTTACCTTTCTCCATTTGTCACATGAAGATGTCCGAGAGATCTCCATCCACTTTTCTGGTTGCTGAATGGATTTTATAGAGACCATTCAATAATGATATTAGTTGCAGTGGAACGCCGAATTCCTTTACCATCTGCCAAAACTTGATCCACATAACACAAGCAAAAGGCCTTTTTGTAGACAAGGAAGCCAAAAAAGGTAGGGACACAAAACTCACGACTTTTCTCAATTATCTGCCTCATGTTCAGGAATGACTCTCGTGTTCCTTTACCTGCGACAAAGCCTGCTTGTGCTGCGGATATCTGAGGTTGCAGGAATGGTTTTAGGCGTTGATTTATTATATAGAGCAGGACATTGCTTGCATGAGATTAGATATTAATGCAATAATACGATAATTGGAACAATCCTTTACGGGCCCTTTTTGTGAAGAGGGATTAGTACGGATATCGTCCAGTCCTTGGGCCATTCAGCAGTTCTCCATACTATATTATAGACCGAATATCCGCATGACATCCTCCACCATCACTTTCAACATTTTTCCGGAAATACCATCAATACCTGGGAATTTGTTGTTCTTCAGATGGTTGACGGCATTCATGATATCATTTAAATGAATATTAGAACCCTTGTTATACCTTATTGGAAATTTCCTTTTCGGCATACGTTTTTCCCTTACAGTACAATTTTGTACCAACGGAGTTAAATATTAGTCGATCATTTTTTGTGTCAGGAACTGTACTTAATATAACGAGGACTTAGGTTTGGTTGTTACATGGAGGACCAAAGGGGTCCTCGTGAGGCCAATTCTGAAAGGTATGAAATAAATCTGGATTCTTCAGGCGTAAATTATGAAACAGTATTTAATGACTAATTTGTAAGGAAAACTTCAGTATCAAATATTAAATTGAAATTCAGTTGGCCCAGATATTGGTCACAAACACCAGTCAATTACGAATACCTTTCATGTTGGTCAGAGTTATTTCCGGGCTCATATTTTAATCAGATTACAGTTTTATGGCTTCAGTCACAGAGTTATCTATCAAGGAATGTCTCCCATTATCATAATCATCAATATCATCATTTGACCCCAAAATTAACTTCACCCAAATATTAGCCACAAACGCAAACCGGACACGAATTTCAACGTCTGAAGAATAAAAAGTAATTTTCTCCACATCATCATCCTCTTCCTAAATTCTGTCTATTTCTTCGACACTAAATTTATAAGCCTTTTACCTTATGCCTAAGGAACAATACGTAACAAGGCTATTTTATCTGTAATATTACAAGCACGCACTAAGTGCTAATCTAATACTCACCAGTCTTGTTACTTCAACAATCTGGTTGTTTTCGTTGTTGATTTTATTACCATTGTTGTTATTTTTTGCATTATTTGAACCTAGTTGGGCAATGCTGATGTGAAAGTGGATGGTATTTATAAGTAGACAAATTGGTCACTACTTGAAACAAGGGAGGGACTCGCAGGCCTGTGGCCGTATTGATTGCCATTTTAAGGTAACAAAAAAGCTTCGGAATTATTTCGTCTATTGTGTTTGTTAACGTATGACCCAAATAACAATATAATTTCTTTACAATCAATACAAAGAGTACAGCTCATTACAAGAACCTATTTCTTCTGAATTTGGGCCCCGGAGACCTCCTGCTGGTCCTTGTAGAGCCAAGGTTACATAGTATTTCTGATGAATAAGCGCTGTTATGATTGAATCAGTTTGTTGAATACACATAAAGCCCTTTCCTATGTAACCACATTGTTTCATTTACCTGGTTTAATGCGGCATTTTCAAAACTGTTCTGCTGAGAACGGTAGATTATGTTCTCTTCATAGTATTTGGTCCACTGATCGTAGTCACCGTAGTTACTTGATGGAGGGAACTGCAAACAAGAAATAATGTGAAAAATAAGTAAAATGTTGTAATGAGATGATATTTCATAACAATCATTAACACATTTCTCATGCAATATGCACTGGGTGCCTAATTAAGATTCTCTTTTTAATATTTTTAAATATTTTTTATAGTTTTTTCACAGTTTACAACTTACCAAAAAGCCTACAGTATTTTGAACCTAACAAGCAAACATGTTGTCATTCCAGCAACCAAACTGTACTTAATACTCAGAATATTACATAATCGAACTAATACAGGTCCCATGGTTAGATATGATTCTATTTAGCTAAGGTGACTTTTGTTTTAAAAGGAAGTACACCTAGGCAACCGTCCTTTGATTACATTTCAGATCAGCTGGGACATATTTCTTACTCCTTGAAAGCTAATTCTTTACAAATTGTTTCGTTTATGAAGCCACACATTTTTGAACACTTCTCTTAAGAGATATTTGATTGTGTACTGAACTGCAATAATTCTGTCTTTCAACACCTTCATTATTTAGTCAATAAAAGTCAGGTACCAAGAGAGTTGGCTCTGCGGTTTGGATCGTGTAGGTGTTAGTTTGATTCGGGAGATAGTGGGTTTAAGCCCCATTGGCGGCAGCTCTGAAGATGGTGTTCTGAGATTCCACATTTTCACACCAGGTACAATAACTAAGGCCATGGTTGCTTTCTTCCCTGTCCTGCCAAGCTGAGTGGCTCGGACGGTTGAGGTACTGACCTTCTGATCCCAACCTGGAAGGTTTGATCCTGACTCAGTCTGGTGGTATATGTAGGTGCTCAAACATGTCAGCTTCTTCAAGTAGGTTTACTGGCATGTAAAGGAACTCCCGCGTTACTAAATTCCGGCATCTGGGCATCTCCGAAAACTGTAAAAGTAGTTAGTGGGATGTAAAGCCAATGATATTATTATTATTAGTATTATTATTACTATTATTATTATTATCATCTTCCCAGTCCTAAAACTTTCCTATCTCATTGGCGCGATAAAATGCTTGCTGATGATGCTTGTTGTTAAAGTGGTCTAATATCTAGGTCATTGGCCTATTGCCATAAGACCTGTCTGAGTTGCTGTGACATCAAACCACTAGCAGCAGAGTTAAGATATGGGCTGTTCCCAGCACAGTCCAACACATTCACTGCATACCGTTGAAGACAATCCATTAGAACCTTCCCTGCATGAAACCCGAAACAACCTAGTGTTAATAATAATAATAATAATAATAATAATAATAATAATAATAATAATAATAATAATAAAAGATATTTACTTATATTAACACCTAGGTATTTACAATTATTCCCGTAAGGTACCCTCACCCCATCAACGCAGTAATTAAAACTCAGAGGACATTTTCTATTTGCGAAACTCACAACCTGACTTTTAACCCCATTTATCACCATACCATTGCCTACACTCCATCTCACAACATCATCAAGGTAATTTTGCAGTTGCTCACAATCTTGTAACTTATTTATTAATCCATACAGAATAACATCATCCGCAAAATGCCTTATCCACTTCTTTACTCATATCATTTATATATATTAGAAAATATAAAGGTCCAAAAATACTGCCTTGAGGAATTCCCCTCTTAATTATTACAGTGTCAGATAAAGCTTTGCCTACTCTAATTCTCTGAGTTCTATATTCTAGAAATATAGCCACCCATTCAGTTAGTCTTTTCTCTAGTACAAATGCTTTCCCAAAGCTTACAAGCAATGCCTGTCAAACTGACTTGCCAGCAATTTTAAGCTTTATGTCTATCACCCTTCCCTTTGTACATAGGGGCTACTATAGCAACTTTCATGCAAAGAATAATCAAAGAAGCACTTCAGATATGGTACTATATCCCAACTCATTGTCTTTAGTATATCCCCAGAAATCTCATCCCTTACAGCTGCTTTTCTAGTTTTCAACTTTTGTGTCTTATTGTAAATGTCGTTGTTATCATAGGTAAATTTTGATACTTCTTAAGTATTAGTCACCTCCTCTATCTGGGCATTATCCTGGTAACCAGAAATCTTTACATACTGCTAACTGAATACTTCTGCCTTTTGAAGTTCCTCACATACATACTCCCTTTGTTCATTGATGATTCCTGGAATGGCCTTCTTGGAACCTGTTTCTGTCTTCCAGTACCTACACATACCGTTCCATTTTTAACTAAAATTTCTATGATAGCCAATTATGTTTGCCATCATATTTTTCTATCTGTCCGACTCGTTGGCTGAATGGTCAGCGTACTGGCCTTCTGTTCAGAGGGTCCCGGGATTGATTCCCGGGCGGGTCAGGGATTTTAACCTTCATTGGTTAATTTCAGTGGCTCGGGGGCTGGGTGTTTGTGCTGTCCCAAACATCCCTGCAACTTACACCGCACACATAACTTAACACTATCCTCCACCACAATAACACACAGTGACCTACACATGACAGATGCCGCCAACCCCCAATGGAGGGTCTGCCTTACAAGGGCTGCATTCGCCTAGAAATAGCCACACGAAATTATTATTATTATCCTTAGCTGACTTCTTTGCTAGATTCATTTTCCTAGTAAGTTTCTTCAATTTCTCCTTACTTCCACAGCCATTCTTATCTTTTTGTTCTTTCCAATCTGCTCTTCCTTTTTTGTCTCTTTACTTCTCTATAATGATATAGTGGATCTTTACCATACCTTACCAACTTTATAGCTAGAAAACTGTTTTCACATTCCTCAACAACTGCTTTAAAACCATCCCCGATTCTGTTTACATTTTTATTTACCGTTTTCCACTGATCATAGTTACTTTTTAAGAACTCCCTCATGCCTGTTTTATCAGCCGTATGGTACTGCGTAATAATCCTACTTTTAACACCGTCCTATCTATCACATTTGTTTTTAACTACAACATAAACAGCTTCGTGATCACTAATACCATCTATTACTTCGGTTTCTCTATAGAGCTCATCTGGGCTTACCAGCACCACTTCCAGAATATTCTTCAATCTAGTTGGTTCCACCATTTTCTGAATCAGCTGTCCTTCTCATATTAACCTATTTACAATTTGCTGGTCATGCTTGCTGTCGTTCGCATTATCTTTCGAACTGACATTTGTAAATTGAGATCTCCCGCTACAATTACATTCCTTTCCATGTCGTTTCCCACATAGCTGATTATCTTATCAAATAATTTTGAATTAGCGTCAGCGCTAGACCTTCCCGGTCTCTACAACCCAAAGACATCAAGTTGCCTATTGTCTTTAGAAATCAGCCTCACACCTAGAATTTCATGTTTGTCATCTTCAGCTTTTTGGTAGCATACAAATTATTCTTTCACCAGAAGTAATACTTCCCTTCCTACCATACCTATCCTATCTTTACGATACTACATCATTTCTCAGCCATGTTTCAACTCCTATTACAATATCTGGCATGTATATATCTATTAAATTTCTTAATTCTATTCCTTTATTTTCAACACTTCTACAGTTCAACACTAACATTTTTATATCATCCCTGCTTGACTTCCAGATCCCTGTTCCCTTATCACTGTTCCCTAGACCAATCCGTTTCCCTGAATGTACCTCCCTGAAACTCTTCTAAACAAATTTGTCCGACTCATTGGCTGAATGGTCAGCATTCAAACCTCCAGTTCAGAGGGTCCCGGGTTCGATTCCCGGGCGAGTCGGGAATTGTAATCGCCTCTGGTTAATTCTTCTCTCCCGGGGACTGGGTGTTTGTGTTTGTCCCAACACTTTCCTCTTCATATTCAGACAACACATTATTTAGACTATTTAGACTGGTGGTCTAGGTTTTAAAATGGAGTCAAAATTGAAATGAAGGAGAGGACCTTTACCCGAAGAGCACAAGAAAACGCTGGATGAAAGACTCAAGAAATATGGAGAGAGGATGGTCAATGACGGAAGAAGAGATGTAGACTCTACCAATGAAACTGGTTGTTAAAGCGCAGTTTATAAACGTTTATTACTACACTAAAGAAATTGAAAATAATCCGTGACTGCTTGGTCAAACCGTTTGGTTACATTTATACAGTAGACATTTAGAATCCACGTATCTGCAGAGCTCCCAAAAGTGCGGGAAGTAGTTGGGGCGTGGTCAGTACCTTCTAAAATGACACAATACGTCCGTGTGAACGTTGACCAGAAAACATTCTAGAGTTGTACTGGAATTATTAGAAATAGGCCTACTTGGCACATCACATTAAGAATAGCTGCAGCTAGAGACATGCCGTCATCCTGAACTGGGACTCAAAGCTGTTATCCACACACAATCGCGGTTAAAACATCGTCTGTCTAACTGAGACAGCTCAAAACAAGCTCAAGCGCATGAGCCTAGCGTGTTCTCTAACTACTCTATCGGTGACACAGTTTTAAACAGATCCATGGCCCAATGAGTCTAACAGAACTCAAGTTATCCAGATAAACTCGTAGACTCGAGCCCGTAGAACTGAATCCTGGCCTTTTCCAATTATTTGGGATTCGTTCCTGTTTAACGTCTGAATGTCCTTCCTGGCACCAGTTCTATGTGGAGGGATATATGAATGGATGAAAACCATAACGGTATAAGTAGCATTTTGATCATTCAGAGAAAAAGGCATTTAAACATCTTAACACTCATATAAAGTGTGCTATTTTTAGTTATACCACCCATCACTCGAGCGCAGAATATTACCTCTATCACTTGTATCCCTTTGCTGGTGAAAAGATACATCCTCCCGGAGTTACATTCTGCACTTAACTCATTTTTAAAAAAAATGTCACGTATACCATTATGGTTTTCATCCATTCATATTCACTTTTGCACGCCTCTCTGGTGGCTGGTAGTTTGATAAATGTTAACTTTAATGCATGTGGCTATCGATAGGCTGGTGTAGCCCTTGTAAGGAAGACAACTCTGATGAGGATAGCTTCCGTCTTCCTTGAATAGGAAACTGTGCGTTTGTGTAACGGTCGGCAATGTTGTGATATATGGTGCAAATAACATATTAGGGGTGTCACAGACACCTAGTTCTCTAGCCAAGAGCATTAAAGGTTTAGGATCAAAATTACTGGACCCAGTCGATAATCGAGCCCGTGGTCCTGAGTACCAAAGTCTGAGACGCTAACCACTCAGCCATGCAGCGGAATGGAATATGGCTCATTTGGAATATTAAATTACATTATTTGGCATATCAAACTGTATTATAAACGTGGTCTGCAGTTAGACATTACGAGAGTAGCAGATTACAGCTGAGACCGGAAATCCAGGAGACAGAATGTCGTGGGACACTCGCTCGAAGCTTTCCAGTGACCGTGAGAAGCGTCCAATTTTACTCATATTCAGCATATAGCGCAAGTGTAGAGATCGTTAGGCAACGAGGTGAGTTGAGCCAGTTAGAAAACCAGGGCGTGGCTATTATGAATACTGGACCGCGCAGAGTTGAAACTTCAGGGTGACCAACATTGTTTTAGGTGCGGTGTGTTCAGCAGGAGAGGAGTGGTCAGTTCCGTTATTTGAGGCTTTTTCACAGGTCTGAGAGCTAGATATATTCAGCAATAAATTAGGACAATTGTCTGAGCCGTAACCTGTTTCTTATAAGTGCATTTGATATTAATGTCAGTGAAGTACAAAAACATTGTGTGAAACAATAGCTCTGATTGGCTGAGCATTTGAATCTTTGGGGAATCACCTAGCCATAACGGCGTCTGTATAGATATTTAAGCGCACCACATGGTGGAGCGTTCTCCTTTGTCTGGGTGTTGTCGAGTAGTGAACATCAGTGTGATACTTCAGTGTACGCGGGACGCGTATTTGCTGCCACGTGGGCAGAAATTAAACTTTGTTCGGTCGTACCGTCCCAAGAGAGTGTATTCCTTTTCTTGTGAACAGTGTTATTTAAACTGTGTGCAGTAATACTTAGCTAAGTGCGCTATGTCAAAAATTCGTGCATTAGTGGAAAAAACGGTAATTTCCGCCGCAGACTGGTAATTAAGCGAGAGACACTTTTCCGTGTATTACCATCGGGCCGGTCGCGTTTCGCGAGAGACTATTCGATTCGATCCCCGGGCCGCTCCTAGAGACAGTGCTTGAACTTCTAACATTGACTGTGGATTGTGAATGAGTTCTTGGTGTTAATTTATTCACGTTGGCTTGCAATTACAGCCGACAGAGGGTTTGTTCGGTACAATGTACACAAAGAGCGGTGTAGAAATACTGATCAGAAATGTGTTTGTTGCTGTTATACAGGAACTAGATTCAAGAAGATGGCATCATCAATTGAAAACAGAAGATTGGATCCAGGTGTTGAAACTGTACTGACCATGGAGTAACCTTTCATGAAAGCAGTGATGTAACTCGCTAAAGATGTCCTGGGAGTTGCCAAGATAAGACGCATGTGATATTTAAATGGCATGCTTTGTGAATTACGATAAATACTAGTGAGGCCTAGATTAGGGATTTTCTTTAGTTTAATTTCATGCCGACGGCATGTGTTCATCTTATATGTGTGCTATTGTAAATACGGACAGGTCGGGGTTGCATGCTTTCCTTTTCTTTCTTTTACTTTATAAATAGTTAGATGGGATATCGAGGGAGATGACAGGTTTTATTTTGATTTTTATTTGTGTGAATTATGCATGTTGTCTAGTTTAAGGTTATTCCTGTGTTTTTGATATAGATAGAAGGATTAGATAGCTAAAATCATCAACATCCCGAGTTACACACTCTCAGCGTCGAGACTAAATTTTATTTCATTTATATTGAGAGATTAGCGACAGATAGGCTGCTTGTTGTATGAATTATAGGTGCTGTGAGACGTGTGGAGCTGTATGTACACCGTTGATTATAATAGATTCGTCTGAATCGGGTTGGAAACTGTTTTGAACAATGATTAGGCAGGGAATCCAACCCTGATTTGTAATGAAAACGCTGATGAAATTACAGGATATACATGAGAATTTAATGCATGCTGAAATGTATGTGAAGTCAATGATGCCGGCAGTGTGCATGCCTGGAAGTGTTATGAGAAATATCAGAAGCGAGAATCGGCCTGTGATTTTATTATGTATTATTACTGAGAATTAGAGATGCCGTGAAGTAAATTTCAGGCCAAGAGATTATTACATATGTGTTCAGTAATATAATAGCATGCCGACAATGTGTACGTTTGAATGCGAGTTTCCGAGTGGTTGTTGAAATATTAGCTCGCTATGAAGGTCAATTTATCAGCCAAAATTATAACATAGTTATGAAGCGATGAGCAATTTCTGTGATGTTATCTTGTCAAAACCGTGACCAATTTCCGAGAGTAGTTTTGAGTTTTAACATTCTTTCCAGGTGTTTGCCAAGCAGGAAATCTGTAAGGGACGAAGGCACTAGCCTGTGCTCCGATGCTTTAAGGTGAACAGGATTGTTGCCCGTTGTTTTCCTGGTGTTTACTGAATGATGATATTTGTTTCCTTTACAGGATTGTGTATTTGTGAGATTTCATTGTGATTTTGGTTTGATGTCTTGTTGATAAATGGGGAACAGCCCGAGTGCTGAGTTGATCTAGATCTTTCGTGAACTGCGTTTCACAGGTCGAGTCAATGTAGTTTCACCCACTTGATCCAGTGTAAATACTTTGATTATTTTAGCTTGTTTTGATTGTTGTAAATATAGAGCAGGGATATGCCACTAGCTTTTTCGTATTTCATATCGTCATGTTCCACTACGTCCGGTATTAGATCACGTTAGATGCGATTATCGCGGCAACCTTACCGAAATTAAACAAATCCGTGAACTTATGATTCACACGACGGTGTTACTCCATGTGAACTGGAACTATGGACTATCACGTTCATCCATGATGAAATTTCTCAGTATTTAATTTTGTAATCTGAATTTACATTTTCACATTTTATTTTGTTTTGCGTTGATAATGTTTGTTTTTTACATTTTTATTTGTTGAAATTAATTTCATTTTGATGCCGGTTTCAAGCCGTTTTAATTTAATTTTTACTTGGTGAATTTTAGAATGGTCCGGATTATTTTGTGCAATAAACCTATCCTACCCCATATCAGTGTTTCTCATTCGATATAAGCCTCCATTATTCCTGTCATGATACTTAGAGATAAGTTTAAACTTTGACTTTTAGACTTACCCGCGACAACTTAACCCACTATCTACCCACCTGAGTTAGTCGGATGTTTAGTCAGGAAATGGAGGCATCGTCCTAGAAGGTTCCTACCCCTGGATACGGTACAGTGTGAGAGTGATGAATGTTAAGACCAACAATAATACACCGACCTGGAACCAAGAGAGTTAATAAGACTGAACTAAAACCCCTGGTCGACTAGAAATCGAACCCCGGATCCTCTGAATTGCAGGGCTATGTGGTGATCATTCATCTAAAGGGTGGAACAACAAAATCTATATTGAGTGTAATAACGTGTACCGTAAATAATACTTCATTTAAGAATTGCAATGCTGGAAGACACCTGATGTGTATTTTGACATAAATCTCACTTCTACTTTTCCGTGATAGCGCACTCAACCGCTCTTAAGCTCTTTCTCTAGTAAGTTTGAACAGCACAGATTTCGTGAAAGAGAAACTGGTACCAGGTTGAAACGTTTGCTATGCGAGTCCATTTAAGCTAGAAGCTCCATTTTTGCATGGTTCGATTGTGGAAGGAAATTGAATTTTTTATCGGGTATATCAAAATTACCCAGTCTTCGAGCCTAGGGAATTAATCGTTTGTGCGTGAAATCCCTCGATCAATTCGGAAGTGGAATCCATTACCAAAGTCCAAGTCACTGACCATTCAGCAATATACTGGAACGGTAGTTTAATAGTGGTGAGTATTAAGACGAACACGAATTTCCATTCCTCGAGCCACAAGAATTCATCGGAGGTAAACTCCCCGGCCGACTGTGAATTCCAACACAGATCCCGCTGAATTCAAGGCCATTGTGGTGGCCATTCAGCTAAGACTTCTTACAACAAAATAAGCATTACTGCAATACAATATTTAGTATAATTAAATGTAGCATAAATAATGTATAACTTAAGAACTGCGAATCTGAAAATCATGGATCTGTACTTCGACACAGTGCTCATTTCCTTTTCTCCATGATTGCACAATCAATCCCACCTTAGCTATTTACACAATGAGTTTGACTAGCTCAGACTTCGTAAATGGGGTACTGCTACCAGGTACAAACATTTATTATCAGAGTACATTAAACCGCATGATGTATTTTTGGGAAGTTCACATGTATAAGCGAGTTGAATTTTATACAGAGGTGTAAATATTGTATGGTAGATACTTACCGACAGGTGTACGAGCTCATAAGCCGCCAGTTGGAATATATCTTGATGGTTCTTCTTCACAAGATGTGCAAATAGACTCTTCTGGAGCTGGGCGGAAGTGGTTGAGTGCGTCAATAATTGGGTGAACTCATCGGTCTCCGAAAGCTGCGGAAAACAATTTGAATACGAAATTAATAACCAGAATGATTTTAGTGGATTGATAGCTTTGTAACGTGTTATTAGGACCACCGTACCGTTTACATTAGACTGACCTACGATTAGAGACCATTTTGTTCCCAGTTTTCAAAACAAAATTAAAGAAATATTGTACCCTTTCCGTTGACGATACCAGGACTTCAGTGTCATGAGCACAACCCATGAAGTCTTTTTGACCTCAGGGATGGTTGCTGTCCGTAGTTATGGCAACATCTTCTGATAAACAGGGTAAGAGAGAGATTTTACCTAATCCTACTTCGAATTTAAAAAGAAAGACAAATTTCTGAATCGATACTTTAATGTAAGCAATCAAAATTGAAAAATCAAGAAACAAATTAATTGGATAATATATAATATTGACATGGAAAATATCATTCAGAGTAACTTAAATTCCGTGAAAAATAAACTTGGAAAGTACGTTGTCCTATTGGCTACTCACTGGCTTTCTGAGGTTGTATTCAATTTACGATTAAATGAAGAAAAGAACCTCAAATCTAATGATGATTTCAAAATAAGTTGTATTGTAAGTTGTCTGTGAAAGTTTGGTTTCTCGGGCAAGCGTTCTCCAAATTTCATCTATAGTAAGGATGTTCAATGATTAAAAATGTCCACATGGTACCATTCTATCATGGAATGAACCCTTAACTGACGCGACCCATCGTTCAATCTAATTTGAACGAAGTGTTAATTCCCTCAGCAGGTATGGTGGATTTTAGTAACACAACTGGTATGGTGCGGGTCTAAAAGACCCAGAAATTTATTTTCCTTTTCTAACAAATCTAAACCTATAAATGAAGCTTCTATTTTATCTTACACAACTTTATTACCTATTAAATACATAAAACACTGTTCCACAACTGATTATAGTTTATGACAGTCGATTTTACAAAAAATGGAGCACTATGCAAATTTTAGTCACAGAGAAAAGCACTTCACCTTTCCTCAAAAAGTAACGACATTTTTGGGCATATTTAAGATATGTTAGTCATGTTAATAAAAAGATTATATCATATTCAAAGTTTAAGGAAATCTTAATTCACATGCTACATTACTCGTTACTCAACACCGCTCATTTTGGATTGCAGTTGAGACAGTATCATACGCTGCACATTCCGCACATACTTCCTTGGCAAAATTTACAAGACTTCTTTGTCTTCCTGTCCATTTTCGAGGGACAAATATAGCACCCCTACCTTTTTCAAGTTGGAATAGGGTCTTTGTCGCCCCTAGAAGGAAGCCGAACCCCACAAATTCGACTCATCATCTGTCGAAGTTCCACAGGTAAGGGATTATCATAAATTAGCTGCAAAATATTTGGCTTAACGAGTTATACACCTATTTTATTAGAAACAAACCATGTGACTCAGCATTCTCTATGTTACCTGAATAGTAGAGGATATATCTGTTCACCCCCGCAATATCAAGCATGGTATTAAACAAGTCACTGGCCACCGCTCAGTACGCCTAGCCGTCGAATAATTGGCACACTTTTGATTCAGACTGTCAACTAGTCCTTTTGTGCAGTTGAGGAATTCTGTGATCTCTTCTTTCCCTGTGTCCTTGTCTTTTCCAGACATATTGTGCATACTTGAGAGTAGAAGGACTGATATTTTCCGTTTCTGGACATGGGATAGCAAAGTCATATTTTTAGTGTATCCGTATAATGACGAGCCAACTAGGCGAGATTTGTTAGCCTGAAATTCCGCCGGTATTTCTCGTTTATTTTTCCTCAAAGTACCTACGTAAGTAAGACCTTTATTTCTTTTAATTTGAACGAGTTCAACTGACGTACACCAGTTATCGGCTGTCATGCTGCGATTACTACGAACCAGAGGTTCGCTCAGTTTCAGTACAGCCTGTGTCGGCTTAGAATAACTTCGCCTCTCAGCTGGAAGTTCTTTCCTATCAGAACCTTTTCCAACTTAAACATAACCATTGTACAAGTAACCTATTTTCACATAAGCCAGAATCATTACTTTTAGCCCATACTTTCTTGGTTTACTTGCCAGGCACACACGAAGTTTACACCTTCCCCGGAAACCCACCAGCATTTCGTCAATGCTTTCATAGTTTCCCACTGTAAAGCAGACTTTAAAGCGTTTTATTAAGAGACTGAAAATGTATGAAATAGCAGCCAAAGGATCAGTTTTCTAACGTTCCTCTATGTCAGGAACATCATAAAAACGCATTGCGCTCAGTAGATAAAGAAATCTCTTAGGCGTGATTGTAGCTCGAAAAATATCACGACATGTTCCATCAGGCGAAAACAGTGAGCTCAAGTCTTCATGTCCAGGCTTGAAAGCTCCACATAGGCCTAAATATGCTTTCAGATCAGTAATGTCAGTTTCTTTTACCAAGTGTTTCTGTTGCTCAGACCACCGATTCTGAACTGATCGAATTTTCTCATCCGTGCGCAGAAGTATTTCGTCTAACATATCTTGATTAAACAGACATGACCAGAACATTCCTTCACCAGACCCTTTATCAAGCTTTTTGCATCGACAATAACGCCTGGAAATCTTCTGAAAAGGTTGCGCGTCGGGGTCCTTACACTCGTACGCTGTGGAGGACTTGCAGTCCACTTGAATGGATTAGTTCCCTTGCCATAGAAGAAGTGAGCATCATTACCACAACTAACTTCAACACTTTGTTTATCTTCCGAGTGTTCACTTTCTGCGCAGTGTTCGCTATCTACTATAATATCTGCAAAGTCTGAAACATCACTGTTAGTTTCAAGACTTACATCTTCTTCATCCAAAGCAACAAGAATCTGCTCATAGTCCAGAATCCTGTTTCGCCTAAAACTACTCGCCATGCCTGCTACACACTATTTAAACACCGTATTAATTTCTACCTACACAGAACAATTGAATAAATAAAAGGAATAACAGTGGGAGGAGACAGTGACAAGGTGAATGTGTGTCGCTCTCGTGGTATGGAGCGGGTCAAACAGACCCAGATGCACCGGAAATATTGAACCGCTTTGTATAATGCTCGAATATGCACTGACCTGCAACGACAGTGGAGAGACAGGCAGCTATTGGCAGATGGAGCCCTCTGGCAATAAAGCCACGAAAGTGACAGCACATAGTATGGGCGCTGCGCTGCAGCGATCTGACCCGTACCAGGGTTAACCAGCATTTTGTGAAGTCAAATGTCCCTCTAATCTGACCTTAATGGATTAAAGATCAGTTTCAAATAACTGAAAACCTAAACCAATAATTGCATCACTGGTAATAAAAACAGGCATCATGACCATGGCATCAAAAATGCCTAAAATTAGCACGAAGAAAAGCCTATGTTCCTAATGAACATGTTAATGACTTTGATAACTTGAACTATTCTTAAAGGGTTACGTCTAAAATTTATTAACAATAGAAATAATCTTCACACTCCCGATGTGATAAATAAAAAAGATTAAAAACAAGTATGCGCAATTTAAGAATTCGAATTACTTGAATAAAAGAATACGTCGTGTATTCAAATATGTATTTCACTAATTATTCACAGATGAACGTGATCTTCTGGCCTGAAAATGCGTATTTACAAATTTGTATGTTTTAACGTTTCGTCACAATAAAAATATTACACAATATAAAAATTAATTATCACGTGTGGAAAACTGTCATATAAATCGGCTTCACTATCACTGAGTCCAACCACACTCGAAAACAAACACCAACATGCTGTACTCGCAAGTAAATATTTACAACACTAAACTAACAATCGAATGGTATGCATATACTTAACTATCGCTTAAAATTACAATGAACACGGAATGCTGCAATAAAAGCACATAACCGTATGCTAGTGGTCAGAGTCAATCATCATTTCGTTGGATTTATTGGGGTGAGAACTAAATATGTCAGACTGGGTTACGCAGTGCTAATTCTGAAAGTGTACCCCGCCTAACTCCATTGCAGCGCCGCATATGGTCTCTGTATTCCACTAAACCATCTTCCGAGATCTAACCACAACAACGAGCAACAAATAAAATCCGCGTACTTTAACAAACCCCTAAATAAGTAAATAAGTAAAAGTAATTATGACCGCGTCAAGTGACTCGCGAAGCCCAATCACGTATAACGTCTAAGTAAACTATGGCCGAAATTCAACAAAACAAAGTTACTTCACTGACACTACAAATTATTATTAGTTATTGAAGTCCAACTCCAGCACGACTAGTCATTATTGAGGATCCAGCCGACCTACAACGTCGGTGCCTTCTGGAGAGGATTAAACATACCTGCCAAGTCGGTGGTTACTTATGAGAATGTAAAAGAGCTGAGCTACGCGGTTACTGGTGATATAATTTAGATAATTTAAAACGAAATCTTCACTATTCCGCAAACAAAATGTGTCCTAATCTCTCATGAAAACAACGTTACTCTTTAATACCCGTCGGAAATGAGCCTACAGCATTAACAAAATACTGAACATAACATGAAGTTATTAACAAGGGTAAACATGACATGAAATGCGCACAACAAATCCTTCCCGTCTACTCTCTCAATTCAGATCATTGAAAACACAGAATGATCCACTCTCACTAAGCTTCACTTAGAAATCATTAGGCAAGTTTCATCGAACTACCCATATTACGTGGAATAAAAACCTGGGGACAAAAAACACACAAAACCATTTCAGACATCTAAAACAATCATGTGTAACCTCCAGGTTAAACCACGCATAGAAGAAATAGTGTACACATGATCCCAAACACTACACGACAACGCATAACTTCGACAAAGGGACTCAAACCAGGTCCCAAAAGATTTCCTACACATACAAATTCCACCGGGGCTCACATGTCCTACCCGGATAAATTTCTACTCACTGGAACAAATACAACATCGTTTGAAATCAATGGCTCGCCAAACATATCAATAACGCCTACTCCAAATCTGGTAACAAAAAAAATTCCAACATCTGCACTTAAAGCTTGGGTCTCAAACCTATTCCAAACTTCTAGTGACAAATACAACATTTCGCAACTCAGAATTTCACGTGAAGTTGATAACCAAGCACTTTAAGATAAATGACTCATTTACTTACGTGACACAATATACTATTATTATTACCACCGGAAAATTATTATTGATGTTGAATTTACTTCGGACACTATCACGAAAACAAAATTAATGCAACTGTTGCACATTGTAACATTCGAATGTGCCTCCGGCGCATTGCGCAAATGAACTATTGTACATGTCCACATGCTAACATAATTCTAAAAACTGAGATATAGTTAAAAATATGATATTACTCAGCTGAAAAAGAATTAAAGCGTGACAGAACATTACATTTATAAAATACACATTTTAATTGCATTGTTAAGCAGACCTTTAGATGCTGTTCCTCGTCTCTATGGTCATCAGCCTACGGGATACCTCATGGGTTTCTCCATACCCTGCATTGCACTGGATATGCTGGATATGCCGACTCTTAGCTTCACACACAACCTTTTCATTAATAAACACTATACAATTTTATTTATTGAATACTATACACTATTTGCACTCTGGATACGTATAAAAAAACTTCCTCTGATACAAGTATTTTATGCAGTTCTATTCCGAGCAATCGGTGAAATGCAGTGCGTCTTTTCATAGCCGCGCCCTTATATCCCGCAACGCAGCCTTAGCAATCGCCTGACGTGCTATGAGAGAACGAAAAACCATGCGCTCTTTTTAACGTGAAATCTTAGCGACGGCGAATAATTTTTGAAGAGGAAGTGCAACTGGGAAACCATCCTCCATGAAATCTTAGTTTGAAGCTTATTGGCAATGGGAACTAACAGGGTTGTAATGTGTTTTTATATTATCTAGAAACGTATAATGATCCTCAGTGCATTATGAAATCAATAGTATATGCATATTTTATCTTTCAAATTTTATTGCACATTAAGGAATGGGTGAACCACTAAACGAAGTGCATTACTTCAACATTGTTACTTTAGGATACAACGAGAATTTTCCTTTTGTTGTTGTATGTTTCAGCAGACTCAGTTTTTTCTTACAATAATTATTTCGTAACAAATTGCTGATTGTGTTTATTGCATTCCTCCCCTAGTTTGAGTGATCGCCACAACGGCAACAAGATTCCTGGGGAAAACTCGTTAACATTTCATCATTTTGGACTCCCATTTCACTTAAATGGCGAAGAATGTAAGTATGTCTGGTTGCATAAACACAAATTTACAGAAAACGAGAATGATCAAATTCAATACTTTCCAAATAATTTTCTTACCACCGAGCGAGCGGTTGCTTGGCGTGGGTCACGTAGCTGTCAGTTTTCATTCGGGAGGTAGTGGGTTCGAATCCCACTGTCGGCAGCCCTGAAGATGGTTTCCCGTGGTTTCCCATTTTCACACCAATCACAAGCCGGGGATGTACCTTAATTACTGCTACGGCCGATTCCTTCCCACTCCAAGGTCTTTCATATCCCATCATCGCCATACGAGTTATTTGCGGCGGTGCGACGAAAGGCAGATTGAAAAAAATCTCCATCAGAGACTTTAACTTTAGGAGAAAACAGCCTAATACTTATCATTATTGATAAATATGTGAACATTATTATTATACTGAAGTGCTGCCTCTAACTGATTCCATTCATTTTAAAGAGAGTTCCTAAAAGTAACTTCTTCAGTAGTGAGTACGTTTTTATTAGGTATCACTCCACCGTTCACATGAATCTCGTCTTCAATTTATTCTAATACTACTACTAAACTTGTTAGAGATGTACTATTTAATTTATACAATATACACACACTTTCAGTGCTGTGTACAAACCAGTCCGGTGAATTAGAAATAACGTTTGAATGAGCTTTCACTGAAAAATGTTCAAAGGAAGCAATTTTATCTTCCTTTTCGGTTCTAATTTTCTCATCATATTCTGCACTCTTTAGCCACTTTTCCACTTCTCTTCTTCTGTATTCTGGTGATATAGGGGTTTCAGGTACATATTCGCATTCCTTGGCCGCCTTATTTACGTACTTTGCTTTGGTAATAAAGTCTGAATCATAGAAATGTTTCATACAAACAATCGACCTATCATTTTTTTCCAGTTGGCTCGTGGAATAGTAAGAATCCATTCTTCTCGACGCGCTACATTGTTAGGAAATTTAAAAGGCCTTACATAGCCTTCTACTTTAATAGAAGAGGCGTAATTGCTCTTACAATTGGGCAGCACAAAAGACCGAGGCATTTCCACACTCTTAGCTATATCATTTTGAGATAAAAGCTATTCAAAGGAAAAACAGCACGTTCTCGCAGTTACTTCATTGAAATGGACGGTTCGAGCAGCCAATAGACACATGTCGCTTCGGCGTGGCCAAGTCTCTCACGCTACGGCTTGACTGCAGACGGCTATGGTCTTCCGGTTACGGGTGGGATTTCAACTGTTTCAACACGTCGTTCGCCCAGAGATAACCTTAGTAGTGTACTTTTGGGGAGTTCTGCGGTATCCGGAATCCGGTGGTCCCTGGACAAGGCCTGAACCGGTGGGTGACGTGACGTGACGAGCTGCTAGCTAAGAGTGCGCTCTTAAGCTCACAGATCTTATGCTGTAAGTAAACAACCATGGTCTAGCTTTTCACTTTTCGAAGGCGCGTTTTGAACTAAATAGTGTTCGAATAGATAGATCGAAGAATGTTGGTATTACAAGTGCAATAAAACTCTACCCTTCTTTTAGTGTTGAAGAAAGTAATCTTTTACGGATGGCAGGGTGGTCTCCAAAAGCTACCAACAACTGGATGATTAATGAATGAGGACGGTACTTTTACAGTTATATTATCATTGAAACATATTCTTGGCTTTTTTGAAGACTACAGACGTATTATAATCAACGCAAAACAAGAGCTAATTCTAATCCATGATCGCAGTGATCACACTGCTCTTAAAGCAGCAGCGGTACCTGTAGGTTCTAAAATTACCCTTCAGCGTATCTTGTAGAGGATTCCACTTGTAACATTATCTGATCGAAAAAAGCTTCGATTGCTCAATATTGTAGAAAATGATACACCATTGCCAATACCTTTCCGAATTTGGGAGCTGCATGAGTATCCTGTCTTACCACCTACAAACAAGCATAGCTGGGCAATAAAAGCATAACGTTTCACTGGAAAACCTCTGTATATAATTTATGGATTTGAAACGGATCGTAAATTCAACCATGAAAAAATGCTTTCAGTTTGATCACTGCAAATTAAGAAATATCAGAATATACCTCAACGGAGTTACCTACCCCTACGAAAATAAGTATCTTAATTTCGAGAAAAATAAATTTGGCTTGCTCTATGACATGTTTTGTAAATTTCAAACATCATATTAACAGAGAATGGATCACCCACTCTTTTCTTCTGAAGAATTTTAAAAAAAATCACCGATTGTTGTTATAGAGTACTCTTATCATTAAGAGTCTATAAAAGAATCTCCTGTTCATATTCGTCTAGAATTTGAGACATCTGAAAATATTCCTGTTAACACTACAGCCTGTTGTTTTGTTATTCACATGACTGATGTCACTTACCATCCACTATCGAATATTGTCAAAATACTACAAAAAGAATAGTTCTACTGCATTATTATAAGTGTGTGTGTGTGTGCTTCTACAGCGACGATCATTAATAGAAAAGAAGAAAGCAGAGACGATGAAGTAAGAAGAACTTGTTGGTTCAAATCTTCCATTGAATCTACTGATACACTAATAAGTAAGGCTATTAGAGCTTTCTATAAACATAAATGCTTACGCTGTATGCCACAGCATTTGATATTATGTATTTATCATCTGGTTTTCTATCTACGTACGCTGCTTACGATATGAATTCCGCTTATGAAATGCTACCTTTCCACTGTAAGATGTCATTAGAAGTAGCCGCATGGAGATGTTGCAAGCAACACTACAAAAAACATTAATACATATTGGGATGGAATAAATCCAGTTATTAAGGACTGTAGACTGTTTATGCGTGAATTAAGCAATGTATTTAAAGTTATGTGCTTTTTTTTTTTTTTTGCAAGTTGCTTTACGTCGCACCGACACAGATAGGTTTTACTGCTACGATGGGACAGGAAGGCTAGGAATTGGAAGGAAGCGGCCGTGGCCTTAATTAAGGTACAGCCCCAGCATTTGTCTGGTGTGAAAACGTGAAACCACGGAAAACCATCTTCAGGACTGCCGGCAGTGCGGTTCGAACGCTCTACCTCCCGAATACTGGATACTGGCCGCACTTAAGCGACTGCAGCTAACGAGCACCGTTTATGTACTTTTAAAGCTGTATCTCAGATGTGTTAAGTAAAAAAACGTTATTTATTTATTTTAATTAACCTATGCCTTTATTCGCCACACGTAATACCACAGTTTACTTTCCACGTACATTAATGAACATATGCACAGCAGTCCAGTATAATTCTCTGCATCGTGCTACTGGTAAGTATCATTTATGCTCCAGTTACATGTCTTGGAAATGTCGTCGGCATATATCAGGTAAGTTTTAACCTCTATTGGTACAGGTACCTGGTAAATAGCGCAAAGAGTTTCTTGATCTGAAGACAAGAGTTTAGTCCCCGGGTGATATCAACAACATTGTAAGGTACTGTAAGTCTCTAGAGTTCAAATCTATAAGCTACTAGCAGTTATCCGCGGCTTCGTTCGCGTGGATTTCGTAACTTGATAAAAGTAATCGTTCCTCGCTAGTGTACTAAGACATTATCTGATAATCCCTTAAGTATAAAAGCTATTCGAAGAATTGAGTGGTGACCGGGCGTGTTGGCCGTGCGGTTAGGGGCGCGCAGTTAAGCTTGCATCCGGGAGATAGTGGGTTCGAGCCCCACTGTCGACAGCCCTGAAGATGATTTTCCGTGGTTTCTTATTTTCACACCAGGCAAATGCTGGGCTGTACTTAATTAAAGACACGGCCGCTCCCTACCCACTCCTAGGCCTTTCCTATCCCATCATCGCCATAAGACCTATCTGTATCGGTGAGACGTAAAGCAAATTGTAAAAAAAAATCATTTACCCCCAGAATCTCTTTGTAAACCACGTTTGTGGTATTGCCTTTTGGGGCCAAGATGACCATGCGACATACAACTGTACTTCTTAAGTTTCAAAGGAGATTCCAAATACATATTTTCACGTCTGTAAGATCTTCAGTTTCTGAGATATAAGTATCCCCATAAAATAATTCAACAGCATTACCAGACTTTCGCCCACATCCGCCTCCACCTAAGTGGGTTTTCAAAAAAAAAAGTTTCTTATTTTTAAAGGAGATTCAAATACCAAATTTCACGTCTGTAACATCTTCACTTTTTATGATATAGGCCGAGGTATCCTCGCAAGAAATAATTCAACACTTTTTCACTTCTTTCACCCCCGTTAAGTGCCTTTTCCGAAAACAAAAAGAAAATACATATTCCTATATTTACCTCTTTCCAAATATCAAGTTTCATGTATGTAACATGTTTTTGACGCATAAAGTAGATATACCGGTACTCATTTTAAAAATGCACCCATTATTCAATTCTTTTCACCCCTGAAGTATTTCTTCAGAAAACAAAAAATATATGTTTCTTTATTTTCACGTCTGTAACATGTTAAGTTCTTGAGATGTACTGTAAATGTGCTCATTTTAAAAATTAACGCACTTTTTAGTTCCCCTTACATGGGTTTTCGAAAACAAATTGTCTATGGTTTTTTACTTTTAATAGGAGATTCCAAGTAACAATTTTTATGTCTGTAACATGTTACTTTTCTGAGATATACTGTAGATATAGTGTTTTTAAAATGTAATCCCTATCCTCACTCCTGTTCACCCCACATTAATGGGATTTTCCCAAAACAAAAAATATGTGTTTTTTTATTTTTAAAGGAGATTACAAATACCAATTATCAGGTCTGTAACATCTTTACTATTTGATGTATAGGTATCCCCATAAAAAGAATGCAACTTTCTCTTCTATTCACCCAGCCCACCCCCTTAAGTGGCTATTCCGACATTCCGAAAACAAAAAGATATGTGTTTATTTTTAAAGGAGATTCCAAATATCAATTTTAATATCTGTAACATCTTCTGTTTTTGAGATATAAGTATCCACATGAAAATAATTCAGCCCCTTTTTCAGTCCTTTTACACCCCACACCCCCACTGAAGTTTTTCCGAAAACGAACAAATACGCGTTACTTTTATTTGTAATAGAGATTAAAAATACCAATTTCATATCCTTAACGTGTTCAGTTTTTGATATAAGCTATACTGTATAAATGCTCATTTCAAATTTACATCCTTTAACACTTCCCCTTAGCGGATTTTCAGAGAGCAAAGTATGCGTGTTCCTTTACTTTTGAAGCAGATTCCAAATACCAAATTTCATGTCTATAACATGTTACGTTTTTGAGGTACGCTGAGTTTAAGAATTCACCCCGTTTCTCACTCCTGTTCACCACCATAAAAAAAAAAAGTGTTTCTTTACTTATAACGAGATTCCAAAAACCAATATTGATGACTATAACAAGTTCAGTTTTGGGGATATAAGTATCCACATGAAAGGTCTTCAACAATTTTTCACCTTTTTTCATCCCCCCCCCCTTAACAGGATTTTCCGAAAACAAATAAATACGTGTTTGGTATTTTAAAGGAGATTCCAAATACCAAAGTTTATGTGTTTAAACTGTTCAGTTTTTGAGATATAGATGCACAAAATTCTAAAATTTCATCCCCCTTTTCACTCCCCTTAGCGACGGAATATAAAAAATCCTCCCTTAGCGAGCACCTACATTTTAATATGAATGAATCCCCAAAATTTCATTTCTTTATGTCCAGTAGTTTTGGCTCGGCGATGATGAATCAGTCAGTCAGTAAGTCAGTCACGACAAGTTATTATATATATATATATATATATATATAAAGTTCAAAACAAACATTGAGTGTTCCAGACATTAAAAAAAACGAACAGTGCGTTACGCATCAGCACAGGTACCATCCTGTCCCAAGTTCAGCTCTAAAACCCCTTAAGTCGCTTTCAAATAGTATGCCCCCTATGAATAAAGAATATGTCTCAAGTCTAACACCAGTTTCCTAGTGCCGTGCCGCCATCTTCTTCCGAGTTCAGCTTAATCCCCTGAGGGTGCCTTTAAACTTTACTCCCCATATGAATAAAGCATCTGTATTAATTCCAAACACACCTCCCTAGTCCTATAAGTTCAACGTGTAGCCGTTGAACTAGTGTAGGGAAGGGCTTTCGGTTAGGTTAATGCCTGGTCAGCGTTAGGTTAAGCCTACATTTCTATGCGGTTATTCTGGGTATCGAACTTAAATTCTGTTACATTAAGCTTACACTCTTTTGCTGTTAGCCTGGGAGGTTAGGTTCAGCTCCGAGCCCTAAAGATGCTTCCCAAATGTTACACACCCTATGAATAAGGCACATTTAGTAAGCCTTACACGATCTCCCTAGTCCCATGTGGAGTTATCTTGTTCCTAGTTCAGCTCTGAGCTACGAATTCAGCTTCCGACATTACGCCCCTATGAATAAAGCATACGTATTAAGACTTACAGCCGCCAACTTGTTCCAAGTTCAGCTCCGATTTCGGGGAGGTTGAATTAGGTTAACGCGTGGTCAGTGGAAGAATAAGCCTGCACTTCTAGCCAGGGTGTAGGGAAGGTCAAGCGGTTAGGTTAACGCCTGGTCAGCGTAAGGTTAAGCCTACACTGTTTGTCAGTGTGTGAATTAGGTTAAGTGTGGTCAGCGTGACGTTAGACCTGCACTTTCATACATTGGGTAGGAAAGGGCAACCAGTTAGGTTAACGCCTGGTCAGCGTGAGGCTAAGCCTACACTCTTAGCCATTAACATCATGTAAGGTTAAGCCTACACTGTAATGCGGTTAGCCTCGGCATCGAACTTAGGTCTGTAAGGTTAACGCCCTCAGGCTTGGGGTCGAAACTGGGATCTGCGAGGTTATGTGTAGACACGTCATGCCTGTTAATTTAAGCTTGCCCTCTTAGCCATGTTCACGTTGTCTGTAATGGTAAGCTTGCACTTTTTGACACCGAACTTGGGTCTGTAAGGTTAACGCCTTTAAGCCTAGTGTCAAACCCGAGATCTGTAAGGATAAGCCTGGACACGTAGCCAGCGTATGGTCCTGTGAGGTTAAGAGCGAGCTCTTAACCAAATAAGGTTAAGGGCACGCTCTTAGCTAGCAGCCCGCACCACGCTGTGACGTCACCCACCCGATCAGGCTTTTTAGGGGCCACCGGATTCCAGATGCCGCAGAACTCTCCAAACGTATACTGCTAACCATCATATAGGTCCGGCTTAAAATGAAACTTGTCAGCCTTGCCTCGCTGATGCTGGATGTGGCAATTAAACTGCAAGAGTTTTTTCCTCATAGACGAGTGGTACATGTTCAGATAATGTTTACTTGGATGACCACGAAATCCGATGGCCTTACACAACGAAATTTACTAGCTCAAACGAATCCTGTAGAAGAGTACAGTGCTCAAATCTTCTCTATACAACTGCATACGTTAGCTCACTTTTAAAAATGTTTGTAAGTACAGATATGCCGGCACGAAACTTAAGAGTGTCGGAGGTCTAGTGTGCGAGACTAAGAGAGAATGAATGATCGGCTTCTCACGCTTCAGCTTAAGTGACAAAACACTTGGCAACAAACATTCCCGTGCAGTCTCGAGGTTACCAGACATTTTTTCGGTCTTGCAGGATTTTTCCACTCAAAAATACATGATCTGATTCCAAAAATGTGTGCATTACACTGGTGGTAAATACATCATCTCTCCTTCGTGGATAATAAGTGAAATCCCACAAGCGTCAGTGGACCTATTTTCTCATCCGAAAACGCAGTAGACGTGTTCTGGATATAAGCGCTGTTTATCTTACCTTCTGAGCACATATTACGACACGCGCTGTATTGCAGTTTGCACAGGTCTTGTCATTAATTTTTTTTCTGACCCAGTAAAATCATAAATAATAATAATAATAATAATAATAATAATAATAATAATAATAATAATAATAATAATAATAATAATAATAATAATATAGTTCTGCATTTCTAATTTTGTCTCTAGACATGCTATGATTTTCTCACTTTTGTCAGAAATAATACCTAAACAACAAAAACATAAACAATTACGTGTGCCTACCCTTCCTTGGATATACAGTAGATTTTGTGGGGCGATCCTTTTCCCCTGAGATATTGGAAAGTCTTGTTCTCCTTCGACCAAGTATTGAAGCGCTTCCAAGGCAATCATGGAAGAGAACACGGAGAAGGGATCACGTTATTTCCAGAACTCAAATAACGACACTCGGCACATCCAAGCCTTAGATAACGGGTCCAATATAGACCTTTAGACGTTAGCATAAATGAATAATGTGGGAATATAAGTACAGTACACTTCAAACAAAGGTCAAGTATCTTATTCATTCCGGGCCAAAACTTTCATCGTGTTTCCCAAATGATACGGAATGATTCCTTTCTATGACATATGGTATAAATATATTCTTCCTCAATGTCTGTTGGTTGGGAGACCTCGTTATTGTATGTGATACCTCAGGACTAAACCAACAGCAACGATCTTAGTATAGTATACCGTAGTTTTCGTGCAGAATACTGTGCTGAAAGACCCAAGGAAAGTAA
This sequence comes from Anabrus simplex, assembly GCF_040414725.1. Taxonomy (NCBI): domain Eukaryota; kingdom Metazoa; phylum Arthropoda; class Insecta; order Orthoptera; family Tettigoniidae; genus Anabrus; species Anabrus simplex. Next base: position 205,104,893 of record NC_090266.1, on the reverse strand, counting down.
ATAAACCCTCAGGACTACTGAGAATATGAAGGTAAGGAGATAATTCTTTATTCATTTGAAATGTATTGATATTCTGTGACTGCTGGGCGTAACCCTTTGGGTACTTTTAAACGGTAGACAGAGTGGGCCTAATCAATGCACTACAATTTTAAAAATGAATTGTAACGTCATCGTGGTGTTCTAAAAAATGTGGCAAGTAATCCGGGCGAAAGAAAAGAACCTCGCACCTGTTACAGCAGATCGATTATTAAGGAAAAAATGAAACACCAGAAAAACCACACCTGAAAACAATAAACGCATAGTTCTCAATAACTCGAACAATAATACGTTCGATATAGCTAACATTTTCAAAAAATAATTTGTAAAGTAGCCTTCAGAGTGAACAACTCGCTACAAAAATCACATCGGCCAGTGCCACCTAAACGAGAAAGATATTTTATCCAAATCAAGAGTTCATGAACAAAAATATCACGAACCAATGTAGAACGCTGTATACTGTGTAGGCAAAACAAAACTCAATTTCCACACCAGATGTAAAGAACACAAAAATGCAATTAGATAAAATCGGCTTTCAGCGTTCGTAGAGCACATACATGACAGTTCACACTAATTCACAGGTATCAACACACATAGGTTACACTTCGAAAATAAAAGCAAATCATTAAACACACAGGAGGCAATAAACATACATGTCGCAGAAAAGCCAATCAAACTAAATTTAGCTCTCACACACATCTCAATAATTCCCCCACGTCGCGCTACTGAACTACAAATTTTGATAAAATATCATTTGCACTCTAAGTTTCATGATGATTACTGTTCTATGGGGCCCAACGTCTAGGTCATCAGCCCCCTCTATTTTTCATCAGCTCTTAATGAATACAACTGGAGGTTACTCCGATGCAAAGTACGTCTGGAAGGTGGGCTGGTTTATACTTATCTGGACTAAATATTACGAATCGGGACAGTGGCTTGCCACTCGGGACCGTTATGTAGGTCATATTTTTTCACTAAAAATACATACAAGGTAGGTACTCTTTAATTCTTTAATGCATATTTATTAATTTCAAAATCATTATCATGCATCAATTCAAATACAGATACACTACAGCCACGTAGCACCTCACCCTGTCTTCGCTGAATAGAGTGATTAAGCCTTCCGCCTTTCGCTCAAACTTCTGCAGACAAGTATATTGGCTAGCCACAACCGAAGCAAGAGATCTTGAATCAGTCCAGCAGTTGTCGCTAGAAGTAACGGTCTCAAAACTTGTTTAAGATAAGTACAGAACACCTTCTCGAATTTACTAAATATCAATAGGCCAATGGACTTTTACATTCACACCTTACCTGAGATTGTACATAAAATCACCAAAACCGAACGAGTTGGCCATGCGGTTAGGGTCGCGCAGTCATGGGCTTGTATTCGGGAAGTAGTTCGTTCGAACCACACTGTCGGCAGCCCTGAACATGATTTTCAGTGGTTTAACATTTTCACACCAGGAAAATGCTGGGGCTGTACCTTAATTTATGCCGTGGCGACTTCCTTTCCACTCCCCTTTCCTATCCCATTATTACCATAAAACCTATCTGTTTCAGAGTGACGTAAAGAACATTGTAAATAAAAGGAGGTTGAAATGGCGACAAAGTAGGTATAACCGAAGTGAACCGTGGGGTCAGATCAATTTATCTTTTAAAACAATCAAATTTCCGTCCTTATGGAAGGTGTCGAGAGTGTGACCAATATTTAAATCAGGGTACCCCACGCGATTAAATAATTATCGACCGGTATCCATACTGTCAGCAGTATTGTACCTATCTTAGAATATCGAATCACATAAGACATTTAATATCAGACAAACAGCATGTCTTTCCTTTGAACGAATCTGTAGTTACAAATTTGGTTACTTTCCCTCAGTCGGTATCCACACCACGAGACAGTGGCGATAAGATTAACTTTATATTGACGGGTTTTGAGAAAGCTTTCGACAAACTTAATCATTATATACTTTTAAGTAAATTATGTGAGTTAGGGTTCTCTCAATCATTGTTATATTTCTTCTGTTCCTACCTTGGGGATGTATGTTGGGTATTTAGCCCGAAGGCTGGTTTGATCCTCCACAGCTCAGCTAACAGCCGTCATAGATAGCCTAGGCGTCACTGATGAGGCATACTAGGGAAATGAGGAGTAAGGTAGTATCCTGTTTCATTCCCCATGCTATTACATATCAATCTGCCAACCCCACTGAAATGCATGCACACACCGACCTTCTGAGCAATATTTTCATACCATGCATAGCAGGGACTGGCTTCATAAGGAATGGCATTAGTAGCATCACTCACACCTCGTTCATCTCATGTTGTCAAAAGCCAAGGGTGAGACTGAGGCAGGTCAATGAAAGTAGCAAATTTATTCTAGCCCATACCGGAAGGCATAGTGTACTGTGAACTCTACATCTCGCCAGCAAATGCATACTTCAGGGGAAGGAAACAACATATGTCGTACGGAAGATATAATTATATCGAATACCCGGTTAAATCAGGAATAATTCAATTGTCTGGTTTGGGCCCGTTAATATTTCTCGCATTTATCAATGAGCTACATGATCGAGAAAATTAATCTACCTACTATTATATGCTGATGACCTCAAATTATTCAAAGCTATTTTAACCGTAAGAGACTATGAACATCTTCAGAGAGATCTGAATAATATAACGGACTGGACGATAGAAAATACATTATATCTAAACATTCCAAAATGTGTGTCCATGTCGTTCAACCTCCATACTTACGAGTTATGGTGTGATGGCCTGAGATCTTTAACATTGTGGAAAGACCTCGGACTATTATTAGATCGGAAACTGACCCTCACTGCTTAGTTACACAACGTGGTCGCTGAAGCACATAGAACCTTAGGATTTGTGATAAGAAATGTGAAGCCATTTAAAAGCATAAAATATGTAGGCCATTTAAGTTATACAACACCTTGGTCAGGCCAAAAGTGGAATACGCGTGCATGGTGTGGAGTACTAGGAGCAAAATACGTGTGTATGAACTTGAAAGGGTGAAAAAGAAAACTTGAAACATTTACATTTAAAAAATCTTCTCAGTATCCAAAAATGGTTTCAGAATGACCTTTTAAAAATTTAGAAATTGGGAGATTAGAGGATCGAAGCCAGAAAGATGCGATAAAGATCATTTATAAAATAATAAAATTTCAAATTGATAATCTCTGAGCTCCTTTTCCTTCTCATTTTCCATGTGCCGCGCTCAAATACAAGATTTCGTTTAACATTTTCAAATAAAAACTTTAGAACATCTGCCCATCACTTTACAGACTATGCAGTGTCTACAACAGTCCATCTCGGAAAAATAATGCTCTTGATTACAGTACAAACATGACTGTATTTTTAAAAGAATTTGCGGCTAATATTAAGATATAACAATTATGATAAAAACACTGGCTACACGATATATTAAACACTATTGACACAATGACTTTTAAGACCAAGCCCACAATAACAGAATAGATAGGATTAAATTATTTACATTATTTTAGCTTAGATTTGATTATGTTAAACTAGGTAACATTAAATTATTATGTAATATTTCATTTTGTATCACGAGGAATGCTGCTGTAATTGGAATAAAAATCCTATAGGAAGCGATAAATTAAATAAAATTAAATTAATAAGATAAGAATCAGATTTAAAGGCCAAAGATATTGAAATGATTATACATTACAAAAACATTTTCATGAATGGAGAAACAAGTGATCCGAATGAGGCAAAGTCACCACTGTAAAATAATACTGGGCAAGATTAAGAAGTTCTGTACATTAACTCATCATACAACCATAATAAAAATGACAAACAGGCCGAGTGTAAGTTCAGTGATCGAGGACAAATATAAACTGGAAGAATTAATTCCTCTGTGAGTAATGTCTGCAACTGGTGAGGTTACTCGTATATTTCTAGTTTCGATCTGCAACTGGTAAGGTTACTGCAATATTTCCACTTTCCATAACTCATTCTGCGTATAAAATTATGTTGCATTCTTGTTATTTTTACGCGACGTTCAAAGCCATCACTCTCCAATATACTAGGGGCAAGTTATCATAATAAAATAAAATCAAATAAATCTCAACACAGGCCATGAAGATCATAGGAAGAGGAAAGGTACATGTTTCCACTATCTCTAACATCAGAAATGAGTGACAAGCAAGCTTGTAGCTTTACGTGACTATTGCTATAGTGACCATAGCCACGGAACCACCAATAATTCTACGCGGACATGACAGTGAAATGCATTCCCTGACAAGCACGGTATAGCAGTCATTTAGATTAAAATTATATTAAAATCATCAATGATGATTGTTTTCAGGGCCAAAACTCGAGGTCATCGGGCACTTACAATTGTCCTTAACTGTTGAATACCAGTGCAACATGAAGACAAGGTCAACTAGCAGTCAATATCATTGTGATCAACAGGTAAATTTCTATCAATGTTTTCATATTTCTAACAACACAAACAATAACTATCACAATGCTGATACTATGGAGACACCTAAGGACACCTGCACACGGAAAATAATAAAAAATGCACATGTTGATTTTTCATTTCTGAATCCTCAATCAAAAAATATTAGTACAGTATGCAGGATGACAAACAGTACTGAAATGACAAATATGCTCTTAACATCAAGGTACGACGTTATAACATGCAAGGTGATGAAGGAAACACGTACCCAACTGTAACGGTACAGCATGTGTTCAAAATGTGAACCCTGACGTTTCAAGCATTGATCATAACGGTCCTGTAGATTCTCAAACATGTTGATGAATACAGGTTACCGCAAGGTCATAAACAATGATTGTATCTTCTCTCGTAATTCGGGAATATTCCTAGATTGGTCATCTGACGATGGCCTACCCAACGACCGCTGCTCAGCCCGAAGGTCGGCAGATTAGGAGGTGTCGTGTGGTCGGCGCGACGCATCCTTTCCGCCGTTACTCTTGGCTTTCTAGACGGGCAGTAACAACAAGAACTAGAGCAATTAAACCCACTATGCTCTTTTATTGCCTAAAAGCTACTGGGAAGACTTGAAAAATGGCATCTTTTTCCTAAAATGTCAGTAGTATTGCTGCTACAACCTCCCAAGTTTCGATCGGGTAAAAATACATTTTGGATAAGATTGTAAGTGTTGTAGTTAATGGCGTTATTAACTTGGACAAAAAGAATTATGACTCGTAAAGTAACAGCTTCCGTGAAAACTGCTCCTAAATTTGTGGCAGAAATAAGAATTTTAAATGTGATTTTTTGCTGTTCGCATCCCTGTTTATGAACTAAGGGAGATAGTTGACATTTTCCCATGTTGTTGTTTGGAGCATCAGTTTATAGACTGGTTTGATGCAGCTCTCCATGCCAACGTATCATATGCTAACTTTTACATTTCTAAGTAACTACTACATCCTACATCTACTTTAATCTGTTTGTCATATTCAAAGTCCATGTTAAAAGGTGAACAATGTTTAGTAGTCTTGGAAGAAATAATTTCTTGCATATGAACCTACAAAGCGGACCTTTAAAAGTGAATCTGAATGTGCTAAAATACATTTATCAGGTAACGAAACATCTTGAAATATGAGTTTAAGTGTACTTGTAAGTTAATGGGTTGGAAATAACTATTTTATAAAACAATAACAATATGTTATGCATCATACCTCTCCGTTATCGCTCTCCTCCATGTAGAACATTTTCTCCTCGCCATTTGAGTCGATGAGCGGCTGAAAAACAGGAAGCAGACTTGATTGAACTAGGCGTAGTAGTAAATAATAAAAGATTTCCTTAGCAACAATTAGATAAATGAAGGGAAATTTTGGAGTGTACATTACTGCGTTGGAATCATTCATCCAAATAATACAGACGTTTCATAGTGCCGCGCATGGTTACAAGCAAAACTTATGATTCAACGGTAAAGTTAAAGGTTTAAAATCTTTGAATGAACAACGCGTCAGGTTTATGGAACTTTCGGAATACATGCTAGAACAATTCCCTGCCTCAGTTTAACACGTTGAAAGGTTTAGTGAGAATTAGGAATGCCTTGAATCAAATTTAAAGCAAGCTTGTAGTTTTACGTGCCTGTCAATATCGTGTTCGTACCTATGGGGCCTCCAGTATTGCGTTAAATCCGAACCACTAGCGCATGACTTTTGACTTGGGTTTACTTCATTACATGTCAGATATTATGGAATATTCTGATCTTTCTGCTCAAAATAAACCATAACTATTCTATGTAACTCGTATTCTGCAAAAGGAACTCAAAAAAGAAAACACCTAAAATAAAAGTGTATCGTCTATTTTGCGTGATTGCTCTTCTTCTAATTTTCATGCAGTTCTCCATCAAATAATGCTACAGATTTCTCAGAAAATTCCTTTTAACTCTGTGTCAATTTGAAGCATATTTTCACACAATTAAGACGTTCCTCTAATTTTAATGTTTAGATGTCTGCCAAGCCTGTTTTCTATTTATCTTATTCGTAAAACTATTTATGAAATAATCCTACTCGTTATGAAAATTATGTAAAATGACCGCTAAAAATGAATAATCCATGTGTATTTCTCGACCTTAATAAACATTATTGCTAATTGTATATAATATTGAACCCTTGAACCTACCGTTTCATCGTCGATCGTCTGCCTCGTCTGCTTCGGTAGAACAATATTGATTCTTAGATCCTGGGGTGTATATGATTCTTTCTTGTCACTTCATCGACCGATCGACAGGATTCAGAAGAGAGTATAATTACTTCAAACCAGGGAAAAAATTACTTACTTAAATTTTATTGAACGAAATCACGATAATCTCGGTTCCTGAATAACCAAAAAAAGTTAAATTTAACACAAAATGTTGTTATAAATCAGTCACAATGCATAACGTGAATGGCGATGGTATCTTGACATTATTTACATAAGAAAACGCAGTACCGGTATAAGGCATGTGGACAACAAAACCAGAAAAGAAGAGAAAAAGCTGAAAATCGGGCAACATTGACCCAAACAATAACTGAGAGTTAACCCGCACGGTCCGTGGAAATTTTGATATTCAACAAACAGAATTTCAGATTTACATTTAATTAAGGTTATGCACCAGTCGAATTTCCTCTCAGATACCGGAACATCCTCAGAATGGATACTCAATTGAACTAAATTAATTATCAGTTGCTCGGGATAGGTTACGAAATATTATTTGAAAGCATGATGTTTGTTACAAGCTAACAGCAATTATCAAAATCTGAAATAGAATCACACCATGTGTTGTCACATGCATCACCTCAAACAGATTTTCAGAATGAACCCAAAACGCTTGATCCCAAAGGATCTTTCGTTACGTAGTTCTGAAGGAACAAAACTGAGAAATGCAGGGAAACATTAACTCACTATGCGTTTAGAAGAAACGCCAAACACTGAAGTTAAATAAAAATTGCAAATCACTCGAAAAGTCTTCTTAATAAACCAACTGTCAGGTTGTGAGACTGTTAAGTTGTTAAATTATTTAAATTACAAGTCCACAAAATAAAAAATAAACATGAAATCTTTCCAATTCTACATAGCTACAAATTTGTCTACCTACACTTGTCCCCTTAAACTAAACTACAAGTGACCGGAAGACGAACGTCTCACATAAGCAATGTAAAGAACGTAAATAAATAAAATATTAGTAACAGCTGACGAATCGAAAGCGCATTCTTGGTGCGAATCCCTTAGCAGTACAAAAAAGTAACTAAGTGTCAACACACTATCCTGTCGTAACATACCATGCACCCGAGCAATACATTTCGAAGTAAAAGAAAAACAATGTAAAAATAGAAAATGAAACGTCATCGAGCTTGAACTCACGGGGCTATGTAGCAGGGACCTGTCTCCATTAGCCAGGTTTTCACGTGGGACAACCCTTACATTTAAGCCCGTACCGCTGCAACGCTCTTATGGAAGCACTCTAGCAAAGATTATGCCGAAACGTGACGTGAATAATACATGTTAATATCTTCCATACCTGCATCCACTACTGCAGACACTATCATCGTTCAAGTCGATTCACGAAAATACGTAACCTATGACTTGGCTATGTACAAACGGCGTCCTGATCCTATCGTTGAGCCAACGCTACAGTGTCTGCACACCTCTGACAGTAAATATGTATACGTGGCATCCCAGACATATCATTGAGTCACCCATAAAGTTTCTAAACACTCTTATCACTATTTACACTCGCCTCAGTCCTATCGTTGAGCCAACATTGGAGGGTCTACACATCTCTAACATTAATTATGTACACGTGGCATCCCTAACCTATCGTTGAGCCAAAACTATGGTATTTGCACATCACTGATACTGTTAGGCGAAATCGAAAATTTAAAACAATATTCGGACATTTAAATCTAATTCTGATTGAAATTCAAACAAATGAAGTGAAATCCGCTGCAAAAATGAACTCGAATCTGGAAATATTTAATATGTCCATTTCGTACGATAAAGTGTGAAATCGAATTTAAATAAGGAGTTCGAATAGTTCAATCTATCACTCATTGAAATTCAGACACATACAGTGAGGTTCACTAAATGAAAGTATAAACTCAAATCTCGTCTGATATTACGTGACAATCATGAAAACAATAATCACAACCACCACGATATTCGCGGCATAGTCTATAGTGTCAGGCTCCAAACAAGCTGCAATGTCAACACTCCAAACATGTGTCATTGTAAACTCCCCAGTGAAGTAAACTTTCATCAACATACGCAGGATAAACTCCCAGTTGATAAATTCATTCTCTCATCCGCAATGTTTCCAATTCCCGATGTTTTCGCCTCGTAAAGATACAGAATAAAATTCAATTTCCGATAAGCAAATACTGACTCGACCGTGGGTAAGAATGTATTTTCACCTTGAGGTCGGTTATAACGAAATTCACTTCGCTGGTATCAAATGGAATCGTCAACTTGACTTAATTGACTTTAGTTGCAGTCTTACGTAAAAAAATCATGGGAGAAAATCGCTTGTACTTAAAATATGCGTTACAACGCACTCACTCAGATTTGACAACCCTTACGTTTCTCAATCGCTCTGCTTAACATAATTCAGGATCGCTACAGGATGTCACTCCTCTTATACAGTCTGTCTCGGAAATATTACACATCAAAATATACACCCTGTCACAAAAACTCCTCTCCATCAAACTATAGGGCCTTTTCTCTTCGGCCTACTGCTTAGAACTTCCCACTCATAAGCCTTAAACTTCCTTCCCACTTATCCTCATAAATATTTCATTCCTTATTTCGATCCATTTCTTCTTGAGGTCGATCAAATTTAAAGTACAAACAACTTCATGATTATCTCGAAATAGTTTATGTAAATTTTCCCAGACACCACGTGCAAAATAGCATGCCGTGACTCTAATATTCAAATACACGGTGTCACAAAAATAAATTTCCGAATGCCGAAAATTATCTCACTTCACTGGATTTCGATATGAAACTGCAAACATCGCTCACGCAACTGGTAAATGCATTATTATTATTATTATTATTATTATTATTATTATTATTATTATTATTATTATTATTATTACTATTATATCAATTTACTCCTGGCTTGAATATTATTGTTGTTGTTACTATTTGACGTTATCACACTTATAATTGTTATCTTAACTTTATCATTATTGAACTATTACCGGCGTGAACGTATTTAGCTGATTTTTATTGTAACATTTAATTTCACATTTTAAGAAATTTAAGACTGTTTTACGCTCCTAGCGGTTACAAAATGACCGAAAATCGCACCTACAGTGTTTCCTGGGACACTTCCTACGGACAACACACAAAATTACCATCGCACCAAACTAATTTATTATCGCCAAATATACAACGCAGTGTCATGGTTTACTAACGAATTAAGAGGACATTTCTAACTACAAATACATAATATTGGAATTAGACAGACCTGTAAAACTGCTGACTATTGTGGCGTCACTTTGGCTGCATTTAGCAAGACAGCAACCTCCGATACTTAGTGCCTCAAAACGATAGGTGGCATTTACACTTAAATACTAACTTATCAATTACACTGAATCTGCACTTGTCTTGACGCAACACAAATTAATTTTCTCGAGCCTGATATAACATAATAACTGATTTAATTTTGCAAATAATACGAAATAGACTACGCAGCTCCGGTCTCGACCAGCCAACTGATGGAAATCATACAAAGCTTCTACCCCTTCTCCAGGTGTTTGCCAAATGTAACCGTTGGACAATAATGTCATAAGAAACCAACTCTTCTCCCTTACAGATTGTAAAAGGAACCATGTTAACAATAATTTAAAAGAGCTATCTTGGACTTCGCTGTCTCCCTCGCAGAATCCTACAAATAGCCACTATGATATTCCCACCTACCAGGATGAATGTCGTATATAGAATGTTTTAATATCAAACTTGTCTCTGTTCCTCCTCAATACTTCATAAAATTTCAGTCTCTCAAGGCAACTGGCTTTTGAGATTTCTGAGTCTATCTTCTAACACATTAAATGGCTAGGTTCATTTCTTGGTGCAGACTGTCGCAGGTTCGCCCTCTTTAACTGATTGATTAGAAGTATGCTCTCTCGTGGTAGAGGGAGTATTTATACGAAATCTAGTGACGCGGGAGAACGCGTCCCCTTGTTGTGCAATCTCGTCCCAACTTCTATACCGCTAGAACGATTTTTTAAAACTCACACCAGAGATTCCGCCTATTTTTCAGATCACAATGGTGTTATTCGTTCATTTTTCATGCTTCCTTCACGGGCGTAATTAATTAATTCCATGGGTGATTTTCCCGCATCTTCTGGATGGATGACACTGCCTCTGGCGATAGACAGGAGAACTTCTCTCTGGGCGTAATTATTTACTCCCTGTGAAGCGAGCTTTATCAAATGATTCCAAAAATTCGTATTAATTGATTCCTGTCTAAAGTCATTGCCAAAATCACTTTCAATAGGTGTTATTAGCCAATTTTGTTTATCAATTTCCGAAGTCTTCAGAAATGCTCGTTTTTCCTCGATGCTTTGGTCACCTCCCGCTTTGAATAACAAGCGAGAAGCATAAGGCTGGCAATTTACCAGAATGGATGCACGATTTTTCCTCTCGCAGCTGGCCCTATATAGTCGTGCGTCGGTTCTTTTGCAAAAATAATTATAGGCTCAATATAACGTAGCCTATTATGTATAACTTCCTACTAATCATAATTATTGTAATATACTGCAAACATATGTCACTTAAATACAGTTTAGTAACACCCATACACTGAGCAGTTTATGAGATTTAACATTAAAATACAATATGTTAATCCTATAATTTGTAACATAGCATCGTTTCCTGCTCTTATCCAGCAAACAAAGAACTGTTTAAGGATAGAGCCCGGGTTTCTCCGTTATAGTTATGTTCGTCAACATAAGTACAGTTAGCGTACAATCTGATTGGACGAAAGCAGTAATTGCACCTATCTATCTAGGTACCAGTATGTCATTGTTCATTATACCAGGCTAGGTGTTCACTGGAATTTTGGAAGGGAGTGTACGATCACTGGTTGAGAATAAGTTGGAAGAAAACCAGTGTGTTTTCACACCACAGATGGGCTGTCAGAATCAGATTTTCGGCATGAGCCAGGTAACTGCAAAATGTTATGAGAGAAATAGGCAGTTATGTTTATGTTTAGTAGATCTAGAGAAGGCATGTGGCAGAGTACCGAGGGAAAAGTTATTCGGCGTACTGGTTTACTAAGGTATTGAGGGAAGATTATTACAAGCAGTCAAAGGAATTTGTTGTGACAATTGGGTTGCGGTAAAAATTAATGGTCTCCGAAAACCGTTGAAGGTAGGTAGTGAGACATAAAAGCAATAATATTATTTTTATAAATGGTAAAATGAGTTCTTGGCTCAAACTACTTACAGTGGCTAGACAAGGCTGTAAACGTTCACCTGTGTTCTACTGAAAGATATTGTCAGGGAAGGATTCATTTAGGTGGAAGTGTAGAAAGCGGTTTGCCCTGTGCCGATGATTAGGTCTTAATGGCAGTGTGTGCTGAAAGCCTGAAGTCTAATATCTTGGAATGAGTGTGATATGAGTATGATATGTAAATCAACCTTTCCAAGACTAAAGTGGTGTCGGTAGGTAAAAAACCTGAATGCGAGGTTGTGAATTCAAAGCTGGAGCAGGTGGATAATTTCAAGTTTGTTTTGCTAGTGGCTTTACGTCTCACCGACACAGATAGGTCATACGGTGACGATGGGAAAGGAAAGGGCCGGAAGTTGGAAGGAAGCGGCCATGGCCTTAATTAAGGTACAGCCCCAGCATTTGCCTGATGTGAAAATGGGAAACCACGGAAAACCATCTTCAGGGCTGCCGACAGTGGGATTGGAACCCACTATCTCCCGGATGCAAGCTCGCAGCTGCGCGTCCTTAACCGCATGGCCAACTCGCCCGGTATTTCAAGTATTTAGGATGTGTGTTCTCCCATAGGAAGTGAGATTGAATCAAGGTGCAGCAAGGCTAATGCAGTGAGTTTTGCAATTGCGATCAACAGCAGCCTAGTCTGTAAGAAAGAAGTAAACTCGCGGACGAAACTAACTTTACACCGGTCTGTTTTCAGACCAACTTTGCTTTATGCGAATGAAAGATGGATGAACTCAGGATATCTTATTCAAAAATTAGAAGTAACAGACATGAAAGCAACGAGAATGATCGCTGGTACAAACAAGTGGGAACAATGGCATGAGGATACTTGACATTAGGAGATAAAGAGTATGTTGAAGTGGAGGAAACTAGCATCTGAGCCGCTGAAGGGGTCTTGATAATCTAGAATCAGCTGTTCTTGGAATACTGAGTAATTCTACGTTCTTCGATTGTATCCTTGAGTGACTAGTCAGTAAAGTTATTGATAGGCTTGAGGATAGCATCGACTTTAATACAAAGATTGTTGAAGGTCGTAGATGAGAAGTACAGTAGGCCTACATAAGCTCACCGTAAGAAAAATTAGTTAGCCTTGGAGATATCGTTAAAATACTGTGACACAACATCCAGCCTTGATTCGGCGAGGAAGGGATTCCACAATTTTCTGCAGGTATGTCTTGTCCAGTTGTAGCCACTCGCTGATGATGAGATCCTATAGGTAATCTACACCAATTTGTGGAGTAGTTGATATCGGCATTTCATGCGTTGTTCAACATAGCCCCACCCATTTTCTATTGGATTAAGATCGGGGGATTTAGTGGGTCAGTTGATGTGTGACAGTGTATCCGAATGTTCATCGAATCAGTCACGTGTGCGTGGAGCACTATGAAGACGGCTGTTGTCATATTGGAAAATAAGAGTGTCCACAGGATACTCATTACGAAAATGTTGAATGAAAGGCAACACTTGTAACCGACAATGTTGAAACAAATAGCCTGGTTTATGTTCATGATGACCTGAATGAGTAAGCTGAAGTCAAAATAAGAAAAACCAAGTGCGGCCTGAACTACACCTTTCACACATGGTGGGTTAAACACCTCATCGGGTCATCGGTGCATTCGTCGCTTGAAAACAGGCAAAATCACGACTCGTCTTCCACACTACATGCCTCCAGTCAGCTACTGTCCACGTTAGTGTCGTTTGGTTCGTGGAAGACGTTCAACTTACTGCTCATCTGTGATCAACGGCCTCTTACGAGGTACCCGATTCCACATGTTCACTGCAAGCTGTTCCCTTCACAGTGTCCGCTCGGAAACTGTTTGGGATATATCTTCAATCACTGACAGCAGCAACGCCTGACCGGTTGGGAATCGATTTATCACTGACAAGGCCTGGCACTCGTCTGAAGTTCCTGTTGGCTAGAGTCTTTCTACGACCGCAGTTCTTGCACCGTGTTCCATGGCCGAAAGTGGTACACAATTCCCGGAAGATACGTTGGACAGTCCACGATGATCCACCAACACATCGGGCACACGAACACAGTCGTCCCCATTGCTAACCATCAAGTTTTTGTTTCGGCCCATCTTGATGCGCTGTTTCTATACAACCGACACATACTAACGTCATAGTCATTTCTTGGCTGTGAAAGGTCACACGACCGCCAGGTACCAGTGCAGCAATATCTACTACGCTCCAAAGAGTCTAGTGTGCTCTTTCAAGGATTTGACAAAAAAAATCCGGTGTGCTAGGGGCACATACATACATACAAACACACATACATGCATTCATACCTGTGGTAAATGGTGCCAGTTACAGCATATTTCTATAGTATCTATTTTTTTCATAATTTGCTTTACGTCACACCGAAATACGTAGGCCTTATGGCGACGATGGGATAGGAAAAGGCTAGAAGTAGGAGAAAAGCGACCGTTGCCTTAAATGCGTTACATCCCCAGCATTTTCCTGGTGTGAAAATGGAAAACCACGGAATGTCATCTCCAGGACTGCCGACGGTGGGATTCGAAACCACTATGTCCCGAACGCAAGCCCACAGTTATGCGACCCTAACCGCGTGGCCAACGCACTCGGTTGATTTATACTACACTCGATATTAACAAACATGGCTTTGTATTCCTATATTTACACATTCAAACAAAAATGACACGTTACAATTTTTGTGTTAAAATATGCAATGATACGGGGTTTAAGCATTCAAGTTACGAATTACAATTTCTTGGATGGGAATGACAGAAATTTCACTAAGAAATGTAACATTTCTCTTAATCATTCAGTAAAATGTACTCCCTGGCTGAATTGCCAGAAAACTTGACTTTGCTTCAGACGGCCCCGAGTTCTATCCCTGGTCGGGTCGGGGAATTTAATTGCCTGTAGTTAATTGCCCTGGCTCGGGGTTGAGTGTTTGTATTCGTCGTAATACACTTCTTCATTTACGCCCATCACGTCACATTAATATTCATCGCAGAAAGACTTACATGCATACAACATCGTTAGAGACCCTGATGCCTTTCAGTGTCCAGTCTGCAAGCCTCTGTGAATTTACTAAATACCGCCACAATCCTCTATTTGTATCTATTTCTGTGGCCTCTTTAATTCCATACCTCTTATCTTGAAATCATTGCCAACTGAGACCAACCATCGCCGTCTTTATCTCCTCATCCTGAGTATCCTCCTACCATTGTTCCCAGGGATTATTCTCGTTACTTCCATCTACCTGTAACTAATGAATACGATATTACGAGTCTGCCCAGTTTTCTCTCCCGTAAAGCAAAGTTGTTCTGAAAATTGACCAGTGTAAGAATAGTTTCGTCCTGGAGCTGACTTTCTTCTTATGTTGATATCAACTGCTGACTCACAAATTCATCCCTCCACGTAGTATTGGCGCCAGGAAGCGTATTCTGCCGTAAAATTGCTTAAATCCACGAGAAGTGTCGATCCAAAGTGATTGGGGAAAGGCCAGGAATAGTAATAAGATTCAGTATATAATTCAACGAGTATTCCTATAATGCTTGATTTTGCACAGTGTGGTAGTGTAATGTGAATTTCCCTATGCGTTGAGTATTTGCAGTGGCGTTATTCATAATATATTTTCGATATAACGGACTGTCCACATTGTAGGCATTTTTCACTGTCTCATTTTGCACTAAAAGCACTGTCCTTCACACTGGCTCTCTGCGGGCAGATTCGGCGCGGCCCTCTTTTCTTCTCATTAATTTGAGCCACCATTTCAAACTCGGGTATCAACGAAAGATTGAGAATGACTGGCAGACCTTCACCCGCCATTGACCTTCACGGCCTGTGATGTAACCACAAGGCCACTGCGACTCAAGCACATACGCTGATCCCCCGCGTGCACATTTATATGCTATGTGGCCACGGTACGAAGAGCCCAGCATGAGTAGAACTGATCTCTTCAATATTCTTAAAGTTCACAATTCATGGGATAAACCTGGGAAAAGATTTAACTGCGATGAAACAGGCCTGCAGCTTATTTATAAACACAATAGGTGATATCTCAATGAAGATAACGAATTATTGTGAGAAAAATTGCGCGCAGGTGGAAAACGTTAGTACCATACTGTAGCTTGTGCCCCTGCTAGTGGGCAGTATTTTCCACGTATTGTTGTAATAAAATATCAGAGGTAAATCCCAAATGTTGCGACCGGTATACAACCCGGATCTAGAATAGTTCTTTCGAAGAGTGGCTACATGGAATGGGAACAATTTGCTCATTTGTTGTATCACTTCAGACGTGATACCTTGTGGACCCGTCACTTTAACTATCGATGGGCTTGGTTCACATTGTTCATATCCTCCTACAGTCGAAAATGCAATGAACCAGGGCCTTGTCTTGTGCTACCACTCCCACAGTACGCATATGCTAAAAACAATCGACGTACCACTGTTTGGCCCTTTTATGGCGTAATACAATAATGCCCGCAGAAATTGCGACAAGGGAAATCCAGGCAAAGGTACTGATTAAGATCCGTTTGGTAGAAATTTTATAGAAGACTGGAACAGCGCTGCTACTGTTGGGACTGCTGTCGCTGGGTTTCAGCGCTGTGGGATATTTCCCTTTAATACATACTGCCTTCCAAAATATGTTTCTATCTGGAAAAATGTATGTTCAGAATGACATTCCAGACCAACAGTAACTCCAACGTGTGAGAGAAGACTTATCAGCAATTTGTACTCCATCTGAAAGGGATGACGGACTTCTAGCAGTAACAGACAAGAAACTGCAAGTGCCACCAGAGTCCACATGCAAAAGGAGTTTTAAGGATCTCAGCTCTATTCCTAGCACTTCACACATCAAAATGAAGAAAACAGGCAAATTACACACTCTAAAAAGCCCACAGTTCATTGGTAGTTCAGAAGCAAAGAAAGCGGCTATTGCAGCACGGAAATAATGGAATTGGAAAATAGTAGCAAAGAAACATTTAATTCCAGACACTCACGCATTGTCGCTGCGCGATCAATACCACCTATCTGACAATACTCATCCTATCCATTATTTTCCTCCCCTGCGAACCATGTGACTTTGCCGCGGTGGGGAAGCTTGGGCGTCCCGAAGAAACAGGTAGCCGAGCCGCAGGTGCAACCATATTGGATGGGTATCTGTCGAGAGACCAGACTAACGAATGGTTCATCGAAAGGGAAGTAGCAGCCTTTCGGAAGTTGCAATGGCGGCAGTCCAGATGATTGACTGATACGGCCTTGTAATAATACTTAACATGGCTTAGCTGTGTTGATACAGCTACATAGCATAAAGAAACGGGAAATTACAGCTGTAACCAACTCCCGACGACATGCAGCTCTCTCTGTACGTATGACGTAATGATGATGGCTTCCTCCCGGGTAAAATATTCCGGAGGTAAAATAGTCCCCTATTCGAATCTCCGAGGGAGGGGTGACTACACGAGAGGGGGCGATCATCAAGAAGATGAATACTGACATTCTGCTATTCGGAGCGTGGAATGTTAGAAGTTTGAATCGGTGGTATGCTAGAGAATCTGAAACGGAAGATGGATAGACTAAAGTTAGATGTAGTTGGTATAAGTGAAGTACTTTGGCAGGAAGAGCAGGATTTTGGTCAGGCGACTACAGTATTATCAACACAAAATCATCAGGGGATTTGTAGGAATTGGTTTAATAATGAATAAGAAAATAGGGCAGCGGGTACTACAACCAGCATAGTAAAATAATGATTGTTGGTGTCTACCAAACCAATGCCCACTACAAATAGTGCAGGTCTATATGCCTACTAGGAAATCGGAAGAATATATGAAGATATAGAAGATTTGATACAATATATAAAAGGTGATGCCAAACTAATTGTAATGGGAGACTGGAACGGAGTGGTAGACCAAGGAAGAGAAGGTAATATAGTAGGAGAATTCGGATTGGGACAAAAGAACGAAAGAGGAAGTCGGCTGGAAGAATTCTTCACTGATCATAATTTAGTCCTTGCTAATACATGGTTCAAACACGATAAACGACGGCTGTATACATGGACGAGACTTGGAGACACTGGAATTTATCAAATAGACTTCATTATGATTAGGCAGAGATTCAGAAACCAGGTGTGAAATTGCAAAACTTTCCGGGGAGCAGGCGAGGACTCTGACCCCAACTTGTTGGTCATGAAATGCCATCTGAAACTGAAGAAATTGAAAAAAGGAAGGAATGCAAGGAGATGGGATCTAGACAAGTTGAAAGAAAAGAATGCGAGGGATTGTTTCAAGGAACATATTTCACAAGGACTAAATGAAAAGGCTGTAGCAAACACAATAAAGGAAGAATGGATAGTCCTGAAAAATGAGGTTGTAGGGTTGCTGAAGAAATGTTAGGAAGGAAGAAAAGATCAAATAAGAATCAGTGGATAACTAAAGAGGTACTACACCTGATTGATGAACGACGAAAGTACTAGAATGCAAGAAATGAAGAGGGCAGAATAGAATACAAAAGATTAAAGAATGATGTGGATAGAGAGTGCAAGATAGCTAAGGAAGAATGGGTGAAGGGGAAGTGCAAGTATGTTGAAGTTTGCATGGTCCTAGAAAAGGTAGATGCGGCATACAGGAAAATCAAGGAAACCTTTGGAGAAAGGAAATCTAGGTATATGAATATTAAGAACTCAGATAGAAAGCCACTTCTAGGGAAAGAAGACAAAGCAGAAAGATGGCACGAACATATCCAGCAGTTGAATCAAGGTAAAGACGTAGATGATATGGTTCTGGAACAAGAAGAGGCTATTGATCCCGATGAACTGGGAGACCCAATTTGCAGGTCAGAGTTTGACAGAGCTGTGAGAGACTTAAATAGGAACAAGGCACCTGGAATTGATGAAATATCCTCTAAATTACTGACTGCCCTAAGAGAAACCAGTATGGCAAGGTTATTCCATTTAGTTTGTAAGATGTATGAGACAGAATGTTGTTATACCTATTCAGAAGAAAGCCGGTGCTGACAAGTGTGAAAACTACCGCACCATTAGTTTAGTATCTCATGCCTGCAAAATTCTAACACGTATTATTTACAGAAGGATGGAAAGGCAAGTTGAAGCTGAGTTGGGAGAAGATTAATTTGGCTTCAGAAAATATGTAGGAACACGTGAAGCAATCCTGACTTTACGTCTGATCTTAGAGGATCGAATTAAGAAGGACAAGCCCACGTACTTGGCGTTGGAAGAGAGGAACGGTTCATATTTTATTTGTCGTAGCTGCCTGAACGACGAAAATGGCTGAAAATTGCAGTCTACATTTCCCCTATTGCAAAATAATGGACATTCGTCACTTTCTAATCAATGCTTAATTGTATAAATACGAATAATATTGTGGAATGTAACTTTGTAGTATTTCAGTATAAACGTTCTTGAGAACTTTATGAATGAAACGCAAATATATTCTTGGAGTGTACGTATGGCTCATACTTGCCCTACTTGCAGATTACAAAATTCATATTTCTATGCAAAGGTAGTTTACACTGATTATCAAATCTAATTTCGATTATTTGATGAATACTGCGATAATTATCGAAATACACTTTTCACTAGCGAGCGACTTAGCTACTCCCTAGCGGAAGTTCACACTGCATGACCCTAACGACATGGCCAACCCTCTCGGTATATCCATCAGATATTGCCTGTGAAAGGCGGACTAATTTTATGAGATTCCGAACTTTTCCATAGCCCTCCATATTTTCCTCCGAAAACATAATCGAAGGACTTTTCAAAATCAATATAAAGTACAATGACTTAGCAAATGTCATAGGATAGTCACCTAATTGCGTGTGGGGCCCTCTGGCCCTGCGAACTGCAGTGAGACGCCGTGGAAGTGAGTCGACAAGTCCCTCGTAGTCCTCTGGACGCAGCTGACACCGAATCGTTTGCAGGGCGGCCGCCAATGCTGGTCTTTTCGTGGGTGCAGGATCCATGGCACGGAGCCTGCGTTCCAGGACATTTCAAATATGCTCGATAGGGTTCATATCATGGCTCCTGGGTGCCCATGGCAGTCGTTGGACCTCCGCTGCATGTTTCTGGGACCATTCCCGGGAGACGTGGGAGCGATGTGGCGGCGCGTTATCATTTTGAAACACCGCTGAACCGTCTGGGCGCTGGAAGGCCAAAAATGGGTGGAGATGGTCTTCGAGAAGCTCCACATACCGCGTACCATTCAAAGTCTCTTCCAGAACAACCAGGAAAATGCACCCCACACCATAACAGAGACATCAGCGCCCTGGACCTCACCTTCGAGGCAGGCGGGATCCATCGCTTCATGTGGTCTGCGCCATACACGGTGCCTCCCATCGGCATGGTGCAGTTGAAATCGTGATTCGTCCGACCATATCACGTTATGCCATTGTTCCAGTGTCCATCCCTGGTGACTGGCGACAAATGCGCGTCGTTGTGCCCGATGACGTTGGGTTAACAGTGGCACCCGTGTACGGCGCCGGCTCCCATACTCCATAGAACTCATGTTCCTACAGATTGTCCACTGGGAGACGTGTCTAGCACGGCCTGTGTTGAATTGAGTCGTTATTTGTTGCACGGTTGCCCGTCTGTCACTATTGACAATCAGTCTCAGATGTCGCCGGTCACGGTCATCGAGGGTGGCTGGACGGCCGGTCATTCGTCTGTTGTGGACGGTGACACCCGCATTCAACCATTCACGATACACCCTGGACAGGGTTGATCGCGTGAAGCCGAATTGCCGCACCGCTCCCGAAATCGCACTTCCCATCCGTCGGGCACCGACCACCATACCCCGTTCGAACGGTGTCAGCACACGACGACGTTCCATGTTACACCTGTCATATGCACATCCACTGCTCACAAGGTCTCCTATACAACTGCCGCTGGGACAGGGGGCGTGTGTTGCTCAGACAACACACCTGCATCAGTGCTCCGCTATCCCATGACATTTGCTCAGTCAGTCATACAGTAATGTCTGATACTCACCAAATTGTCAACAATTATTCGTAGCGTGTTAATCTGATATACACTAGAATTACGTTCTCTAAAACATGCTTGACGGAGTCCCCTATCAACGGGATTGCCTATTCTCTTCATGGTGACTCTTCACGTAGCGTTTCCCCAGTCTTAAGTGAGCAAGCAGAGAGAACGGATGTGCTGAGTGAGTGCTGCGGAATGGGGAACACCTTGCAACAATATATAGCTGCCAAGAAATTGAGGCAATAAAAGAGCTGGTTAAGGAGGCTTGTCAGGCAGATCAAGTAAGGGAACTGATAACGAACCAGGTTGAGGATATTAAGCAATGCGTTAAGGAGGAGTTGAAATACCTAAATAGGAAGGTGGAAAACAACAGGGAAGAGGTAGAAATACTTCGGAAGAAGATCAAAAACCTGGAAGAGGTGCTGGTAAAGGTGAATATGGAAATAATAAGTGGTGACCAGGAAAGAAGAAACACATCTTTACTTATGGAATTCAAGAAAAGGCCAGAGAAAATAGAGTGGACTTAGTGTATAAGGTGGTGGATGTGGTACAAAACAAAATGAAGATCAACTTTAGCGAGGTTGACATTGATGATGTGTACAGAGTGGGGAGAAGGAAGTACAATAGGCCCATTTAAGTGTCGCTATTATCCACCCTGATGGTGGATATTGTGTAAAGGAACGCAGGGAATTTAAAAGGGGATGAAGTGTGGTTGAAGAGTGATATTGGTAGCGAAGCAAGTAAAGAGCTGAGAATGTTAAGGAAACATCTTTTGGTAGCGAGAAAACAAGGCCTGAGAGCACATAGATATTAGAAGTCAGCAGTTGGTAGTTGGAAACGGTCGGTGGTCACGTGTATGGGGAGTGAGCAAGCTTCAGAAAATGGATGGCAAACATTAGCAGGTTGGCGAACAATCGGCGAGTGAATGTGAAAGGAATGTCGAAGCTAGTGCTGAGTGTACTGTCGTAGTAGTGAATAACCGTGACGAAGTGACCGAAGTCCAGTGTCCAGAGGAGGAAGGAGCGTCGGGAAGATGACCGAGGGAGGAGGGATTGGTGCTGTCACACGCATGCGGAGCAGTGCGGGAAGAAGAAAGAAGACACCAAGAAGGTTTGCGTAGGGGAAGCAGCCTAAGATTTGTGGGGTAAGGAAAGCAAAGGGCAGGACGATAAGGCTAGTAAGGAGAGTGCCAAAATGAATAAAAGGGAAGCAGTGGGAGCTGATAGATAATGAGCGGGGATAACGAGAAGTAGAACGATCAACAGAACAGAAGGAAATAAATTTAAGGGAGGAATGGAAGAGGATGGAGAGGGAAGAAATAGCTAGATTGCAAAATATGATTTGTAAATATTGAAGGGGTACTAAGTAAATTGGGTAACGGGGCGTGGTAAAAGTAGAGGAGAGTTTTGACATTGTGGCCCTTTTGGAGACATGGTTAGGAGAAGGAAAGAGTCTGACGTGGAGAGGGTTTGTGGTAAAGAACATAACGAAGAAAAATTGGGGAGGAGGGGAAGATACCCAGGCGAAATAGCATTGCTAATAAAGGAAGAATTATGCGATAAGATTGAAGTATTAGAAAAGCATATGGAAGAGGTGATTGGGTGATGGTTGAGCTAGGTGGGGGCGAGCCTAAAGAGGTATGCCTGGCCTTTTTATATATCCACCCTAGTGGCTCAGTAATATGCTAATGCTATTTTATTCGAGGAGCTGATAGTGGAAATTAGTGGGGTCAAGCAGAAGTATGAAGAAGCGGGGATGATATTGATGGACGACCGGAGTGGGAGAATAGCGAACTTAAGTCCCATATACATTTAAGCGGCGAAAGACATAAGGAGGAGCGTGAGAAGGAGTAAAGATATTGGAATAAATGGGTATAGGCAGAAACTGCTGGAATTATTTTCGACAGGTAATCTATACATTTGGAGTGGATGGTGGACTGGGGATAACGAGGGGGAGTAAACATATATTACAAAGCCAGGAGGATGTGTTATCGACTTAGTAATGAGCTCGGAGGACATGTTGGCGAGAATAAATAATATGGAGATTGTTAACTGGGCTGAATCTCATCAGGCCCCGATATCTACAAACTTGATGAGATTAAACTACGGGGATGGGTTGAGAAAAGGAACGAGTGATAGAGAAATAGGTATGAAACTTATTAAATATAAATGGACATACGAGACTAAAGTAAGACTTCATAAGTATTTACAAAATGAGTTCCAAATTATTAATGTAGGGTGCGAAGTAGAATTGAGATGTAATAATGTGTATAGCGCCTTAGAGCTAGTAGAATACCCCATAAAGAGGGTAGCAGAGGTTACACGTCACAGAGGGAAAAGGGTTGAAGAGACTGAAGGGCGGTGCAATAGTGAGTGTAAGGGATTGAGGAGAGTAGTTTTAAGGGCACTGAAAGACTTTAGAAAGCACGGACTGGGAGAAGAGAGGGAAAGGTTTTGTAGACTGAGGAGAGAATACAAGGCAAGATAATAGAAAGAAAAAAGTTATGGAAGAAGGAGCAAGTGGAGGCGATCAATAGGGAATGCAAAAGCAAGGAAAGTGAAAAGGTATGGGGGAGAATCAATAAAATTAATAGGGGGAGAGGAGGTACAGTAAACCTAAAATTGATTATGAAGCATAGATGGAATATTTCCGTAAACTGTTAGGAGGGAAGTATAGGTGGAAGGGAGACAGAGGGGTGGATGTGATTGGGAGGGAGTTGACAGTAGGGAGTTATGAGTTGGATAAAAAATTTCAGGAGAAGAGGTATTGGAAGTGTTAGGCAAAGCCAAAAATAGGACTGCTGGGCGTGAGAAGGGAATAACAAATGTATTTTGTAAAGAAGCGACAATTAATAGTACGATGATGGAGTGTATAGTGAAGTTATTTAATAATGTGTTCGAAGGTACCAATTTCCCGAAGGAGTGGCAAAAAGTTATTATATGCACTATTTACAAAAAGAAAGGTGCGAGGAGCAACACTAGCAACTACAGGGGTATAACGCTTTTAGACGCACTGAGTAAGGTGAACACGGGCATGTTAGCGAATAGGGTGAGAAAATGGGCGGAAGAGTTTTCTATATTATCGATCTATCATAGTTGGATCAGGAAAGGACGTAGAACGGTGAATAATGTGATGAGAGTGAAGACAATAATTGATAAGTATGTGAGGAAGGAAGGAAGAAAGTAAGGTGTATATAGCAGCGGTCGATTCTGAAAAGGCCTTCGATACAACGAGTAGGAAGGCGCTGCTTGAGAGTTTGGGTAGGGTGGGAATTTCCAAAAAGATGAGACGTGCGATTGAGACTATATATGAGTAAGTGCATTGTAGTATTAGATTAGAGGAAGGGGTTGTAAGTGGTCTAATCAAATATAGTTTTGAAACAGCGTTGCAAATGATCTCCTATTCTTTTTTGATTTTTATCATTGAAGTAATAGAAGGGCTTGGGAAGGAGTGGGGGATTCCTGTATTAGGTGATCTAGAAATCCCAGGTCTGATATTTGCAGACGATGTATTATTGATGACGCTGACGGGAGGACGATTACAGAAAATTTTAAATAAGTTTTCGGAGTATGATAGGAAACACGTTAAAAAGGATCAAAGATATTCAATCACAAATGTTGAGGCTGAATGTGGGAGAAAAACGTTCCTAAACACGTTTATCAGAATTAAACAAGCAGTAAGTATAAGAATAGATAATGTGAACAGATGAGAGAAAAGAGAAATAATTTGGTGGATGATGGGTATTTATAGCAATGAAGGTTGGACAAGAATGAATAACAACTCGATGTGTTTATTGTGTGGGGAGACACGGGATGAGTTCCACTTGTCAATAGCATATAAGGAAACTCGTGTGGAGAGAGAGAAATTCATGAGTGAGGGGCACTCGGAAGCCATGAAACAGTCGGTCAATGAACAGAAGATCGTGAACTGGATTGCGAGAGAGTAGAAAGAAGCTGGGAACTTAAATAAGTTTTTAGAGGTTGTCAGAAAACGCTGTATTGAGATGTTAAAGGAAGCAGAAGTTAGAAGATAGCAGCTTGGCAGATATATATATTGTTTCTCCTCGTAGTGATTGTTGTTTGCTGTTGATAGAGGAGAGCATGGAGGGATATGTAGATAAGCAGCAGAGAAACAAGTCTCCTTACACTGCCGTCAGCAGAGTGGGGGGGAGGAAACGGGCGTGTACGAGCGGTGTCCTAGGTCAGGTCTCAGCCGTGTGACTAGGCTGGATAAGTCAAGCAGCTGACTGTGGGCACACCTGCTCTGACGCACGCCCATTGTAAGTAGACTGTTATAGTTAGGCCATTGTATTTTTGTTGCCGTCAGGCTTTATTCAATAGGGTTGTCCATTATTTGTAACTTTATGTTTTTTGTATTTCTCTGTTCGGCTTCACTTGTTTGTACTTGCTTTGCATTGTATTTGTTTTTGTTTTTGTTCTTTCTTTTCTGTTTTCTCCGCAAAGATTAATTAGGTTGAAAAACTGTAAAATCTGGAGAAAATAAATCATACATACGTCGCGTTTCCCCATATGAGAGAAACGTTATTCCCCTCCAGTTATTACAGTCCTAGAGGTCTCCCTCCATCAGTGCCTGAACGAGAACTTCCTTTCTTTCATTCCTCAGCAACGTATCCTTCGTTCCATACTAGTGAAAGAAATGGCTCAATGATTTCTGATATTAGACCTGGATCTGACCTTGGGGCTTCTGGGATAATGTTATCTACACTGGGCGCTTTGCCATTCTTCACTTCGGAGGGCTGAGTGGCACAGAGGGTTGAGGCACTGCCTTCTGAACCCAACTTTCAAGTTCGATCCTGTCTCAGGCCGGTGGTATTTGAAGGTGCCCAAATATGACAGAATCGTGTCGGTAGATTTACTGGCGTGAAAGAAACTTCTGCGGGACTAAATTTCGGCACCTTGGCGTCTCCGAAAACCTTCAAATATAATGAGTGGAACGTAAAGCCAATAACATTATTATTATTATTTTTACACTCTAAAGTTTTCTCACTGGGTTGTTCTACGGAGACGTCTGGGTCCTCCGAATTGGTTTCAGTTTCTTCAGTTCTTGTTTATCACTGAGATTGTTGAATACTTCTATGTATAGCTGTATCCAGATTTCCAATTGTTGTGTGACAAGTGTCAAGGCTATTCCGTTGGCATCCTTGACTGGTTTATACCTCGAAATTTCCTCTTAGGGGGGTTTTCTTGTATAGCATGTACTTCTTTGCTTTTAGAAACTTTTGCTGCTTTTTCTGTCTATGTTGCCAGTTGGTCTGTTCACAGTTTTTTATCTCTCCGAACTTCATTCTTACCTTCCTTGTTAGCGTTCCTGTATTTCGTCAACGTTGTTGTTTTCTGGCTTCTTGTTTGACTGGAGTTGAGCCAGCGCCGTGCACTCTAATCGCTTTTGGATTGATTCCCATGTGTTATCAGATAGCCATTCATTACTTCGTGGTTCTGTGTAGCCCACTACCTCGTCACATGTTTCAAGAAAGAGTTCATGGTTTGTGATCCATTAAGTGTTTTCCTCTTCATCTGGTTGTTCAGCGATGGCCGCAAACCTGTTCTTAATTTGCACCTTAAATGAATTTTTGACTTATGTTTCACCAAATTTCACTGAGTGGAAACGTTTCACTCGTACAGCTGACTATTTTATTGGTGCTGCAACTTTCAACCGAATATCAGTATCTCCCTACATCTTCTCCACGTTTATTCTCACATCCAGGAGTGAATGGCTCCATCTTTCTTGCCAAGTGATCGATTTGGTTTTCTGTCCTGAGATTAGGTGACACCCAAGATATGTCGAAACCGTGATTCACCTATAACCATCTTAAATTACTGTGCAGGTCTATGGATTATTTTCTTCTTCTATACCCTGTCTACTCATGACAATTTCTCTTCCTTCATTTTCACTATTAATTTTTGTATTTAAGTCTCCCATTAATAATGCAATTTCCTTCTTCTTCTTCAGCTCTTCCAGTATTGATGATGGCTTAGTCAATGAACTCCTCCTTCTCTTCCTCTTCTTCTAACCCTGTTGGTAAGTCCCACTGCACTATGGTCACACGTCTAACTTCATTTCATATCAGTACAATAATTATCCCGTGTGATACAGAGGCTCACTCCATTACGATTGTTTTCTTTCTTTGTAAGACATCATCTCGTCTTTAATTCTGTTCAATTTATTCTCTTCCAGAGTAAATGAAGTCACCACTCTCTTCTTTTCTCACCTCTCCGTAGCCTACCCAACTCGTTTCATTCAAAGCAAGTATTTGCAGTTTATACCTTTACATTGTCCGACTCGTTGGCTGAATGGTCAGCGTACTGGCCTTCGGTTCAGAGGGTCCCGGGTTCGATTCCCGACCGGATCGGGGATTTTAACCTTCATTGGTTAATTCCAACGGCCCGGGGGCTGGGTGTTTGTGCTGTCCTCAACATCCCTGCAACTCACACACCATGTATAATTCTATCCTCCACCACAATAACACGCAGTTATCTACACATGGCAGATGCCGCCCACCCTCATCGGAGGGTCTGCCTTATAAGGGCTGCACCCGGCTAGGAATAGCCACACGAAATTTAAAAAATTAAACCTTTACATTTTTGCCATTACTTCTCTCAGTCTGCCAGTTTCATAATTAGATTTCACATTCCAGAACCCAATTCGTATCCTGTACTTCACTGAAAAAGTTGTTTCCATAACAATACGGCATTCATAAATTCCGCCTGATTTCTGTAATAAGTTTGTTTCAGGTGTGCGAGTTATTGGCCCTCAGCACCCTAGTCCAGCAGAGGGGCTGCATCCCGTCAGCGCTGGACCGCAGCATTCTTTTGTAAGGGTTATCCCCCATAGTTTTTAAAATCTCTCTTTTCCACAAGGCAGGGCTTTCTTCCTTATTTACGCGCAAGAGGAACGGCTGCCTCTTCTGCCGGCTTCGTCGTCACAAAGGACATCTCCACCGTTGCTGCCGCTGAGGTCTTCATCAGAGCTCCCGTTAGCCGTCACTGCTCAGAGTTCCTGTAAGGCCTTCACTGCTGCCGTAGCCGTCATGGGGTACACTTACTCTCCGTTGTACATCACCCCTACAGGTAGCCCCCTACATCATGCTGTTCCCCGCCTCCATCGACTTGGACGAGGATCGTCCTTATGGGAAATTGTTTGCGTATTGGTATTGATTAAAATCAGGCAGACAGGAGTTGCAGTTACATATTGAAAGTCTCACTAGTGTTAAATAATTGTCGGTTCTAAAATACCGGTCTACTTTCGTGAAAATCATCATCTGGACCGCAATTATAACTACAAGATCAATGAACATATATTCTGCTACTTGTTTAACGTCGCACTAATACATCGAAAGTTTTCGGCGACGGAAGGATGGGAAAGGCCTAGGATTGTGAAAGTAGCGGCCATGGCCTTAATTAAGGTACAGCCTCAGCATTTGCCTGGTGTGAGAATGGGAAACCATGGAAAACCATTTTCAAGGCTGCTGACGGTAGGTTTCGAACCCACTATTTCCCGAATGCAAGCCCACATGTGCGTGAACCTAACAGCACGCACAACTCGCTCGGTAATGAACGGTTTGCAGAGTTGCGAAGTAATTCAGGAAAAGTAATCGAGGTACTTGTAAAGGATACTTTCTCAGTAATATTTACTTGTAACCGTTACTTTTAACAAAATGTAAGGTCCAGCTCCATGGCTAAATGGTTAGCGTGCTGGTCTCTTGCCACAGGGGTCCCGGGTTCGATTCCCGGCAGGGTTGGGAATTTTAACCACCATTGGACAATATCGCTGGCACGGGAGCTGGGTGTATGTGTCGTGTTCATCATCATTTCATCCCCATCACGACGCGCAGATCTCCTACGGGAGTCAAATAAAAAATTACCTGCACTTGGCGAACTGAACTTGTCCTAGGACACTCCCGGCACTAAAAGCCATACGCCATTTCATTTCAACAAAATGTAATCTTTAATCGTAATATTCTTCTTGGACAATCAAATTGTAATATTTACATCCTAATAATCTACACACATCGCATGGAATCAGGAACGGGAAAAGAAATAAATAATGATGAAGATAATTTGTTCATTTCGACTTCATCGGAACCGGTAGCTTCATCATTGTTGGATGAGGTACATTCTTACCTCTACAGTGATTACAAAGACGTCATTCATATCCTAAAATATCCATCGCTGCTGTTAATGCTCTTATATTTAAACACAAGTGACTCAGTAGAGCGTCTTTTCAGAAAATGCAAAGATGTACTTCCCCCAAAGAGGCCGAGGCTTAGGTATGAGAATTTTAAGAACCAATTACTTTTTAAAGTAAAGGGAAAATTATATGAACTGCAAACAATCACTTGCTTGAATAAAAATGATGGGGAAAAAATAATTTCGAAAGATCAAAGGTATCATCTTTAGTCTCACCTCGTGATGATAGTGAAACGTCTTTATGCTAGAAAAATAAAAATTAAAATGAAGCAAGTCATTTTTCCTCACGCACTTTAGTACCATTTCTGACCCATACAGAAAAAGTCAGTAATTTCCTTGAGACTGGCGATCTGTAAAGGAATTGCACTTATAATTTTACTGATCGCTTGTTACAAAACTATTTGTGATTGTAACAGAGTAAAATAAAATCTCAAATAACTGTAATCCAGCCCAATTAATTTCTCCTTGTACTTTTCGCTTCACTGTTGATTTGTATACCTTACCTGTGTATGGCAATACTCTTCTTTGTACCAGTCGGTTGTTTCCACTGCGCGTTCTCGAACCTGAAAAAAATAATGCATTTAGAACTGACTTTGTGAAACGAATTGCATTATTACTGATGTTAAAATAAACGCATTTAAGTTAAAGTTATTATGCCCTTATGGGTTCAACTTCTCTATAAATATTTGATTGCTTTACAAAGGTAGAATTAAGTTAATTTTACCTTAAGTTAATTTAGTTAAGTTAGATTTACCTTAAGTTAATTTTACCTTTGTAAAGTGAAAACCGTCAATACGGAATGATTCTAATATTTGATTGCTTGATATCTCAACCCCCAAATTCCTCCTAAAGGTACTTTCCAAAATTTTGAATTTTAGATAGATTCTTGGAATAGTTTTATCACATTGATGTCTTGGAACATACTTCGTCATGAGCCTAGTGGGCGTTGAAATTATATGATGAGTAGTGTATGTAGGACAAGTGGAAGTGTCTGTACATTTAGGCCGAGAAGTGATAGAGGTGGATTTCGGCTTGGTGTAAGGTATCTGTCGTTAACAGCGGGTTTCGAAAAATGTGATATCACAAAATCATTACATGCAAGTAAGCAAGCAAGCAAGCAAAGAAGCGATCAATCAAGCAAATTAACAAACAAACAAGCAATCAAGCAACCAGGCAGACGAGTGAACGAACAAGCGAGGAAGCAAGCAAGTAAATGAGTAAGCAAATAAGCAAGCAAGCAAGCAAACGAGTAAGCGAACAAGCAAACGAGTAAGCAAACAAGCAAGAGAGCAAATGAGTAAGCAAACAAGCAAGCAAGCAAACGAGTAAGCAAACAAGCAAGAGAGCAAACGAGTAAGCAAACAAGCAAGCGCGTAAGTAAACAAGCAAGAGAGCAAATGAGTAAGCAAACAAGCAAGCAAGCAAGCAAACATACAAACAAGCGACCAAGCAACCGAGCAAAAAAACGAGCAGACAAACAAATAAACAAGCGAACAAACAAATAAGGGATCGAATAGACAAGCAAACAAACGAATAACAAGCACGTAAGCGACCAAACTAGCATACAAGTAAACGAACAGGGAAGCGAGCAAGCAAGCGAACGAACAAGTAGGCAGGTAAAGAAGCAGGTAAGTAAACAAGCAAACAAACACCTAAGCGAGCAAACATGTAAGCAAGCAAGGAAGCAAGCAAGCAGACAAGTAGAACACCAAACAAGCAGGCAATGAAGCTACCAAGCTCTTAATTTTACGTGATAACTGATACACTGACTGACAGAGCAAATGCAACACCAAGAAGGAGTGGTCAGATCTTTATGCCAATTGCAGGGTAGACTGACGTCACTGAGGTATGCTCATGATGTGAAATGCGCCGCTGTGCTGCGCACGTAGCGAACGATAAATGGGACACGGCGTTGGCGAATGGCCCACTTCGTACCGTGATTCCTCAGCCGACAGTCATTGTAGAACGTGTTGTCGTGTGCCACAGGACACGTGTATAGCTAAGAATGCCAGGCCGCCGTCAACGGAGGCATTTCCAGCAGACAGACGACTTTACGAGGGGTATGGTGATCGGGCTGAGAAGGGCAGGTTGGTCGCTTCGTCAAATCGCAGCCGATACCCATAGGGATATGTCCACGGTGCAGCGCCTGTGGCGAAGATGGTTGGCGCAGGGACATGTAGCACGTGCGAGGGGTCCAGGCGCAGCCCGAGTGACGTCAGCACGCGAGGATCGGCGCATCCGCCGCCAAGCGGTGGCAGCCCCGCACGCCACGTCAACCGCCATTCTTCAGCATGTGCAAGACACCCTGGCTGTTCCAATATCGACCAGAACAATTTCCCGTCGATTGGTTGAAGGAGGCCTGCACTCCCGGCGTCCACTCAGAAGACTACCATTGACTCCACAGCATAGACGTGCACGCCTGGCATGGTGCCGGGCTAGAGCGACTTGGATGAGGGAATGGCGGAACGTCGTGTTCTCCGATGAGTCACGCTTCTGTTCTGTCAGTGATAGTCACCGCAGACGAGTGTGGCGTCGGCGTGGAGAAAGGTCAAATCCGGCAGTAACTGTGGAGCGCCTTACCGCTAGACAAAGCGGCATCATGGTTTGGGGCGCTATTGCGTATGATTCCACGTCACCTCTAGTGCGTATTCAAGGCACGTTAAATGCCCACCGCTACGTGCAGCATGTGCTGCGGCCGGTGGCACTCCCGTACCTTCACGGGCTACCCAATGCTCTGTTTCAGCAGGATAATGCCCGCCCACACACTGCTCGTATCTCCCAACAGGCTCTACGAGGTGTACAGATGCTTCCGTGGCCAGCGTACTCTCCGGATCTCTCACCAATCGAACACGTGTGGGATCTCATTGGACGCCGTTTGCAAACTCTGCCCCAGCCTCGTACGGACGACCAACTGTGGCAAATGGTTGACAGAGAATGGAGAACCATCCCTCAGGACGCCATCCGCACTCTTATTGACACTGTACCTCGACGTGTTTCTGCGTGCATCGCCGCTCGCGGTGATCCTACATCCTACTGAGTCGATGCCGTGCGCATTGTGTAACCTGCATATCGGTTTGAAATAAACATCAATTATTCTTCCGTGCCGACTCTGTTTTTTCCCCAACTTTCATCCCTTTTCGAACCACTCCTCCTTGGTGTTGCATTTGCTCTGTCAGTCAGTGTATAATTGCTATAGCCTGAGGACTTCCAGTTTTACGTGGAATGCAAACCACAAGGACGTGACTTTACATTTAAAATTCCCATGTGCACTGGTCGGGATACGAGCAGCCACTGGTAGTGTCCCTAGACTACCGCGCTCTTTCTTCACATTCAACGCATTGTCTATGTAGATTAGATAGAAAGCAAAGGCATCTCTGTAAGTTATGGGCCACAAAGACACTTAGAGAAGTGGACAGTAAAGGAATCTAAGATCCGAAACTCCCCCCACCCTCCCCTGGTGCAAAAGCCCCGAATGGCCAACCAAATGAACGCTGCTCAGCCCGAAGGCCTGCAGATTACGAGGTGTGGTGTGGTCAGCACGACGAATCCTCTCGGTTGTTATTCTTGACTTTCTAGACCTTCACCGTCAGATAGCTTCTCAACTGTAATCACGCAGGCTGAGTAGACCTCGAACCAGCCCTCAGGTCCAGTCAAAAATCCCTCAATTGGCCTGGAATCGAATGCGGGGCCTCCGGGTAAGAGACAGGCAAGTTACCCTTACACCACGGGGCACTTCTTCTATTCATAACCTCGACACTAATTAGGATAAAGTGGCTAATAACCTATTATGTGTGACCGCTTTTACTTCAAGGCATCAAGTTGATACTCATTTTGGCGAGGTGGCTAATGACTATCTATAAGAGTCTAAGAGAGAAAAATGAAGATAAATGTTTTTTGTTATGTGGAGAATTAATGCATGAGGCACGTCTATTGACTGCATATAGGAAAACAGGTTCACTCAGGATCGAATACCTGGGTAGTGATTGCAAAGCAAGAATAGAAAGCGAGATATAATTTGATACAACTATAACATTATTAAACAAAGAGCGGTTCGCACCGGGTAGGATAGCAACATTTTCTGTTATAGTAAAACATATGTGGTATAATAGAGTAAAGGAAAGCACTACTTCAACATTTAGTATTATTATTGTTGTTGTTATTACTTTTACTTAATGTAATTCTTCTTTCTTTCTTTCTTTCTTTCTTTCTTTCTTTCTTTCCTTCTTCCTTTTTTAATCGGTTTACCCTCAGGGTTGGTTTTTCCCTCGGACTCAGTGAGGGATCCCACCTCTAAGGGCAGTGTCCTGGAGTGTGAGACTTTGGGTCGGTGGATACAACTGGGAAGGAGGACAGTACCTCACCCAGGTGGCCTCACCTGCAATGCTGAACAGGGGCCTTGTGGGAGGATAAGAATATTTGAAGGGATAGACAAGGAAGAGGGAAGGAAGCGGCCGTGGCCTTAAGTTGGGTACCAACCCTGCATTTGCCTGGAGAAGAATTGGAAAACCACGGAAAACCACTTCGAGAATGGCTGAGGTGGAAATCGAACCCACCTCTACTCAGTTGACCTCCCAAGACTGAGTGAACCCCGTTCCAGCCCTCGTACAACTTTTCAAATTTCGTGGCATAGCCGTGAATGGAACTCGGGCCTCCAGAGGTGGGAGCTAATCACGCTTACCACTACATCACACAGGCGTACCTTAATGTAATTAATTGTTGAATTGCATGAGAATTTGCTTAGGTTCCGACTGATTGAATGTTACTTCCTCGCCTGCTGGAGTTCCGTAACTGTAGGCTAAGTATTCATTCATCCATTCATAATGGAATGATCTCGTCTTAGCTGCTGCGGTTCGGTAGCTGCAGGCAGAGAACATTCATTCAATTCATTCAATCAAGAACTCATTCAATAATCAATGCTCTCTCCCCAGTCGGTTGTTATCCATGACGGAGAAAGATTCATTCATTCATTCATTCATTCATTCATTCATTCACAATGTTTGTTGTAATTGGAGGGTAAATCTGTACAGACTTGTGACATAGATACTTGCACTAATTCAACTTTTGAAGGGTAACATAGGCCTACATGTTGTCCTAGAATATACCGTGTGATTCAGCCACCCCTTCCAATGTAGTTTCTTGCAACCCGCAATATTAATTCCGTTCTGAGAAAATCTGCCCTGCCGGTATGCTCAGACAACACAACCGGATATCTTGGTATTTATTGCCTAACGATGTTAGGAAGCCGTAATATTATACTCGTATTAATCACTGAAGACCGCCTCTGTGGTGTAGTGGTTAGTGTGATTAGCTGCCACCCCCGGAGGCCCGGGTTGGATTCCCGGCTCTGCCACGGAATGTGAAAAGTGGTACGAGGGCTGGAACGGGGTCCACTCAGCCTCGGAGGTCAACTGGGTAGAGGGGGTTTCGATTCCCTCCTCAAACATCCACGAAGTGGTTTTTCGTCGTTTGCCACCTCTCCTCCAGAAAAATGCTGGGATGGTACCTAACTTAAGGCCATGGGCCCTTCCTATCCCTATTATCCTTATTGTTCCTTATTATCCTTTCTCATCCTACTCCAGAGTTGCCACTGATTTCAAACATCGTGCTCCCTCGTAGTTCCGAATTTAGACTGCCACTGCAGTTTTGTTTTTCAACACATGGGGATCTCATTTATCAGTGCGCTGTGAAGTGACGGTCGATCTGATATATCGGTTGACCGTATTATTACGATTTTTGAATTTTTAATTTCTTATGGCTACTTCTAACCTGGTGCAGTCCTTGTAGGAGGATAGGTCTTGTGGCGACGATGGGATAGGAAAGGGCTAGGAGTGGGAAGGAAGCGGCCGTGGTCTTAATTAAGGTATAGCCCCAGCGTTTGACTGGTGTAAAAGTGGGAAACCACGGAAAACCATCTTCATGTCTTCCGACAGTGGAGTGTGAGCCCACTATACCCCGAATGCTGGATACTGGTCGCACTTAAGCGACTGCAGCTATCGAGCTCGGTAGTGAAGGTGAGTTCGCAGTGAATGAATCTGTACATTTATCAAACTGTTCTTTATTACCGGTAGAGGAAATGAAAGACAGCTATTGTTAATGTCTCTTCACATGATCGTTCAGTTATTATGTATTTGGCGATTGACATTATATATAACAAACATTAAGAAATAAAATTATTATTATTCACAACTTACAGTTTGACTTTTGAGTCTATCACAGCTCGACCTGCTTTCAAAAACTTATGTTCTACGAAGCAAATCTAATCCATTTGGTTTTTCCATGACGTTTGTGCTACGTTGGAATCGGGATAGAGATTTTTCGACCAATTGTTGACAATTGCGACCGAACTAGATAGATAGTGGTTTCGAACCCCACTGTTGGCAGCGCTGAAGATGATTTTCCGTGGCTTCACATTTTCACAACAGATTGTATGTTAATTAAGGCCACCGCCGCTTCCTTCCCACTCCTATACCCTTCCTGTCCCATCGTCACCATAAGACTTACCTGTGTCGGTGCGACGTAAGGCAGATTGTAAATAAAATAAAGTAGGCTACAATTGCGCGAGCAAAAGAAGTCTGAAATCTGGCCTACTTATGAACGGCGACTTAGGTCGGTAATGAAATGTCTAGCAGCCCTCTCTTCTCCAGTTTCAACCTCTTTTCCCCTCTTGCATGTTTCTAGCAACATGATTGATAAGTAATACTCACCCCTGCATTTACAAAGTCGAGTCTCTAATCACAATACATTGAACCAGCCCACCTCCCTATATTAACCAGTCACAGGAAATTTCATCCGCCTCTGTGGTGTAGTGGTTAGCGTGATTATCTCCCATCCCCCGAGACCCGTGTTCGAATCCCGGCTGTGCCAAGAAATTTGAAAAGTGGCACGAGAGCTGGAACTGAGTCCACGTTACCTCGGTTGGTCAACTGAGTAGAGACGGTTTCGATTCCCACCTCAGCCATCGTCGAAATGGTTTTCCGTGCTTTCCCACTTCTACTCAAGGGAAATACACGGATGGTACCTTAACTAAAGGCCGCGGACTTTTCCTTCCCTCTTCCTTGTCTATTCCTTCCGAACATCCCATCCCCCTACGAGGCCCGTGTTCAGCATAGCAGGTGAGGCTGCCTGGGGGAGGTACTTGTCCTCATACCCAGTTGTATCCCCGCCACCCAATGTCTCGTGCTCCATAACACTTTCCTTGAGGCAGTAGAGGTGGGATCCCTCACTGAGTCCGAAGGAAAAACCAACCCTGGAAGGTAAACAGATTAAGAAAGAAAGAAAGAAAGGATGGAAATCACACCTTATTTTATACCGAACTTAACATCGTTCATTTGTTTATCGGAAAGCAGCAAGGATGGGGTGGTGTCAGGTTTTAGGCAAATACGGAAAGCTTCCGGAAGGTAAAACACAATTTCATTCTACGTGTATGGTCATACTTCATGCTCGCAAGAGTTTCAGTCACTGTAAACACA
Organism: Anabrus simplex; assembly: GCF_040414725.1. NCBI lineage: Eukaryota > Metazoa > Arthropoda > Insecta > Orthoptera > Tettigoniidae > Anabrus > Anabrus simplex. The sequence goes on along the minus strand of NC_090266.1, from coordinate 205,068,260 downwards.
TCCAAGAAAACCTTGTATGGGACGTTCAAAGAGGGGAATAAAACTTGGAAATAAAAAGGTCAATTAATAGTCTGTCAGTCAAGTAATCAATCGGGAGCGTGATAGACGAGTTACACTGCCACTGGCTTCACACGAAGGCAGCTCTAATCCACCGTGCATGAATTGAAAAGCCACGTCCTTGTAGTTCAGTACGACCTGGCCCATATAGGAACAGCTATTTAGGTTGGTAATAAAATGTCTAGTGTAACAACCCTGTCTTCTCCAATGTCAACCTACTTTCCTCTCTTGCATGCTTCAAGCTAAGGTGAAATTAGACATAGGTTCATGAATATGATTAGTGAAATTTCAAACAACAGAGAGTAAACAGGTTCAGGATATAGAAACATAATTGGCGGCAGTCAGGAATTCTGTAGAACAGGGCCTCTCAAACACCCAAAATCTCGCATGTGCAAACTGCGGCGCAGAGTTCCTGTGCACAGTGCATCGGTCCCACTCGGCTCGGCTCGGGCAATGCTTCGTCTCTGGGCTACTCTGCTAAGCTTGGCTCAACTCGGCTCAACTCGGCTCTGTTTTGGAGCGCTACGGAGCAAGTGAGGAAGAGGGAGACAGGCGTGGTGAAAGAGGGAGACAGCGCTATTGCTCCAAATCGAGGAGTAGGGGTTCGCACTCTGGTCATCCAAGCGAAGTCGTCTTTTGCACCGTGCACAGTGCATGCACCCTGAGAGGCCCTGCTGTAGAATAAACAGCAAGTGAATGCTTAGAACCACTGCGTGTTAATGTGGGAAATAGCGAACATCTTGGTGGAATGATGAAATTAGGGCAGTTTGTAAACGTGAAGAGAAGGCGTATCAGAAATGGCTGAAGACAAGGGCAGATGCAGAGAGGGATTTGCACGTAGGCGAAAAACAGAGCGAAACAATTAATTGCTGGCTCCAGAAAGTTGAGGGAAGATTTCAGCAATAACCTGGAAAAAATAGGTCAAGCGGCGGGGAAAACATTATGGACAGTGATAAAGAATCTTACAAAGGGAGAGAAAAAGGAAATTAATTTTGTTAGGGGTACATCAGGTGAACTCATAATAGATCCCAAGAAATCATTGGATAGGTGGAAGGGATATTCTGAAGAAAGGGAACCTTTCTGGTGACATTGCAAACAACCGAGCTCATGGGAAGGAGGTCAGTGATGTTGGCGAAATTACAATTGAGCATATGGAACGGGTGGTAAATAAACTCCATTGACATAAGACAGCTGGAATACACGTAGATGAAATTAGACCTGAAATAGTGACATATATTGGGAAGGCGGAGATGCAATGGCTTCATAGAGTAATGAGATTGGCATGACATGTTAATAAGGTACCGTCAGATTGTATGAAAGCAGTAATTCCACTTATCTATAGGCCTCAGCAAGGGAGAAACAGGGAAGCTGTAACAACTGTCAGTATAGCAGTCAAGGTGTTCACTTGCATTTAGGAATTGGTGGACGGGGGATGGGGGTGTTGATACCAGTGGTTGAGAGTAAGTTGGTTAATAACCAGTGTGGTTTCAGACCACAGAGAGGCTGTCAGGATCAGATTTTCAGTATGCGCCTGGCAACTGAAAAATGCTACGAAGGAAATTGACAGTTATATTTATGTTTCGTAGATCTAGAGAACTTATATGAGAGAGTACTGAGGGAAAAGTGATGTTAACCGTAATGGGAGACTAGGTGATTAAGGGTGGATTATTAAAAGAAATATGAGGCATTTATGTTCACAATTGGGATGCAGTGAAAATTGATGACAGAATGAGTTCTTGTTTCTTTGTACTTTCAGGGGTGAGATAAGGCTGTAATCTGTCACCCTTGTTGTTATTTTACGTGGATTATCTAATGAAAGGAATAAAGTGTCAGGAAGGGGTACAGTTAGGTGGGAATATGGTGAGCAGTTTGCCCTCTGCCGACGACTTAGTCTTAATGGCAGACTGTGCTGAAAGCCTGCAGTATAATATCTCGGAATTTTAAAATATGTGCAGTTAGACTACAATATGAAAATTAACGTTTCCAAGACTAACAGGATGTGAGTAGGTAGGAAACCTAACAGAACTGAATATCAGGTTGGGAATACAAAGCTGGAACAGAAAGATTATTTCAAGTATTTAGGATGTATGTTCTCCCAGGGTTGTATTATAGTAGGCCTATGTGAGATTGAACCAAGGTGTAGCAAAGCTAATGCAGGGAGCTGGCATTTGCGATCAATAGTATTCTGTAAGAAAGAATTCAGCTCCTGGAGGAAACTTACACCGGTCTGTCTTCAGAAAAATTTTGCATTACGGGAGTGAAAAGCTAGGTAGACTCAGGATATCGTATTCATAATTTAGGAGTAAAAGACAAAAATTAGCTAGAATGATCGCCTGTACAAACAAGTTGGAACAATGCAACGAGGGTACTCCGAATGAGGTGATAAAGTCTAAGTTAGGAATGAACTCGATTGATGAAGCTGTATGTATGAACCTGCTGCCGTGGTAGGTTCATGTGAGGCGAATGGACGAGGATAATTTACCTCGGAGTGTGATGAACTTGGCCATGGAGGGTAAGAGAAGTAGAGAGAGACCAAACGACGATGTGTAGACACGGTTTCTGATTATTTAAAGATAAGAGCGATGGAACTAGACGAGATCACAAAACTCATTAAAATAGAGGATTGTTGGGGCGTTTAGTAAATTCACAAAGGCTTCCAGACTGAACGCTGAAAGGCAGAACATTCTAAAATAAAGGTGTATGATGTATGTATGTATGTATGTATGTATGTATGTATGTATGTATGTACTATACTAGCACTAGTAAAACTAGAATTTACATTATGCATTTGGGCTTAAGGGAATAGCTATAGAAGTTTTCAAGATTTTTCATCTATCAGTGGCTGAAATTTCGAATTTTGTGCTAGAGAACGCATTAGCATGAGGCAAGTGTGGCGTCCTGCCTGAATTCCTGTGAGGATTACCGTAGAGGTAGAGCGTATATGGACAAGTATGTTGAGTGCCGTTCAAGTAACTTAACTGGCATGGCTACCGGTTCAAATCTATATATATAAAATAACATGTCCTGACTGACTGACTGACTGACTCATAATCGCCGAGTCAAAACTACTGGACATGAAGGTAGGAAATTTCGAGGATACATTTACATTGTAATGTAGGTACACACTAAGGGAGGATATTTGGATATTCCGTCGCAAGGGGGGGGGGGTGAAAATCTGAGTAAATTTTAAAAAATGGGTGTATCTATATCTCATAAACTTAACAGTTTAAAGACGTGAAAATTGTATTTGGATTCATCTTTAAAAGTAAGGAAACACGTATTCTTTTATTTCCGGAAAATCCTCTAACAGGGAGTGAAAAAATGTGAAAAAGGTGTTGAATACCTATTTGAGGATTACATAAATCTCAAAAACTGAAGATGTTACAGTCATGATAATTGGCGTTTGGAATCTCCTTCAAAAATAAAGAAACACGTATTTTTTGTTTTCGGAAAATTCACTTAAGGAGGTTGACAAAACTGAAGAAGGTGTTAAATTATTTTTATGACGATACTTATATATCAAATACTGAAAGTGTTACAGACGTGAAAATTGGAATTTGGAATCTCCTGTAAAAGTAAAGGAACACGCATAATTTGTTTTCTAAAAAATCCGCTTATGAGGAAGTGTTAAATGGGGTGAATTTTTAAAATGGGCGTATCTATGTATATCTATAAAACTTCATACATTTCACACGTGAAAACTGGTATTTTAACCCCTTTTACAAATAAAGTAACACGTATTTGTTGGTTTTTTGAAAAAATTTTGGGGTTAAAATGGCTAAGAAAGGGGGTTGAATTATTTTTATTAGGATACTGGTATCTCCAAGACTGAAGATATTACAGACGTGAAAGTTGGTATGTGCAAACTCCTTTAAAAATAAAGAAACACGTGTTTTTTCGGAAAATTCACTAAAGGGGTTGTACAATGGACTGAATATGGGGTTGAATTCTTTTTGTGAGGATACTTATATCTCAAAAACTGAAGATGAAACAAAAATGAACATTGATATTTGGAATATTCTTTAAAAATAAAGAAAGACGCATTTTTTTGTTTTCGGGAAATTCACTTAAGAGGGTTGTAAGAAGAATTGATAAAGGGGTTGAATTATTATGAGGATACTTATGTACCAAATACTGATGATGTTACAGACGTAAACATTGGTATTTGGAATATTCTGTAAAATTAAAGGCATACGCATAATTTTTTTCTGAAAATCCACTTAAGGGGAGGTGTTAAAAGGGGTGAATTTTTAAAACGAGCGTATCTACAGTGTATCTCAAAAACTCAACATGTTACAGATGTAAAAATTTGTATTTTAATATTTAAAAATATAAAGCAACACGTATTTTTCGGAAAAACTCTTAAGGGGTCGGGGTTGTAAAAAGGACTGAAAAAGGGGTTGAATTCTTTTTAAGAGGATACTTATATCTCAGAAACTGAAGATGTTACAGACAAGAAAATGTGTATTTGGAATCTCCTTTAAAAATAAACACGTATTATTGTGCTTTCTGAAAGTCCAATTAAGAGGAGAGGGATAAATGAAAAATGAGTTGAATTCTTTGTTTGAGGATACTTATATCTCGAACACGAAGGGTGTTACTGACGATAAAATTGGTATTTGGAATCTTTTTTAAAAATAAAGAGCTCGATAACTGCAGTCGCACACTGTCGGCAGCCTTAATATCGTTTTCCGTGGTTTACCATTTTCACACCAGGCTGTACCTTAAATAAGGCCACGGCCACTTCCTTCTCACTTCTAGTCCTTTCCTGCCCCATCGTCACCATAAGACCTATCTGTGTCGGTACGACGTAAAGCAACTTGCAAAAAAAAAAAAAAAATACACACGTATTGTGTGGCAAGGGTGGAAGAGGAGGTGGAATGAACTTAAGGGGGTGTAAGAAGTGTTGAATTCTTTTTTGAGGATACAAATAAGGAGTGGACTGAAAACAATAGCTCCTAAGGGAGTTCTGGCTGGGGGTGTGTGAGGAATGATGACAAAAATATGCATTTATATGAAACCGTTTGAATTATGAAGTTAAAATTTAAAATGTTATCCTGGGTGTTAAATAACAGAAGGTTTGAAACAAACTTAACCGCTCGTAGATTTAAATGGGGGTTAAGATCCGAAAACAAATGTACTCATTCCTTCCTCCGAAATGGTTTAAGGTATGAAGACAACATTCCAAATAGCTGTATATATTTTAAATCCTAGGTTTTAAATTGGAAACATTTTTTTAACCTTCCACCCTTAAAATGTTAAATGAGGTTATCTCCGTAAGCAAAAATTTTCATCACTCCAAAACCGTTTAACGCACAAAGTTTCAATATTACGAGAAAGGTCTTATTTTATGTCCTTTGTGTAAAATATCGTATACTTCAACATATTTCTCCCCTAAGGGATTTTAGGTGGTGGTTGACACTCAAAAAAAGTATCCATTCTTCCGAAACAGTTTCAGATACGAACTTTTTTTTAATGTTGAGTGGTCTTCCATATCCTAAATGTTAATAAATACTTTTAAACATTCACCCCTTAATAGAGTATTCATTCCCCCATTACTCCTCGGCGTAAAAATAAAAATTTCACAGGTTGGTCGCTTTTATATCCTAGAAGTTAAATCAGATAGGGTTTAAAACATTCAACTTCTTTCGTATGGTGTTCAAATGAGCGTTAGATCAGAAAGTAAATAATTATTCCCCCAAAACCGTTTGACGTACGAACTGATCGCGTTTTTACAGGCTCGGCTGACAGTGGACTCTCCAAAATGTAAAACTTTGAATAATGACTTTCAGTTTAAATCCACAGCGAAGCACGGATATCTTGCTAGTACTTGATAAAATACTTGATTAACTGTTATTAAACTGGCTACTGGTTCATGTACGTGATAAAAACTTGATAGCTGTTTATAATAATAAAGTTGCCTGCTTCCAGTTACTTGTTCAAGTGATTTGAATAGTTACTCGACCTATGTAAACCAGCATTGAAGCACAGGCCCGTGCAGGTTAGGAACTGCAGGCTACAAGACAGTGCACTGAGTTGAAGATTCCTGTTCTAAACAGTGGAAGTTATTCTTCTTCTCCTTTCTGGACTTCTTCCTGTTACCTAGGGTTGTTACTTTGAACGGGTTTAGCAAAGTTTAACGTCCAGTTGCCCTTCCTGACTCCCCTATGTGGAGTTATTTATTCTCTATTGCATGCTTTTGTGATGGCTTGTTGTATGCATTTGAAGATGTACATTAAAACGAACACAAATATCCAGCCCCCGAGTTGGAGGAAATAGCAAGATATATGTAAAGTCCCTGACCAGGTCGGAAATCTAACCCGGGGCCTTCTGAACCGAAGGCCAGTACGCTGAAAAATAATGTAAATTATTCGGGTGAAGCAATTGTGATTAGCCTCTTTGTATCAATCCCATTGTATATCATTCTCTGAGGATCGTCATAAATGTTGTTATTGCCTGGCAATTTGACAGTTAATATTGTTACTGTCTAATGACGAATTATATTATCTTCTTACCGTAGTCCCCGGTCGAGGCCTTGAATCACGACGACGCACTATCGTCTTTGGTCTAGCACCCAGATGTTGGTAATTCATGATGCCTGAAAGAAAAGGGAATGATTTCACGTAAACACGGTATGTCAAAAGTTCAGTAAAACATAAAGAAACCGGGATAGGAATCCATCTGGTAGGGTTACGTACGAATATTTTATGAGATTATAGGTTTTCGGTGACGATGGGAAGGAAGCGGCTGTGGCCTTAAACAACGTAGGCCTACCAAGTGCTATGACGTTGGTGGAGAGATGAACAAGATGCTGAACAGCATTGCTATTATACAATGTTTCCAAGTTGAAATATTCTTCTTGTACCTCTCTTGCCCACATCCTGGTGGGGTTGCGAGTAGGTATTTTATCGCACATGTAGACGTGGCCCAGTTCTACCGCCGGATGCGCTTCCACTGCCAACCATATCTAGAGGTATATACTCACTAGTGCATGTTTCTGTTGGTGGTTGGTAGTGTGGTGTGCTTTGTTTGAATGAATACATATGCATAAAAACAAGCACAAATGCCCAGTACCCTAGTCAGAAAAATGAACTAAATATGGCTAAAATCCCCGTCCTAGCTCCGAATCGAATCAAACATCACTGTTTTGACCATTAAGTAGAAATGAAGTCTTATCTTACTTCTCCGCTCTACTCATCGAGCTAGGTATCTGCGCGAATAAAATCGTATAACATGTCAATAAGCAGATTGAGCTTAGACAGATAGGAACATCATAGCTAAGAAAGCGGTTTGATATCTCGTACAGTATGCCTTTGCTGGCAGGATGGAGTGTTTACAGTGTACTGTGTCTTCTGGTATGGGCTAGAATAAATTTGTTACTTTCATTGACCTGTCTCAGTCTCATCCTTGGCTTTGACAATATGAAAGTGACCGAGGTATGAGCGATTCTAGTAACATCGTTCCTGATGCAGCCAGTCCCTGTTATGAATGGTGTGAAAATATAGCTCACAGGGTCGGTTGGTGCGTGCATTTCAGTGGGCTTGGCAGACTAATATGTAATAGCAACTTCTTACTCGGTGAGGAAAGCAACGGGAAACTACATCACTCCTCATTTCCTTAGTACGCCTCTTCAGTGACGCCTAGGCTGTCTGTGATAGTCTTTGGTGGCATCCTTCTTTATAATTTTGAATTATGCCCCGAATTCATGTTTAGAACAAAATTTCTGTATCTCTACGCCTGTGTTGGTGACTCAAATCGTGGAAAATATCTCAGGAATCAAGCTACATACTATGTAGAGGAATTTAATCCTGGAGAGCTAGGTAATGTGTTCGTATCCGTTTTGCAATACCAAGGTATTGTACCGGGTTGACCGTACAAAAATTTTTTAAGTACTATACAACATATAAACTGATAAAGTATTGGCGTGTGTATTTTTCGAGCGCTCACAGAAACTCTCACAGGAGCAAGTAGTCGACCCGCACAACGCTGCTGGCATCATCACCTAGTCAGCGCTTGTCAAGGACAAGTCGCGTCATACATTCTCGAAACATCCATTCAAGAAAATTTTCTAAATGTTAAACCAATTGAGATATGAACTCGTAAATAATAGTATCTTATAACGCACATTCCAAATGTCTGCTCATGTTAATTTCTCCAAAATCGATCCAGGGATTACGAATATATTCAAGGTTTTCTAAAACATTATTTCAGAGCCAGTTCCATACAAAAGGGCCACCCTTCTGGGTACCGTTAACACAATGCAATATCCTCACCACTAGACGATCACGGCCAAGACGCCGGCGCCACGAAGACTACCGACGCTGATGGTTTCACTATCATCAAATTCAAGAACACGGCCCGCAAATCCACTCCGCTCTCCCCTCGCAAGACCACCCCCAACCCCGTCCCACTAACTACACCCAACAGGTTCGCCTTTCTGAACGCCTCCAACATCCCACCCTCACCCTCAGCCTCCACCTCCCGAGCCACTAATCACCAATCAGCCCCCCTCTCGCAGGCCACGAACCATCCGACGGCTACGCAGGACGCCCAAGACATTCAGGCCAGAAAGGCCAGGATTAACATCCGCCGGCTTACGTTAAGGACCTTACTGACATCGACCAGCTCCAAACCCTGCTCGTCCAGCACCAGGTAGACTACCTATTAAAAGCAATCCCCAAGGGAGTGAGGGTGGATATCGGTTCCAAAGAAGACAGGGAGACTGTCATCCAGGTCGTAGAGGACGTCAACTGGCAGTACCACACCCGCCCCTTACAGACAAGCGCTACCGTAAAGCGGTTATTCGAGGGTTACACCACACACAGGATATGAACGCCGCGCCGTTAAGGACGAGGTAATCTCCCACGGTTACGATGTAGCCTCCATTGTCCAGATGACCCCTCCAGAGTCCAGACAGAAAATGCCGCTCTTCCTGGTCACCTGCAAGGGGACCAGTACCCAGGAGAGCTCCATTTATGAAATCAACAGCCTAGCCAATACCACAGTTAAACTAGAGCGGTATCGCGGCCCCCAAGGCCCTATTCAATGTTATCGCAGCCAGGCCTTCGGTCACGGCAATCAGAAGTGCGTGATCTGCTCTGAACAGCACTTAGCTGGCAAATGCCCTAGACAGGGGCTAAATGAGGTCGTCCCGAAGTGCGAACGGATGGACGGATGCATGGATGGATGGATGGATGGATGGACGGACGGACGGATTAGTTTAGCCAAGCTGTCCTGGCGTATTCTGTTATTCTCCTGTCTAACCCATCCTAGTATAGGTACGTATTTACGTCACCAGTAAACCCGGTTGACATGCACGTCATCACCCATCGCGTTCGTTACTAACTTAGGATTTATCCTCCCAGTAAGTGTATCCTCCTGTCATTATTTTCATCAGCTAGTAATTTAATAACTGATACTTATCGCTTATGAACACGATATTTTGAATCGACTCAGTTATTACTCCTGTTCCACAAAGTCGTTCTCAGGACAGAGCGATGTAATTGTAGCTCCTCTGTTAATTCATTAAGCTTCCAAGGAGACCATGACGTGTCAAATAAAATTGTACTCCGTCTCTTCCATCAGTTCGAACAACTTTCTTTGTGACACTGAATGCACTTTGTCTGTCTGTCTGTCTGTCTGTCTGTCTGTCTGTCTGTCTGTCTGTCTGTCTGTCTGTCTGTCTGTCTGTCTGTCTGTCTGTCTGTCTGTCTGTCTGTCTGTCTGTCTGTCTGTCTGTCTGTCTGTCTGTCTGTCTGTCTGTCTGTCTGTCTGTCTGCAATATTTGATCATTGTAAACTATGAACAACAGGGGTAAATTATTGCAGCATTTTCTAACCCCCGTAACCCTTTTGATCAAAGAACTCATTCCAAAATCAGTGCTTAACTTCACCTGATTATCCGCATAAATGCCTACGATTGTCTGTTATAAATTACCTCTGAATCCATAGTCCCACATCGTGGCCAAAATGAATTTCTTTGGTACTACGATATATCCCCTCCCGTGATCTAAGAAACACTAACATAACTCTCTATTCTTCTTGTAGCACTATGCCGTTGTTCGATACATATAAAATACATACACATTTATACATACATACTATTTCCTCTGAAACGTTAATCGCACCCTCTTTTCTAAAATTGCTTATTAACGAAATACCTCTATACTTGCATCCATACGATAAGCCCTTTAGGTATATAGATTGTTTTACAAGTTGCTGTACGCCACACCAGCACAAATAGTTCTTATGGCGACGATGGGACAGGGAAGGGCTAGGAGTCGAAAGGCAGCGGCCGTGGCCTTAAGGTACAGTCTAAGAATGTGCCTGGGTGAAAATGGGAAACCACTAAAACCCACTTGCAAATCTACGGACAGTGGGGTTCAAACCCACTATCTCCCGAACACTGGATACTGGCTGCACTCAAGCGACTGCAGCTACCAAACTCGGTGATAGATAGATAGATAGATAGATAGATAGATAGATAGATAGATAGATAGATAGATAGATAGATAGATAGATAGATAGACAAAACTACTGGACATGAAGAAATGAAATTTTGAGGACGCATTTATATTACAACTAGCGAATGTACCCGTCCTTCGCTACGGTATTCTACATTGTATTCGAATATCGAAGTAAATAGTGTACATGCAGTAAATAAGATTGTTTTAAAATTGCATGCCTCTTAGCGTTATCCGAGAAAGAGCATGGGGAGGTCCCCGTACGTTGTTTCCAATGTAAAGTGTTTGTTACGGATTTGTGATATAACGGCAGGCTCACTTGCCTACTGGCATTCACAATCAAGTTGGGAATTTTACATTATAATTGCAGGCCCCATTGCCTACAACGCGGACAGAATCGATTTGGGGAGTTTTCGTTAAAATGGCAGCCCCCCTTTCCTACATCCAGACAGATTACAGTTGAGGAGTTTCTATTATAATGGTAGGCAATTACCCTACTATCACTCGAAATTGAGTTGTGCAGTCATCATTATAATGACAGGCCCCTTTTCCTACTGCCAGCCAGCGTACTGCCAGTCACACCAAGTTTGTGAGTTTCCATCAAAATAGCAGGCCACTATGCCTAATGCCAGTCACATTTTAGATGAGGACATTTCTTTATAATGGCGGGCACCCTTGCCTACTGCCAAATACAATCGGGTAGGGGAGTTTTAAACAAAACTGCATGCTCACTTACCTTCTGCAAGTCAAATCGAGAAGGGAACTATTCATTACAATTGTAGGCCTTCCTTACTAATGACAGTTACACAGGAGTTGGAGAAGGAACCCTTTCCTACTGCCAGTCAAAGTCGGTGTGGGGAGTACTGATTACAATAGCAGACCCACCCTTTCTCGATCGCTAAAAATCGACATCAGTGAATATATATAGATCGACATATGAAAGTATATGCGTGTTTACAATATTGAAGACCTTCATTTACAGATTAACTGCTACTAAACGTACGTCATATCGACAAAGGATTATACCATAAGACACGCCGGATTTAGTGGCCTAAATGGCTGGTCCTATAATATGTCATCTATTCTTGGGTCAGATTGAGTTAGAAACGTGGAACAGGGTAAAGGTTTTGTAAGATTATCTCACATTACATTACTTTTCGGATAATAATGTGACAGCTACATACGTAGCATTTGGCTCACATATGGCTACTGGGTGGGCCAATTTTCGTGAAGAGTTTGATGATTCTGTATTTCATATAAGTAATTGAAAGTATGAATTATGCATGTGAAAATTCCAAATTGACTTAACATCGATTAATAGAGAAAAATCAAACGTAAAAGGGATACAGATACGGCAAAAAGTCATAAGATCAAGGTTGTAGATCATTCCAAATTGAACGGAGATTGTGCAATCCGTTATGTGATAGGAATTTCCGAAGGTCTGCACCAACATTAAAATTGCCTGCATATTTCGCTATTTTTCGGGGATAAAAAATGAAAAATTTAATGATACAGGATTTTTCCATTCGTTACAGGCTAAAACGTATAATTTTGTCAAATTTCAATTATCTTCTTATTCTTCTGGCAGATTATGCCACAATGTGGATTTTGGGCGAGGCGGGTAAAAATTAGGACTTTCAGGAAACTAAACCAAAAATTATGTAGATGGTTATTATTACCCATTAAACGGAAAGCTGTACGAAAATTTCGCCAAAATAGTCAGTGTAGAGGCACACAGTCGTTACGATTTGATTTATATAGATAAGGAATCTGCTCCATGTAAAACACCTTTTGGGCTATGTCCGCTGGACTTAACCTGCAAAAGTGACCATTCATGATATCTCCCTTATTAATCCTCCTGACGAAAAAATGCACATGAAAAAAAAAGGTTTAGAGGTGGAATTCCATCAGGTTTGGTCGATTTCCAGTCAGGTTGGTCTTGTTCTGTATATATTGTGGAAGAGTAAAATCACCATTTGTGTTCCCTATAAACCGCCAGTCCATTCCGGAACATGAAATGTTATTTACGTTTAAAACCTACCTTTGGACAGGTGGATGCTAAGTATAAATTTTGGTTCGAATGTCTTCAGTAGTTTTCAAGTTGTAAGGAATACGCTTTACACGCACCCGCTCGTGAGTCAAGTCCGATGGGACTTGTACAGAAAAACGGTCCGTTAATGATATCTCCCTTATTAATCCTCGTATCGAAATGATGCACATGAGAAAAAAGGTTTAGAAATTAATTTCTACCAAGGTAGGTAGACTTCCATAAAGTTTGGTTGTGTATATTTTGTGGAAGTGCAAAATCACTGTTTCGGTTTCGTATAAACCCCCCAGTCAGTTCAGGGATTTAGAAACAATATTTGCCCTAAAACCTATCAAGGACAGGTGTATTCTAAATACGAATCTTGGTGGAAATGCATCCAGTAGTTTCTAGCATTCACGTACATACGGCGTAATTAAGGAAGAAAATAATACAGTTAAGAATGTTGAAACTAATAGAAAATGGATTATAACTGAGGACAGCCGGATAACGACAAATATGTAAATGCCAAGTGAATGTATTGGAAAATCAAATGCCCCTCAATAAATTATGCTAGTGTGAGTTATGGATATAATAACGCGGTAACAGAGGAGAAATTTAGGTCCAGTGATTCTTAGGTAAACAAATAAGAAGATGACTAATGGTGTTATTACTTAATCTATTCGAGGGCGGTTATAACCTCCAACGATATTCCGCCAATATCCCGCAGATGAGCCGATTGACGCCTCTCTTGCCATCTACCCAAGGAACAACCACGAATTTAAAAGCATGATGAGGAAAATGTCAATACGTTACTTCCCTACTGGCATGCAGTCAGAGACGTTGCCATGGTAACCTGTAGGTTCGTTGTCGGTCTGTCGGTCACTAAATGCAGAGCATGATGCCAGCAGAAAATTGTAAATTTCTCCGTCATGTGAAGAGTAAGGTAAATTATGAACATAACGAAAGTTGTTTATAATGAAGAGACGTTTCAAGTTCGGTAAACGAGGTTTACAGAAAATCAATAGTATAAGAGAAAATGGAGGAAAACCACTGTGGTTTTCCTATAAACACCCCGTCTATTCAAAGATTTTAAAATTATATGCATATTGAAACCCTCCCCGGGATGAGTATACTCTAAATATGAAGTTTGGTTGAGATCTATCCAGCCGTTTCGACGTGATGGTGGAAAAACCATTCTGGTTTTCCTATAAACCCCCGTATATTCAAAGATTTTAAAATGATATGCATATCGAAACCTTCCCCGGGATGAGTATACTCTAAATACGAAGTTTGGTTGAGATCTATCCAGCCGTTTCGACGTGATGGTGGAAAAACCATTCTGATTTTCCTATAAACACCCCGTATATTCAAATATTTTAAAATGATATGCATATGGAAAACTTCCTCGGGATGAGTATACTCTAAATATGAAGTTTGGTTGGGATCTATCCAGCCGTTTCGACATGATGGTGGAAAAACCATTCTTGTTTTCCGGTAAACCCCCCGTCTATTCAAGGATTTTAAAATGATACGCATATCAAAACCTTCTCCGGGATGAGTATACCCCAAATATGAAGTTTGGTTGAGATCTATCCAGCCGTTTCGACGTGATGGTGGAACAGACAAACAGACAGACAAACAGAAACAATTTTATTTATATAGATGTACTGTAGGTGCTCACTAAGGGAGGATACTTGGATATTCCGTCGCTAAGGGGGTGAAAATTGAGAGGTGACTTTTAAAAATGTATATATATATATTCTTTTCACGAGGGTATGTATCGAATATTGAAGATGTTACAGACGTAAAAATTGGTACTTGGAAACACCTGTAAAAGTAATAGAACACGCATAATTTTTTTCTGAAAAATCCTATTAAGGGAAAGTGTTAACTGGGGTGAACTTTTAAAATGAGCATATCTGCAGTAGCCTATATCTCAAAAACTTTACATATATCCTCTTACGCGGGGTGATAAAAGGTGAAAAAGGGGCTGAGTACCTTTTATGTGAATACTTAAATCTCAAAACTGGAGATGTTACAGTCATCAAAATTGGCATTTGAAATCTCCTTTAAAAATAAAGAAACACGTATATTTGGTTTTTTGCAAATCTACTTAAGAGGGGTAAACAGGAGTGACAAAGGAGGTTGAATTATTTTTATTAGGATACTGGTATCTGCAAAACCGAAGATATTACAGTCGTGAAATTTGGTATGTGCAATCTCCTTAAAAAATAAAGGAACACATATTTTTTGTTTTCGGGAAATTCTCTTAAGGGGTTGTATAAAGGGCTGAATAAAGGGTTGAATTATTATTATGAGGAGACTTATACCTAAAAAACTGAAGGTGTTACAGATATGAAAATTTGTATCTGAAATATTCTTTAAAAATAAAGAAACAAGTATTTTTTATTATTGGAACATCCACTTAAGGGGGTGGTGTGGGTGAAAAAATGAAGAAAGTATTGAATTCTGTTCATGAGCGTATGTATCAAATACTGAAGATGTTACAGACTTGAAAATTGGTATTTGGAAAGTCCTGTTAAAGTAATAGAACAAGCATAATTTGTTTTCTAAAAAATCCACTTAAGGGAAAGTGTTAAAGGGGTGAATTTTTAAATTAGCATATCTACAGTAGCCTATATCTTAAAAACTTTACATAATACAGACGTGAAAATTGGTCTTTATAATATTAAAAAAATAAAGCAACACGTATTTTTTGTTTCGGAAAACACTTAAGGGGTGAGGGTTGTAAAAAGGACTGAAAAAGTGGTTGAATACTTTTTATGAGGATACTTATATCTCAAAAACTGAAGATGTTACAGACATGAAATTTTCTACTTGGAATTACCTAAACAAACCCGTATTATTTTGTTTTCGGAAAATTCAAGTAAGGGGATGGGGGATAAATGAATTGAAAAATGAGTTGAATTATTTGTTCGATGATACTTATATCTCGAAAAGAAGGATGTTACGGACGAGAAAATTGGTGTTTGGAATCTCTTTAAAAATAGACACCCTTACTTTGTGGCTGGGGAGGGAGGTGGGCTGGATTTAACTTCAGGGGTTGTAAATGGAGTTGAATTCTTTTTGTGAGGATACAAATAAGAAGTGGCCTTAAAACAATAGACACCTACGGGGTTTTGACCGAGGGGATGAGTGAGGAATGATGACAAAAATATGCATTTATATGAAGCCGTTTGAATTATGAAGTTAAAATTTCAAATGATAACCTAGGTGTTACATATCAGAATGTTTGAAACGAATTTAACCGCTCGGAGAATTAAATGGTGATTGAGATCCGAAAACAAATGCGTTCATTCCTTCCTCCGAAACTGTTTAAGATATGAAGACAAAATTCCAAATAGCGGTATATATTTTAAATCCCAGGTGTGAAATAGGAAACATTTTTTACGTTCCACCCCTAAAGTGTTAATTGAGGTTAGCTGCGTAAACAAAATTATTCATCCGTCCAAAACCGTTTGACGTAAAAAGTTTCAATTTTACGAGAAAAGTCCTTTTTAATGTTCTTGGTGTAAAATATCGTATGCTTAAAAATATCGTATGCTTAAAAATAGTTCTCCCCTAAGGGGTTTAGGTAGTGGCTGACACTGGAAAACACAATATCCATTCTCCCGAAACCGTTTCTGGCATGAACTTATTTTGTTAATGAAGGGTTGTCATCTATATCCTAGATGTTAATAAATATTTAAAGACATTCACCCCTTAATAAGGTATTCATGTCCGCCTCTGTGGTGTAGTGGTTAGCGTGATTAGCTGCCACCCCCGGAGGCTCGGGTTCGATTCCCGGCTCTGCCACGAAATTTGGAAAGTGGTATGAGGGCTGGAACGGTGTCCACTCAGCCTCGGGAGGTCAACTGAGTAGAGGTGGATTCGATTCCCACCTCAGCCATCCTGGAAGTGGTTTTCCGCGGTTTCCCACTTCTCCTCCAGGCGAATGCCGGGATGGTACCTAACATAAGGCCACGGCCGCTTCCTTCCCTCTTCCTTGCCTGGCAAGGCCCCTGTTCAGCATAGCAGGTGAGGCCGCATGGGCGAGGTACTTGTCATTCTCCCCAGTTGTATCCCCGACCAAGAGTCTGAAGCTCCAGGACACTGCCCTTGAGGCGGTAGAGGTGGGATCCCTCGCTGTTTCGAGGCTAACGACCCTGGAAGGTAAACAGATGGTGATGATGGTTAATAAGGTATTCATTCCTCCAATACTGTTCGACGTACACAATCAAAATTTCGCAGGTTGGTGGCTTTTACATCCTAGAAATTAAATAAGATATGGTTTTAAACACTCAAATTCTTCCGTATGGGGTTGAAATGAGTGTTATATCAGAAAATAATCATTCTCCCTAAACCATTCGACGTACGAACCCGCATTTCATATTTTACAGGCTCAGCTGACAGCGGATTCTCCAAAATGTAAAACTTTGAATAAAAACTTTCGGTTTAAAACCGTAGCAAATCACGAGTATCTTGCTAGTCTATATACATAAAATAACATGTCCTGACTGACTGACTGACTGACTAACAGATTCATCACCGCCGCGTCCGGCTGCATGGCTAAATGGTTAGCGTGCTGGCCTTTGGTCACAGGGGTCCCCGGTTCGATTCCCGGCAGGGTCGGGAATTTTAACCATAAATGGTTAATTCTTCTGGCACGGCGACTGGGTGTATGTGTCGTCTTCATCATCATTTCATCCTCATCACGACGCGCAGGTCGCCTACGGGAGTCAAATCAAAACACCTGCATTTGGCGAGCCGAATTTGTTCTCGGACACTCCCGGCATTAAAAGCCATACGCTATTTAATTTTTATCATCGCTGAGCCGAAACTACTGGACATAAAAAGTGAAATTTTAGGGATAGGTACATTCATATTACAATGTAGGTGCTCGCTAAGAAAGGCTTTTGGGATACTCCGTCGTTAAGGGGCTGAAAAGATTGTGTGAATTTGTAAAGTGAGTGTATCTATACCTGAGAAACTAAACAGTTTAAAGACGTGAAAATTGGTATTTGAAATCTCCTTTACAAATAATGAAACATGTATTTTTTGTTTTCGTAAAATTCATATAAGGGAATAAAAATAAGTGAAAAGGGTGGTTGAACCCTTTTTATGAGGAAGCTCATATCACAAAAACTGAAGATATTTCAGGCGTAAAAATTGGTACATGGAATCTCCTTTCAAAATAAAGGAACACATATTTTTTTGCTTTTCGGAAAATCCACTCACGGTGGATGAAAAAATTGAAAAAATACGGTGAATTTTTAAAATGAAAAGGCTATATCTCATAAACTTAACATGTTACAGACGAAAATATTAGTATTTGGACTCTCCTTTAAAAGTAAACACGTGTTTTTTTTTCGGAAAGTCCACTTATTGGGGAAGGGGGTGAAAAGAAGTAAGGGACTTGAATTGCTTTTATGACGATACATATATCTCAGAAACTGAAGATGTTAAAGAAGTGAAAATTGGTACTTGAATTCTCCTTTAAACATAAAGAAACATGTATTTTTTTTACGGAAAATCCACTTAAGGGAGTGAAAGGAATTGAAAAAGCGTATGAATTTTTAAAATGAGTACATCTACAGTACATCTCATGTTACAGACGTGAAAATTGGTACTTGGAATGTCCTTTAAATATAAAGAAACAAGTATATTTTCTTTTTTTTAAATCGACTTAAGTTGGAAAGTGAACATAGGTGAAGGAGGAGTTGAATTCTGTTTATGAGGATACTCATAGGTATATATAAAAATGAAGAAGATTTTACAGACGTGAAGATTGGTATCTGGAATCTCATTAAAATATGAACACGTATTTTTGTTTTCTGGAAGTCCACTTAATGGGGGAAGGGGGTGAAATGAAGTCAAGGAGTTGAATTCTTTTTATGAGAATACATATAGCCTATCTCAGAAACCGGATATGTTACAGATGTGAAAATTGGTACTCGAAATCTCCTTTAAAAATAAAGAAACACGTTTTTTCGGAAAATTCACTTAAGGGGGTGAAAGGAATTAAAATTTGTAAAATGAGTATGTCTACATTATATCTCATAAACTTAACATGCTACAGACGTGAAAACTGGTACTTGGAATCTCCTTTAAAAATAAAGAAACACGTATTATATTTGTCTTCGAAATATAGCCTTAAGGAGGGAAGTGAAAATAAGTGAAGGAGAAGTTGAATTCTCTTTATGAGGATACTTATATATACAAATCTAAGATGTTACAGACGTCAAAATTGGTATGTGGAATCTCCTTTAATAATAAAGAAACACGCACTTTTATCAGAAAGTCCACTCAAGTGGGGGGGGGGGGGGTTGAGTGGAAGGACGTGAAGAAGGAGTTGATTTTTTATGAGGATACTTTTATCTCAAAAACGGAAGATGTTACAGACATGGAAATACGTATTTGGAACCCTCTCTAAAAATTAGGAAACGCATAATTTTTTTTGTTTTTCTGTTTTCGACTTGAGAGGGACTTGTAACATGTAGAGTTCCAAGTCGTATGTTCCTCAGTTAGCTCTTTCAGTAACCTGGTCATCTTAGCCCCGAAAGGTAATACCACAAACGTGGTTTAGATGTTCTGGAGTAAATGAAATGCAAAATTTCGGTGAGATTTTATACTTTAAGGATTTTCAGATAATGTCTTACTGAACGATTAATTTTGTAAAATCACGAAATCCTCGCGAGCGAAGCCGCGGGTAACAGCTTGTATCTATATATGGCTGGGAGGCGTGACCAGACTTCAGGAAAGTAATGGATAGGAAGTGTATTGTCAGATACGCGGCACTGCTCGCGCAGTGACCTTATATAAGTATAACTGTATCAAGGAGAATACAAAAACCCAGGCACTGAACGAAAGGAATTAACTGTGCGCAGTTAAAATCCATGGCCTAACCAGGAATGGAACCCGGGGCCAGCTACGGCGATATTATACAACACACCGCACAACTAATCACTACAGAATCACACAAAAGTGAATATATCTCTTCATACAGGGGTTGTGTCAGGAAAGGCATCCGACCATACATCTGGTCCAAATCCACATCGAGTGCCTACCGAAATAAACCGAGAAAGACGCCAGGAATAATAATGAGAAGAAGAGAACATTAGAACCACATTGGAAAAGATATTGACATTTATTGAATAGAATAACTCAGAAAGTGATCTGTTCAAATGGTTTTCTTTATAGGCTACTTATTTTTAATACTAACGCGTTCACTTCTTTGCACAGGGCGAGGCAGAACAATGCGGTTAGCATTCTGAGAACAGATATGCTTTCGTTGTGTGCTACACTTGCTGATGAAATCGTGGAAAGTTTCTGGTGTGTAAACAATAGCCTGCTGCAAGTATATATTTCAGTAGCGTATATATTTTCTCTGGAATATAAATTCAGAGTCAGACAGCATCGATAATGGAATAACTTATTCGTCTGGCTGTTCTTGTACAGAACTAGCCTATGAAGAATTATTTAAATTCTAACATCCCATTATGAGTACCTTGAACGAAAGGACAATATTAAAGAAGGCTCGAAGAACAAGACAGCGGTTTTTAATGCGCTTTTACCGAGCTCGATAGCTGCAGTCGCTTAAGTGCGGCCAGTGTCCAGTATTCGGGAGATAGTAGGTTCGAACCCCACAGTCGGCAGCCCTGAAAATGGTTTTCCGTGGTTTCCCATTTTCACACCAGGCAAATGCTGGGGCTGTACCTTAGTTAAGGCCACGGCCACTTCCTTCCCATTCCTACGCCTTTCATCTCCCTTCGTCGCCATAAGACCTATCTGTGTCGGTGCGACGTAAAGCAAATAGCAAATAAAACCGGAGTTTTATGTCCATAGCCACGATATCTACATTCACGTAAAACAGAAAGCTTGCATTTGCTGTAAGTCACACAATAGAGCCGTTCAGTGGTCGGTCTGCATGCCTCTGTGAACTAATTAATTGGCTCTACTATCATCATATCTTTGCAGTTAGCTCTGTAGCCCCGTTTACAGTAGTTCTAAATCCCTTATAACTGAACAGTTGAAAATTGAGTCTAACGATCGCCACCTTAGACTCTCTACTAATTTTACCTTCCATGGCTGGGTCTATTATTCTCCTAGGTAGCCGAACGCTTCCTCCTCCATTTACCTCACATGACCACACCACCACAGGCAGTTCACCGGTACAGTTTCGACCATCGAATTTCTTCCTAAATAAATTAAACATTCATCTCCAAATTCCGAGTACCCTCCTGTCATTCTTCCTTTCTCGTTGTACCAGTGATCATTCTCGTTGCTTTCATGTCTGTTACTTCTAGCTTGGGTCCACCGAGGTTCCACTCAAGTATACCAAAGTCGCTTTGAAAACAGGCGGACGTAATGATCATTTCTTCCGAGTGGCTCAGACGGTTGAGGCGCTAGCCTTCTGACCCCAACTTGGCAGGTTCGATCCTGGCTCAGTCCGCTGGTATTTGAAGGTGCTCAAATACGTCAGCCTCGTGTCGGTAGATTTACTGGCACGTAAAAGAACTCCTGCGGGACAAAATTCCGGCACCTCGGCGTCTCTGAAAACCGTAAAAGTAGTTAGTGGGACGTAAAGCAAATAACAGTATTATTATCTTCCGAGAACTCATTTACAATATCGCTGATCGCAAATGTCAGCTGCATATTTATTGATTTTCACCTAGTAGGCCTATACTACCATCCTGGGAAAACACACATCCTAAACGCTTGGAATGAACCACCTGTTCCCAGTTCGTATTCCTTAGAGGAGAATGTCCTTATATGGTTCCTATTATGGGGTACTCAAATATTTCAGCCGAGAGGTAGGGCCTACTGAAATAGTGTTGAGACTTAACGAACTATAAAAACCCATGGTGAAGCAAGTTTTGCCAGTACGCTCCCGCATTCTTGCGTAAGAGACTGCTATAGTGAACTGAAGAAAGAAATTTGTTCCTGACATAATTTGTTGATATTGACGTCTTTGCCTACACCCAGAGGAAGGTCATTTTTGTTCGCAGCAAACGTCCTTTTGAGTGGCAGCAAGAGCATGAAGTTATCAGTTAGTGCTTCAGATCTTGCCTAACTGCAAATCTACTTTAGCTGAAAGCTTGAATAACCCAACATGGCAATTTCTCTATTATGGGGTAGTGAGGAGGTCGTATTATGGTGTACCCCATATTAGGAAACTCGCGTTTTTTTTGTATGAATATTTTAAAGTGATTTTCGTTTATTCATTGTGCAAAATAACAGACTAATAGCTGAATAAATATTAATAATAATAATAATAATAATATCCGCCTCCACAGTGTAGTGGTTAGTATGATTAGCTGCCATCCCCGGAGGCCCGGGTTCTTTTCCCGGCCCTGCCACGAAATTTGAAAAGTGGCACGAGGACTGGAAAGTGGTCCACGAAGCCTCAGTGGATTAGAGGGGGTTCGATTCCCACTTCAGCCATCCTCAAAATGATTTTCCGTCGTTTCCCAATTCTCCTGTAGGCAAATGCCGGGATGTAACCTAACTTAAGGCCACGGACGCTTCCTTCCCTCTTCCTTGTCTATCCCTTCCAATCTCCCCATCCCACACAAGGCCCTTGTTCAGCATAACTGGTGAGGCCACATGGGCGAGGTACTGGTCCTCCTCTCTAATTTTATTCCAACGACCTAAAGTCTCACGAAGTCTTACGCTCCAGGACACTTGAGGCGATAGAGGTTGAATCCCTCGCTGATTCGGAGGATAAAACCAACTCTGGAAGGTAAATGGGTTAAGAAAGTAGATAATAATAAAATTAATATTTCAATTTTTTTATATTAATAACGATGAATGAGCTGCCGAGCGCATTGGGAGTCACAAGTTCGTCCAGAGCTGGACCATCTTGTGATGTTACAAGTTCACCATACAGAGGTCAGCTCACGCTGCACAAATCATAGAATGCCATTACCGCCCCAATGAAAAGGGCGAGTGGGGAAACGAAAAGGAGGATGACGAAGATACGGAGTGTCTCAATTGTGCAGGCCCTTTCTCGGATTACCGACAGGAAGAAACCTGGATATGGTGTAGGTAACATTTGTAGTGGGCACACGCTGCTTTTGCAAGTGATACGTCGGCCAGATTCCTCTGCGAAATGTGTACTGGGAAAGAAATATGGACAAAAGAAAATAAAAATTCTCAAACACTAACTGTAAGCCCTCTAGGTTGAGTCTGTGTACCCATCCATCCTGTTGAATAAATGCTTTATTCTGTGTAATTGTCTGCAGTTGTAGTTATGTACGTGTTTACCTTAGAAATCCAATCCCATATTAGGAACCTCCATCACCCCATATTAGGAGTCCAGTTTTAATTTTAAAAAATTGAGTTACAATTAGAAATGTGTATTTTATGAATATGAATTACACTATACAATGTAGATAAATAGTTGCAGAACCAATCTATACTATTCATAGACACGGACAGTAGCGTAACCAGGATTTCAGTGTGAGGGGAGGGGGCATTAAGGTAGTTTTTCATCCAGAATTTTATTTTGATAGGTGTCCAAATTTCCAGAGTTTAGGTGGTATAGAATACCTAAAAAGGAAATGAATGTCCTTGGATCTAAGTAAGAGTGGTGGATTCGTGCGGATTCTGGAAGCTATTAGTAATCTTCTTCGTCTTATACTTCTTCTCCTACTTCCGCTTTTTCCACATCTGTGCAGTTGCGGGTGCGAACATTGTCGCACATGTGGATTTGGCCCTATTTTATGACCGGATGCCCTTACCGACCCAACCCTATTTGGAGAGATGTAATCACTGTTGTGTGTTTCGTTGGTGGTTGGTAGTGTAGTATGTTGTCTGTATATGAAGAGGAAAGCGTTGGGACAAACACCCAGTCCCCGAGCCAGAAGAATTAATCAGACGTGATTAAAATCCCCGACCCGACCTGGAATCGAGCCCGGGACCCTCTGAACCGAAGGCCTCAATACTGATCATTCAGCCAATGAGTTGGACTCCGGAAGCTAATAGTAATATACATTATTTATAAAATGCTTAATAAAAGTACATTCGTTAAAATTCTTGGGGTGTCTGGACTCCTTGGGCGACACTCCCCCACCCCCAACCCACCTCTATAACTCCCATCCCAACATAGTTGCAGCATTTCATATATTTCGAGTACAAGTGAAATGAATGCAAGAATAAACAGTTTGAGTAAATATGCAATACTCTGGTTTAGAATAAATACGATAATTTCATAATAATAATAATGGTCGTGTGATAAGCTATGAAGATATGGCAAAGAAATACACACACACATACGTCGAAAAAAGGTTTCTAGCCCTTCTTGTTCATGGCTAGATGATGAAACCAAGAGAATGATGGCCCAACGTGACTCGTTATTTCGACATTATAAACAAACCCTAAATGACACAGACTTCGAATCTTACCGCATCTTAAGAAACAGCACAAAGCTGGTAATGAGAAATAAAAAATGTACATATTTTCGGTATTTAGCTAACAAATTAAATTCTAATCGCGCATGGGACCAACTTAGAGCTCTGGGAATAGGAAAACATCAACAGAGACAGACAACTCCTGACATTCCGCTTGACGAAATGAACGATTACTTTAGTAGAATAAATATTCAAACTACCCCAATTAACTGCACCGACACACCGCCTTCCCCGCCAGCCAATCCACAATTCACATTTCACAGTGTCACAGAAAATCAGGTTAAAAAGGTTTTGTACTCGATTAAATCAAAGGCTACAGATGTATATGACATTCTTATTACTTTTATACATAACATTATGGGTGCTGTCCTGCCTATACTGACGCATGTACTGAACTACTGTTTACTAAACGGAAATTTCCCTACTGTCTGCAAAACAGCCAATATTATTCCGGTACCTGTACGTAAGAGTTTAGACCCACAATCACCCTCTGACTATCGTCCTGTGTCCATATTCCATGAGCTTTCTAAGGCCTTTGAACGTTTAGTTCAGGAATACCTAAATAAAAATGCTCTTTTGGACCCTTTGCAATCCGGATTTAAGAAGGGTCACAGTACCGCGACAGTACTTTTGAAGGTCACTGATGACATTAGAAACGCTATGGATAAACTATTGCTCACTATACTTATCCTTCTTGACCTCAGTAGCGCCTTTGACACTATAGAAAATCCGACTATGATAAAGAAAATGGAACAGCAATTTCGACCTGGCTGCGCTTAAGTTTTTTAGTTCTTATTTGAGTAACCGTCAACTGCGTATAACAGTAAAAGACAAGGCCACTAGATGGAAAATGAAACTTAGTGGTGCCCCACAGGGCATTATTCTAGGGCCCTTACTCTTCTGTATTTATATCAGTGACATGCCATGTGTGACAGGAAATAACACACAACACCTCTATGCTGACGATCTTCAAATATATCGATACTGCAAGAGTCCGACTCGTTGGCTGAATGGTCAGCGTACTGGCCTTTAATTCAGAGGGTCCCGGGTTCGATTCCCGGCCGGGTCGGGGATTTTAACCTTAATTGGTTAATTCCAATGGCACGGGGGCTGGGTGTATTTGTTGTCTTCATTATTTCATCCTCATCACGATGCACAGGTCGCCTACGGGAGTCAAATAGAAAGAGCTGCACATGGCGAGCCGAGCCCGTCCCGGGATATCCCGGCACTAAAAGCCATACGACATTTCATTTCATTTGACAATGCAAGACAAGATATCAACAAAACATCCGACGTCTCAGTATATATGCACAACGAAATTCTCTTATACTACACTCCACAAAATCTCAGGCAATCATAATTGGATCACGAAAATTACTGAGATGCTAAAACAATGTCGCAATCCCGCCTATCCTACTGAATGGTCACAGTAAAACGGTTAAAAATCTCGGCGTAATTATGAATGAAACACTTGATTGGTCTGATCAAACGAAAGAAATTTCGTAAAAAGGTTTTTGGAGTACTTCACCCTCTTAAACGGCAGAGGGATGTATTTCCATTTGAGCTAAATGCCAAACTAATACACACTCATTCTCCCTATTCTTGATTATTTTGACGTTGTTTTAATTGACATGACGAGAGAAGAAACATTTAAACTTCAACGAGCACTGAATTCCTGCCTGCGATATTTACAATATCGGGTACGATGTTCATATCACCCCGTACTATCAGGCTGTCTCATGGCTGAAGCCTGTTAAACGTCGGCAGCTACACATGTTAACGATGGTGTTTAGAGTGTTAGCTGAAAGTCAACTACTGTATATTTCTTCCACATTAACCTATTTATCATAATTTCACAGCTTAAGTAAACGTTCTAGATAATTTCTATTCCACTGTATCGCACAAATAAAATCAATAGATCATTTGTGGTGACAGGCGCCAGATTGTGCAATTACCTGCCAGCTCAGTTCAGAGAAACTAGTTCTTTATCAAGATTTAAGGTCACCTGCCGAGACAACCTGCTGAGGACAGCTGACTGAATGGCTGAAGTATGAATTTGTGCGAGCCTGAGGATTGGTCATTTTTAAGAGTGTTTAATATTTATTACTTTTAATATTAATATAGTTAGTACCGGTAATTACTTTTCAATTCTATTAATTTATGTAGTTCTAACTATTTTAAGTACCTCAGTATTTTATTGAAGATTTTGATTATTATGTGGTTAAGTGTATGAGAGGGCCTCGAGCCCTAATTTTGCCACTGTAAAAAAAGGCCGAGTGTACCTCGAACCAGCCCTCAGAGACAGGTAAAAAACCTCACCTGGCCGGGAGTCGAGCCCGGAGCCTTCGTTAAGAGGCAGGCGCGCTACCCCTACACCGCGAGGCCGTCAGGTTATTTTTAGGTCTCCTTACTTTAGAATTTGACTTAAGGCATCCTGCATTCGATTCCCGGCACTGACAGAAATAAGAAAGGCATTGGATGGGGAAGATATAGCCTTGTTTGTGGGTGCAGTAGAGTTGGCCTTGAGGCCCCCGAAATCGAGATATCTACGATCTAAAAGGTAGTCACCTTCACGGGGCGTTATACCAACGTGGTCCTTTTTTAAGAAAACAAATTGAATGAAGATTCTACTTCTTTACAAACGAAGAACGATATTATCAATTTTACGAACAATTACGAACAATTTCAGTAACTTAATGCAGCCGGTTTATGTTAGGGGTACAGAAGCTATGATTGTACATGGTAACAATCAAAACCATCAATATCTACTGAAGATCCGTCACCACACTCGGTAGGACAGGCTTTCTTTTCACATCCACCGGGTGAGTTGGCCGTGCGGTTAGTGGCGCACAGCTGTGTGCTTGCATCCGGGAGATAGTGGGTTCGAACCCCACTGTCGGCAGCCCTAAAGATGATTTTCCGCGGTTTCCCATTTTCATACAAAGGTAAATTTTAATTTCGTGTGGCTATTTCTAGCCGAGTGCAGCCTTTGTAAGGCAGAACCTCCGATGAGGGTGGGCGGCATCTGCCATGTGTAGGTAACTGCGTGTTGTTGTGGTGGAGGATAGTGTTATGTGTGGTGTGTGAGTTGCAGGGATGTTGGGGACAGCACAAACACCCAGCCCCGGGTCGTTGGAATTAACCAATGAAAGTTAAAATCCCCGACCCGGCCGGGAATCGAACCCGGGACCCTCCGAACCGAAGGGCAGTGCGCTGACCATTCAACCAACGAGTCGGACACCAAGGTAAATGCTGGGGCTGTACCTTAATTAAGACCATGGCCGCTTCCGTCTCACTCCTAGCCCCTTCCTTTCCCATCTCCGCCATAAGAAATACGGTGCGACGTAAAGCAAATTCTAAATAAAAAATCTTTTCACACCCGCTTCCAAGGAAAAATTATATCCACGCTACTGGCCAGGACTTATACCCCACTCACTGAAATTATTTTGTGGGTACGCCACCGCATCCACTCACCATTTGTAGAAGGTAAGCCCGAGGGGTTGGATACTCAAAATACACCACCATAAATGATGCTGTTATGGCTCAAAAGTACTAAAGAAAGGTAAGGGATGGGATCTAGTGTTTTAAGTAGAATCCGAATCAATCGAACGTGACTTCCCATTTTAGAAGTGTTTCATGCATCGACTGCGATTCAAGCCTCGGCTGTCTTGATGAGAAGATAGAACCGTAGGAATTGAGTTATCACGCCCGCTAATTACAAAATAGTTACCCGCACTTTTGATGGTGACATTTGAGGTTCCATCAGTCCCCGGGAATTTGACAAAATATATAGGCCTGCCTATAGAACTTAGGCACTCATCCGCGATCTGCCTTGCTACTGTTAGAATAAAAAACCTTTTTCATAACTTACCCAGGATGCACATACTTTTGGCTTCCTAGTGACAAAACTGTCCATCTTCACAAAAGTTACTTATATGGCACAAAATCAGGAACTAGCGTGTAGCTCACAATCCTGTCACAGTCTTCCCAACGCTGCAACTTAAACACAGCACATCTCTCCACCACGGTACAACCGCAGGATCCCTAGGACATTGTTTCCTGGAACCGATGTGCAAAAAATGACACGATGTTGTAAGCTTGCAACTGTTTCTGGACGTGGCCCACGTTCTCTCGATGGTCACGTTCCGGCCCGCTACTGAGTAATACCTTGTTAATTGCCCTTTTCCTCATCTCTTGACATTTTCAACACACGGTTACGTTCCAATACTGAGGCCTCTACAGGAAAATATCCCCGCGCCCGCGCGTCACAATCCTAAGTATTTTCCTTTCATTCAAGCAGTACAAATATGCAGAATTTTGTATGGCCCTACTGAGCCTTGGTGGTAGATTCTTTGTCGCTAAGTTAATTTAACATTTCAGCGTAAGTTTTTACGTTGTTCGTACCGTACGTAAAATAACGGCTGATCCTCGCTCTAGTTTCAGGAAACATTTTTTTGGGAGCCGGGCCCCCTCTGCCTCCCCTTGGCTACGCCAGTGGACACGGATCTATTATAATTTGAAAGTATTCAAAAAACAAATATGGTACCCCATAATAGGCCACTTTCCTCTACCTGACTTTCAATCTTATGACCGTAGGTTTCTTACTTACTGACATCATATAGGCCATGTCTTGGAAATGCTTTCATATCATAATCGCTGTGCCTTTTTTAAGCTCTAAGGCAGGGCCTCTCAAACTCCAAAAATCTCACGCGTGCAAATCGAGGCGCAAGAAATCCGTGCACTGTGCATCGGTCCGACTCGGCTGAACTCGGCTTGACTCGGATGGTGTAGTGTGCTCCGAGCGACGAAGCGTTCGGTGGTAGATAGCTTTTTTATCAGTGAAATAGATAAGCGCAAGATAACAACATAATTATGGAGCAGCCTGTCTCAAAGCAAACATTTCCGAAAGTCTACTTCAATAGAACTGGGAACTTTAGTATTTTTTCTTAGTCATGACAATAAAGCCAAATGCTTAATCTGAGGGACAATAATTACGTGATCATCAAAAAGATGTATTTTTCAATACAAAGGCTGTGCTCGAATTCTACGAAAATTTGTCGAAGGAAGATTTTCCTAAGCTGCATCGAGAAACAACTAAGTTTATTTCTATGTTTGGTTCCACATGCATAAGTCAAAGTTTTCTTTTTCTTGTCTGCTTTGACTTGTACGAAGACTAGATTGCGTGCGAGGATTTCTGATCGTAATTTAAAGAACGCTCTCAGAATTGCTGTCAGCCGATCCCTTGTTCCAGATATTACTGGTATAATTGCAAAGAAGAAGGAAAAGAAGAGATAGAGAAGAAAAATTGTCTGTATAAACCATACTGAAAGACGAGTTTTTAACACCGGTAACATTGTCCCATACAAATGAGTGTCTCCGCACACCGCACATAAACATTTCCCAGTGAGGAGAAAATCAGTGGACCGAGCTCGATAGCTGCAGTCGCTTAAGTGCGACCAGTATCCAGTAATCGGGAGATAACGGGTTCGAGCCCCACTGTCGGTAGCCCTGAAGATGGTTTTCCGTGGTTTCCCATTTTCACACCAGGCAAATGCTGGGGCTGTACCTTAATTAAGGCCACGGCCGCTTCCTTCCAATTCCTAGGCCTTTCCTATCCCATTGTCGCCATAAGACATATCTGTGTCGGTGCGACGTAAAGCAAATAGCTAAGAATAAGAAAATCAGTGGGGAAGGTGAAGAAGGCGGAGACAGTCCGAACTGGTGAAAGAGGTGTAGGGGAAGAGGAGTGGGGGTTTGCACTCTGGTCAATCTAGTGAAGTAGTCTCCTACACCTTGCGCCGTGCAGTGCACGGGCGCATGCACCCTGAGGTGCCCTGCTCTAAGGTATGCCCATGCCACCGGCATTCGACCACCATACTCACATTAAAAGCTAATCCTGATATTCTACGAAGACATTTCATCGCTGCTTCCTCACTACATTTAATCATCTCAGGTCCAATTTAATCTAATCCTGCTGCTGTATGGAAATGTCGAATATTCATCGTCCCTTCCACTTCACTGAAATCATCGTTTTTCTTCTCATGAGCTCCTTTGATTCGGACTTGAAAACAGATATTTCCTTTCACGTTGAGAGGATTTTCAAAATATTCCTTCCACGTGTCCTGTGATTCCCTAGGATCTACAACAAATTCACCTGATTTACCCAAAATCATTAAGCCTATTCATTTCCATTTCCCCTCCCCTTACAAGATTCGTTATTACAATACAGAAAGAGTTTTCCTATCACTTCACCAAGAATTTTCAGGTTCTAGAAAATATCTTCCAAGAATTGTTTCTTGGACTCGGAAATAATTTATACCACTCTATTTCTTACCTTTCTACATCAGTTCTTATTTGGGGCATTATTGTTGGCCCTACGCCTTCATTTTTACAGTATGTTTACAATCTGCGATATCTTCATTATTTTACCAAGATATTCCTTTTCGCTATTTTGACACACAGTTGTTCTAGGAAATTAGCCGGCTCCGCCGTGTAGGTGTAGCGTGCCCGCCTGTTACTCGGAGGCCACGGGTGTGATTCCCGGTCAGGAACTGAGGGCTGGTTCGAGGTCCACTCAGCCTACGTGTTAACAATCAAAGGGCTATATGACAGTGAGATAGTGGCCTCGGTCTATAAAGCTAAGAATAATGACCGAGAGGATTCATTGCGCCGACCACACGACACCTCGTTATCTACAGGCATTCAGGCTGAGCAGCGGTTGCTTGGCGGCCCATGGCTTTTCTGGCCTCTTGTCCCATGGTATTTGGTTTTTTTGGTTTCTAGAAACTCCCTTGCCGTATCTACTACGGTATCCCCTGCATTATGTTATCCATTCTCTTTCTGTGTTCTGGAACTGCGAACTAGAGTTGGCTAGTAACACTAAGCCGGCGCAATCAGCTGTCTCGATGCCTCGACACAACAACGCTTCACTGTTTCGAAACAGTGAGATTGCTTAGTGTGTCGCATGAGCAGAAACTCCAGTCGTTCCGTACAAGTCAGCTACATCGATGCTTCGAAACAGCAAAGCTTTGAAACAGTGACGGTGGTTTGTTTATCCTCTCGCCTCAGTAGAAACATATCTCGTGACATTGCCCTCAAGATGAGCCGACACTCGTTAATAGACGCTTCAAATTGCGAACCCCTATACAAGTTACTAAAAGAACAACGTACTCCGCAATGTAATGTATTTTTTACACAGAAAATGGGCATTATTCTCAAAGCAGGGTGATATTATAACAGAAAGGTGCTCCCGTTTGCCAAGTGCTAAAAGATTCGAAAATTATGTTTTAAAACTTCAGCTTGAAGTAGATTTTTAAACTGGATTGGGCCAAATCTGCTATTGTACATAGAACACCGATCTTAGACTCTTCTTAGATTTAATTACTCATTTTATGATCATTCAGATTAGTTCATTTAGTTTGTTAACTATCTTACTATGCTTTTGTAACTTGTTTAGGTTGTTGGTTAATGCACGTAAACTCCGATTTCGCACTCTTCTTGGATTTCATTACTGATTTTGTAATTATTCAAGTTAGTTCATTTACTTATAGGCTACTACTTACCATGCTTTTGAATTGGATTAGGTTAAGTTTGTTATTGTACACACAAAACCTACTTTGAACTTTTCTTAAATTTCATTCTAATTATTCAAATTAGTTATTGTTTTAGAGTGCTCTTAGCTGTAAAAATGATCCCTTTTAGTATCATTGTAAGCGCGTAGTGTAGAAGCAAACACAGTATATTACTATATAGACCCCACTGGTACTTATTACACTGTACATCATCTATTTATCATACTGTATTTTGTACATCTGCCCGTTAAATATTTCGTGAACCACATATTTGATCGTTATCTGAACGTCGAAATTTTATTTAAGTGAGTTGTACTTAACTATGAAGCGTAATTCATGTTTCACGAAGCCATCGCGAAACACTGCTTCTGCTATAGTCCGAAACGGGAGTGCGCTGTGTGCCGACACACTGCTTCTCTTGTATTCCGAGACGGGAGTGCGCTGTGTGCCGACACACTGCTTCTCTTGTAGTCCGAGACGGAGTGCGCTGTGTGCCGGCACACTGCTTCTAAGCAATTCGCTGTGCTGTGACAAATGTTTCGAAAGAGTAGGCAGTGTCACTTCTCCCACCTCTACTACGGGCCATTGTTTGAAACTTTCCACGAATCATATATCTTTCTCCTGGAAATTTTTCTACACTTACCCATCTACAGGTAGACTTCGCTTTCTCTGTCCTAGGCCTAGTGGTATAGTTAGCTGACTGCAAGTAATCTTATTGGTTTTACGTCCAACTAACTACTTCCACGGTTTTTGGAGACGCCGAGGTGCCGGAATTTAGTCGCCCAGGAGTTCTTTTACGTGCCCGTAAATCTACCCACACGGGGCTGACCTACTTGAGCACCTTCAAATACCACCTGACTGAGCCAGGATCTTTTTTTTTTCAAGCTGCTTTACGTCGCACCGATACAGATAGGTCTTATGGCGACCATGGGACAGGAAAGAACTAGGAGTGGGAAGGAAGCGTCCGTGGCATTAATTAAGGTACAGCCCCAGCGTTCGCTTAGTGTGAAAATGCGAAACCACGGAAAACCATCTTCAGAGCTGCCGACAGTCGGGTTCGAACCCACTATGAGCCAGGATCGAACCTGATAAGTTGCGGTCAGAAGGCCAGCGCCTCAACCCTCTGAGTCACTCATCCCGGCAGTTAACTGCAGACCGGATAGAGACAGGCCCTATGCTTTATTGATTTCAAGATATATGTTAGGAATGTATCATTGAAACGAAAATGAAAATCCACAGCCTGTTTCCAGTCATTCGACCGGGTCAGGAAAGGAATGAATGAAGCCCTCATCTAGCGGCAAGGATAGGAGTTGTGCCGGCTGCCGAAGCCTGTCGCACTCCTCTGGTGCAATGATTAATGAATGCCAGATGAAATGAAATGACATTAGAGAGTGTTGCTGGAATGAAATAGGCTATGTCAGGGAAAACAGGAGTAGCCGGAGAAAAACCTGTCCCACCTCCGCTTTGTCTAGCACAAATCTCACATGGAGTGACCGGGATTTGAACTACGGAACCCAGCGGTGAGAGGCCGGCGCGCTGCCGCCTGAGCCCGGAGGCTCTCCAGGAATGTATCATTATGCAGTCGAAATATTAGTGTCGCAGTGCGCACGTTTGTTAGTTTTCCACTTTTCAGCTAGGAGAGCTTCTCATCAGAAGTAAAGATTCTATGACAGATATGAGCCTAATCAAGGGGAAAGTTCAGTGGGATCGGATGGGAGATATTTAATTGACGAAATTAGGCCTAAAAAGGGACACCAGTACGGTACATAAATCGTAAAAAAAATCTGCGGCATTCTTTCCATAAAAGGGTTTAATAATTTCTAAATTTAGAATTTCAAACAAATTTTACAGGCACATTAATGAAATAGAGTCAAAGCTTTTCACGTGAGGAGAAATCGGGAGTACGAGGACAAGGTTTATTTCTTCTACGAGTATACAAAGCATGAATTGGTGCGAGTTGCGTACAGTCTACACTGGGCATAAGAAACATTTTCCGATATCATTTTCAACCTCCCATGTGAACCATGTGACCTTGTCGCGGTGAAACATAGCCGAGCCGTAGGTGCACTCATAGGCTATCGGAATGGTATCTGTCGAGAGACAAGGCTAACGAATGGTTCATCGACAGGGGGTAGCAGCTCTTCGGACGTTGCAAGGGCGGCAGTCTGAGTAATTGGCTGATATGGCCTTGCAATTATATTGTTACGTGCCAGCCCCGTGGTATCCCTTGTTGGTACTTCTTGGAAGGGACTAGTGAGTCAGCTAACCACGGAGTTCCCAGCCGGCCTGGAGAGTATGCCTGGCATTTTCGTGTATTATTCTCGTTGGCTGGCTTAGCCTACCTGAGAGTTTCTTAGAGATATAATAATAATAATAATAATAATAATAATAATAATA
The DNA here is from genome assembly GCF_040414725.1 of Anabrus simplex. Lineage (NCBI taxonomy): Eukaryota > Metazoa > Arthropoda > Insecta > Orthoptera > Tettigoniidae > Anabrus > Anabrus simplex. The sequence goes on along the minus strand of NC_090266.1, from coordinate 205,034,336 downwards.
ATAATAATAATAATAATAATAATAATAAAATTCGTGGTCAATACAGCCAACTAAAATCCTTGATATGAGACGATGACTGCTGCTCAGTCGGACGATCTACGGATATTGGAGAAACGGGCTTGATAGCTGAGTGCCATCGCCATTGGTTTCTCACCAAGGCGGCCGCGTTTCGAATCCCAATTTTTTAATATGATATTTGTGAAATGAAGTCAGGTCCGAGTGGTTAGGGTGCCACGTAAAAATGGAGGTCCAGAATTAAAATCCCTATATGAACCGGAAATCGAACAGAGGGGCTGGCGGGTAAGAGGCAAACACACTTACTCTAGTTCACGGTAATAATAATTTAATTTCGTGTTTCTATTTCTAGCTGGGTGCAGCCCTTGTAAGGCAGAGTGTCCGACGAGGGTGTGCGGCATCTGCCGTTTATAGGAAACTGCGTGTTGTTATGGCGGAGAATAACGTTGTGTATTTTGTGTGATTTGCAGGGATGAGACAGCACAAATACCCAGCCTGCGAGTCAAGGGAATTAACCATTTAAGGTTAAAATCTCCGATCCGGCCGGGAATCCAATCCAGTACTGTACGAACCGAAGAGCATTATGCTGATGATTCAGCCAATGAGCCGGACAATAATAATAATAATAATAATAATAATAATAATAATAATAATAATAATAATAATAATAATAATAATAATAATAATAATAATAATAATAATTTAATAAAAGCCGAGCTGAGTGGCTCAGACGGTTGAGGCGCTGGACTTCCGACTCCAACTTGGCAGGTTCAATCCTGGCTCAGTCCGGTGGTGTTTGGAGGTACTAAAATACGTCGGCCTCGTGTCGGCAGATTTACTGGCACGTAAAAGGACTCCTGCGGGACACTGGAACGTAAAAACAATAACATTGTTAGCATTATTAGTGCACCACCCATAGCTCAGCACCTTCCATAGCCTAACGGCAGAGCAATGAATCAGTGCGACTTTGGTAGCAGCTACATTTCGCTCTGACCTATACGAAAAGACGGACGCCAAAGAACTGCATCCGTAAAAAATGGCGACGCGCGGTTAGCTAGAATTGACTGATATGAAGGTGGCGAGAATGATTGCTAGTACAAACATGAGAGAACAATGGAAGGAGGTTGCTAGAATTGAGGAGATAAAGGCTAAATGAAGAATGTACTCGATTGATGACGATGTAGGCATAAACCGATTTCGATGGCGGGGAGCATGTGGTTTGAACGGATGAGGATAGGTTTCCTAGGAGAATAATGTGCTCAGCCATGACGGGAGTAGAGAGAGGCCAAGACAAAGATGGTTAGACTCATTTTTTAATGACTTGAAGAGGTGTGTAACTAAGAGAGGTCACAAAGCTGGCTGGAAGTAAAGGATTGGGGGGATGTATAGAAAATTAGGGGGGTTGCAGGCTGAAGGCATCTACGGTATAATGACAATGTAACTTAGGCCTATGCATGTGTGTAACGGGGACTATTTAATCAGTATCACCCTTATTGCAGGCGAGTGTGAAATATGTTTGGTATGACATATTAAGGATCCCATATCTAGAAAAGAAAAGAAGTACTTTCATAGTCGTGCGTGCTAACTTATATTCCATGGTACAAATGGGGAGCAGACGGTGTACTGTTCGCGGAATACGGGGGCTTACGCAGTAATCACTACGAACTCCTCTTCCCTCGCCACCTCACTCTACGCATTTAAACACACTCACACATGCACTCCACGTTTGTGGCTATGCGGTACGAATCATGTAGCTGTAATCGTGCATTCGAGGAATTTCAACTGTTGGCAGCCATCGCGATGGATTTTCATGGGTCCCGTATTCAGTCAAGGAAATTGTAGAACTGTACCTTTATTAGATCTAAGACACCGGCCGCTACCGCTAACTTCTCGTGCTATCATTTTCTTCTCCCGAAGACTGGAAACCTCTCCCTGTTAGTATTACATTTAAACAGTTGGAAATAAAAACCTCTTTCACAGAAATCTCTCTCACACACACACACACACACACATATTCGACAGGGCCAACGGCGGCAGTCTTCGATAGGTTCATCATAGGTACATTCGTATAATATTCGGAGAAAGAAACCCAATGTATAATATTATTTAGAAGAAGAAAATCTTAGGCCCCTGCTCAAAGACCGCCTGGGCGAGGTATTGGTCACCCTCCCCAGTTGTATCCCCCGACCCAAAGTATCACGCTCCAGGACAATGCCCTTGAGGCGGTAGAGGTGGGACCCCTCGCTGAGTCCGAGGGAAAAACCGACCCTGGAGGGTAAACAGATTAAGAAAGAAAGGAAGAAAGAAAGAAAGAAAGAAAGAAAGAAAGAAAGAAAGAAGAAACTCTTACCTTAAACCCTGTTGAACAATAGCACCTTGAAGTGAACAGCGACACTACGGCCAGTAATCCGGAGATGTCCAAGTCCTTCTGACCCAGCGTTCCAGTGTTCCACAATCGACAGTCCTACTGCCCACACCCTGGTGGCTATGCGTTGAACTACAGCTTTGCAGTTGTGTCGATCAACTAGTGATTAATCATAACATTCTCGGAAATAAATTGTTTAACCGCGATCAAAAGTTATGCATTTACTTTCTTTCCATCCCACGCCCTGGTAAAGTCGGAACTCAGCACATTTCTTCCACGGGTTTCAAAAGCCTCGCTCTCTCTCAGTCCCGATTTTAATTACTTACCAAGTGGTAATATGCCTTGTGAGAAACCAGTCGATTCGATACGTCGCTGTATCCCATATTTCACGACAATATTGTTCCTTGCTTATCTCTACGTGTAAAGAGGGATTACTAAATGTTAAAAGAGAAAATGCTGAGTCTGATATTTCTCCCGAATCCTTGGGTGCAAGGTCAACGTACTGGCCTTTGGTTCAGATCCAGAGTTCAGTTTTTTGGTCAAACTGGAAACTGCCTGTGTATGGTTAATTTCTCTTGTTCGGGGCATGGATTTTTTTTGCTTTTTTTCTCTTTGTTTTGCGTCGCGCCGTCGCAGTGACACAGACGGATCTTATGGCTAGAATGGGGTAGACCAGAGCTAACACTACCCTTAATGAAGGTACAGACTCTTCGATTCCCTTGTTTGAAAATTGGAAAACAATCTTCAGGGCTGTCAACAGTTGGTTTTGAACCCGCCATCTCCCGAGAGCAAGCTCGCGGCTACGTGATCCATCTCACTCGGTTTTCTGTTCGTCTTAACACACATCTTTACATATAGAATAGACAGGCCTACGAATATAATAAGTACACCACACTATTGACCACCAGTAGAACACGTAATACTGAGTAAATAATATCCCCCCTACGAAGAGTTCGCGTCAGACAGGGCACGCGGCCATAAAACTGGGCCTAATACAAGTGAATTTCCGCCTCGAATAAGTTGAGATACAGGGCAGAAAGAGGACGAAGAAGAATGTGGCATTCATGTGAATAGCGAAGATGAATATGCAGTCAATGAACATTGTGTAGAAATTTACCACACACACCTTAAGTTCTATAGAAAAAGCCAAGCTACAAATACCAGAAAGTTTAAAGTTTTCTTCGTATGATGTCTATTATCTTTGAACATTTTGTTGTCGGGTCATCGGTCCATAAACTGGTTTGATGCAGCTCTATCTTGCACTAAACATTTAATTTCTACTCATCTACTTCATCCTACATCTATTCTAATCGCCTTGTCATATTCGTACCTCGGTCTACCCATACCGTTCTTACCATCTATACTTCCCGTAAGAACTAACTGAACAAGTTCCTGGTTGTCTTAAAATGTGTCCTGTCGTTCTGTCTCTTCTTCTCGTCATACTGAGCCAAGTCGTTCCTCTCTCACCAATTCGATTTATTGTATCTCTAGTCGTGATTTCATCTGCCCATTTCACCCTCAGCATTCTTCTGTAACTACACATTTCAAAAGCTTCCATTCTATTTCTCTCCGAGCTCGTTATTGTCCATGTTTCACAACCATACAATGCTAGGCCTTAAAAGATATCTTTCTAATTCCTATGCACATTTCTTTTCTTATGAAAGGCCTTCGTCACTTCCTCTAGTCTGAATTTTATGTCCTCCTTACTTTTACCTTCGTTAGTTACTTTACTACGCAGGTAACAATGTCCATCTACTTTAAGACTCAGTTTCAAAATATAATATTTCCTGCATAATCTAACTTCGAGGGATTGCACTCCATTACTTTTGTTTTGGATTTGTTTTTATCTTCTACTCCTACTCCAGGACTGTGCCCATACCATTCATACAATTTCTCCACGTCTTCAGGACACTCTGATAAAATAACAATATCTTCGGCAGATCTCAGAGATTTGGTTTCCTCTCCTGGGATTCTGATTCCCTTTCCAAATTCCTCTTTGATTTCCTCGATGCAGTCTCAAAATACGCAAGTCTCAAAACATCTGAATACGAAACTGACGGAAAAAAAAATATTCTGAAGAAATATGTATCTGAAATAATTAATGAGTCTCAAGATATTGGAGAAGTGGAGATAGCTGCATAGGTGACAGGGGTTTTTGTAACAAACATTTTTTAAGTTTACTAGCTGAATGCCAGCAGGTTACCCCGGCGAAGGTGTATTTTTATCCCTTTTCATTCTGTTTGGAAGATATTTTGGGGTAATTCTTCGACCAGAATGAAACGTTTCAACTCCGGGAAATTTGGGAATCTTGAGGTAAAAAATGAATTTAAGATACAACTGAAGAACAGGTTTGAAGCCCTCGCAGAAAAACCAGATGAAGATGTAGATACTAAATGGAACACAGTCAAGGAACTCTTTCATGACACATGTGAAGAGATAGTAGGCTACAGGGAACCGGGGAGGAAGGAATGGATATCGGATGACACTTAGGAATCATTCCAAAAGCGAAGAGAGTGCAAGACGCTCGTCAACTCTAGTAGAACAAGAAACCAGAAAGCAGTAGCAATGGAAAAATACCTGGAGGCCAAAAAGGAGGTTAAGAAGAAAGTGAGGAGTGACAAACAAGCGTTTACAGACCAACTGGCAACACAAGCAGATGAAGCAGCAAGAGTCGGCAACGGCAAAGAAGTATATGCCATTACGAGAAAGCTTTCTACGAGAAACTTTTCAGGGAAGAAACCAGTTAGAAATGCAAACGGAGTAGCCTCGTTATCTGAAGCACATCAATTGGAAAGATGGAGATATCACTTCATCGAAGCACTCAATAATGTTGGTGATGAATCAAGAACTGAAGAATTTGAAGCCATTTTGGAGGATCCAGACATCTTTGCAGAACCACCAACACGACAAGAAATTGCACAAGCAGTGAAACAAATGAAGACTGGGAAAGTGCCAGGTGTAAATAACCTTATCCCAGAAGCCCTAAGGGTAGATTCAGATTTAACAGCGGAAATCATGGAGCCACTTTTAACACTAATACGAACCGAAGAACATCTTCCTGAGGAATGGAAGAAGAGTGTCCTCATCAAGATATCGAAGAAGGGTGGAACTCAGATTGCAATAACTGTAGGGGAATAACGTTGCCCTCATATGGGGGAAAAGTGATGTCAAGGGTCATTCTGAACAGAATAAGCATAGCAGTTGACAGGAGACTACGTCAAGAACAGGCAGGTTTCAGAGAAGGTCGGTCTACTGTGGATCAGATTAACACACCAAGGCTAATAACTGAACAGTTTGCTGAGTATCAGACATATCTGTATATAATTTTCATTGATTTTGAAAAGGCCTTTGATTCTGTCAACCGGAGGAAAATGTGGAAGGCTATGGAAAAGTTCGGAACTCCACAAAAGATAGTCCGTCATACACAGGCAACGTGTGATGGATATACTGTGCCCTATAATGCCCTGGTCACTATCAAGCAAATGCTGAGTTCCGATCAAGCACATAATAGTGGACAATACACTCACCAAATGGCAAGTGCCGTGGGCACACAGCTTACCTATCCGTAAACATCCTCTTCTTCAGCTTGGCGTAACACAGTCGGCAACAGGGAAAGGTGGGTGGATATGGGTCAACGTAACGAAGAAAATGAAGAGGCATGTACGCACAGGATATAAGCTAACTTAAGCCAACATAAGAAATGATAGGTGAGCTGCTGATTTGCTTGAATTTAATTATTTATTACAAATGTGAATCAAACTCTGGTATAAAAATATAATCTGCAGAATTTACACAACTGACAATACGGTTGCCATACAATAAATCTAATAAAGGTGGCTCTTCGCTCCCAAAGTTTGTTGCATGGTGTGGAGACCCCTCGTATAGTACACATTTGATGCTGCCGCAAACAGAGTAAGGCTCCCTCGAAAAGAAATAAAAATCAAACCATGAGTCCCTGAATTTCTAGATCATATCCACAATCAATATATACATTTTTTCTAAGTGAATCTATGCCACAGGACTTGGGGTTAGTACACGCACTAAAGCTAAACATGCAATAGAGAATCTCCCGTCTGGGAATTGAACTCAAGACTCTACAGAAATCGGCGACAACCCTAATTACAGTACGATAAGAAACGCATTATTTACACAGTGTAGACAGATCATAAATCGTAACATACACGCATTAATGAAACATGCAATCGTGTATAAATTTATCTTCCAAACAGCAGAACAAACTAGGTCAATGCTCCTTTCCTTTCTTGACGGAGACAGCATTGTTCTCGCACCCACATAGACTCCTTTGTAGTGACGTCAGACCGTCTTGCTCTTCCTTTTAACACGACTCGGCCTTGTATAAACTGAGCGGCCATTTTGAGACAGCCATAAATCTCCACCGGCTGACATTAGTAAACTGACCGGGGTGAACACTTTCACTTGAATTCTAGCCCATTGATACTATAAATCACTTGGCCCTCTTATTTACGTAATTCACATGTAATTACCAAATGTCTATTTATCCCATACAGTGCGAAATTCAACATTCTAATCTACTTACAACTCAAAATTCAACTGGAGCATTTATTCTGATCCACGCTTGTGCTCTTACAGGCACACAGAACTTTCATATTGCAACTTATTTCTCCATTCATCATGCTAATACGGGCTTTATCTCTTAATTCTGGGCCTATCAAACATATTCCTTATTCTCACATGGGTTTCTGCGCATTCATGTCCAGCTCAATTCAATACCCGAATCCGAGTTCATTAAAGGAATATAGAAGATCTTATACTTCTTTCGTCTCACAATAAACACTAAAGTCTACCATGCTTCATGCATCTAGCTCGTCCCTAAATATCTTATCCTGCCTATCAAAATTAAAGACTGTGTAAGTATTTGGTAGATGAAAGTACACAACTCTTATTGCCATTGATTGAAAACATTATGTATAACAAATTACGAAACTAACAAAATAAACTGTGAAACAAGAGCATGCAAATATTAACTATCTTACACGCGTGCGTCCTGGGCATAGATCTAATTTCACGTGCCCTCGGACACCTTTCTTATTGACATACTGGCGGAAGGCCTAAGTTACATTGTTACAAGCCTCCCATTAGCCTCTCCGTTGCATGCTAAGAAAATGGAGTGGTCTGACCTGTGTCTTGTGATAGCATCTGAGCAGTTCTCCTATGGACATGATTATTTTAACACATCATGCTAACGATGTGGACGGACGACAGCATCCAGGGGTTCGAGACTGGTGACACGTTGATCCTCTTCGACGTTCAGCTGGAACTCGTTCTGATGAGTAGGTAGCCGCCTCCTCGTAGTGTACGGTGCGTTGATAAAATGGAAAACACGCTGCTGGCGGTCCTCGTACGTCCCTCGCTGCCGTGAAGGATGTTCCGTTGTTCCACTCGAATATACTGCTACAGCGTGTTGACTTGGCAGTACCAGGTACACACGTGACGTTAGAGAACTCTAAGGAAAAACCATATTATAATATGTTCTTATTCAGATGCCTAGAGTTCTTTCTTGCCTTCGGTCTACTCTCTCAACTATCTTGAGTTTAATTTTTCTTTTAAAAACAGCCACATAATTCTCAGCAGAAATGGAACTCAGCATTTATCAAATTAAATTGAAACCATTGACTTAACACTGTCTTTCTGAGCCTACACTATCTTGCAAAGTTAATTGAGAACAGGTTAGCATCAGATGATTTGGTTTAACTTTGCGTGGAGTAATTTCTAGCAAATAAATGTTTCCAAAGAAAATCTATACAATCACTTTGCTGTACAACGTTTGTATTTACATCTCAGATAGTTATTACTTACATGTCACAAGGACCATGCAGTCTGTAACTGCGCTGCGTGGAGACAAAGGTATCTTCTTCTCGTAGAGTTGCCGTGAGACAGACACTTCCCCGTCAGCGATACACACAGTGAATGAAGCTAGCGTTCTCCCAGGCGGTATTTATGAATGCGTAAAACCCACGCCCACGTGATCCTCGTGTGTGGGCCCTTGAGAGCTTGCGCGCATAGATGAAAATTCTCTCACGGTATTTATGATAATTACTCATTTATTCGTGGAGATTACAACTACTGCCCTGTGGCATATCAAAACTAGCACACAATCATGCTTATTCCATCTATTGTATTAAAATTTCTATATTTATCTTGTGGGCGGAGATATCGAATAAGTTTGTTTCCCTCCAAGTTAAGCGTCACCGCGGTTTCTCACGCATTTGCTCGCGTCCCACGCCATGAGCTAAGTGGTTCGCTTGGGTTAATAAATTTTAATGTTCATGCTGGGAACTTCATCTGGCGTCTGACGCTACGCTCTCTTGAAAAGCGCGCAATACTAGGTACTATTGCACAATAAAATACCCTCTAGTGTCCTTTCTTTGTGGTCTCATCTGCATGCCAAAATTATCAGCATATCATCATTCTTTGACCATGAACAGAATGGTTCAATACTTGTCAAGTAGAACATAAAGGGAAGCTGTCGGAATCTTTTGCGGTAAAATATGGAGTAAGACAAGGATGTCAACTGTCGCCAAACTTGTTTATCATGACACTGGATTGTGTGCTGAAAGAGGCAACGAATAGAAAGCGTGGTGTTCAGTGGGGATTAAATTACCGATTGGAAGAAATGGATTATGCGGTTGATCTCTGTCTTCTCGCAGAATGTTTTCGGGACACGGAAATCAAAGTGGATGACTAAAAAATAGAAGCTAAAGAAGTAGGCTTAAAGATTAATAACAAAAAGACTAAGATAATGCGCATAAACCATCGTAACAATTCTAGCTTGACTCTAGATGGAATGGATATAGAAAGGGTAGAGGAATTTTGCTACTTAGGAAGCATGGTAAGAAAGGATGGAGATGTTTTTAGAGATGTGGTGAATCGTATAAATAAAGCCAAATGAGCTTTTGCACAGTTACGATCAATATGGAGATCCCCTCACATTCGTATAAAAACAGAGCTAAGGATATTCAACTCAAATGTTAAATCTGTGTTACTCTATGGAATTGAGACCTGGAAAGTGACCAAAGACATTACCACAACGTTACAGACTTTTATAAATAAATCAGTGTTTGAGGTACATTATGAGAATATGGTGGCCGAAGACCATCTCAAACAAAGACATTTGGGAGGCCACAAGTCAAATTCCCGTACAGGAACAGATAATGAGAAGAAAATGGAGATGGATTTGGCACACCCTGAGAAGACCACAAGAAGGTATTACTAGGCAGGTACTGAGCCGGAATCCACAAGGTAGTCGCAGGCAAGGCAGACAAAGGATTACCTGGAAGAGAACCATGGACAGGGAGATTGCTGGAGTTAACAAGACATGGCGGGAGGTGAAAGCATTGGCGGCAGATAGAACAAGCTGGAGTAATTTCGTTGAGGCCCTATGTTCCACCTGGAATTAAAGTATATAAATCAAGTCAACGACCAGAGGCAGGAAAATGAACAAATGCCACTGGAGATATGCAAATTGTCATGGAAGACTGTCCCGAAGTATGGAGTTCTGAGTTCAACCGTCTGATAAAAAGACCTCATCCCCGTTTCAAGGACTTTCAGCTACTCTTCCTTAGCTGTCCTGCACTTTCTATCTACGGTACTTCATTCTTTAATCGCCTGTATTCATTTCTGCCCTCGTCACCTTAAAAATCTTCAACTTCCGCCGTTCGTCAATCATGTCTAGTTCCCCTGAGTTATCTGTGGATTCTTACTTGATCTTGCCTTTCTTAAAAACCTTTTTTCAGCAGCCCTGCTGATCTCATTTTTCACGACCGTTCACTCTTCACCTATTGTGTTCCCTTCAGGATGTTAATTTAGTCCTTGTGCAACATGTTCCTTGAAACAACCATTCATCTTTTTCTCCTTCAACTTGTCTAAGTCCCATTTCTTAACATTCCTTCCTTGAATTTATTCAACTTCAGGCGGCATTTCATGACCACCAAGTTGCGGTCAGAACTCACATCTGTTCGGGAAGGCCTTTCAGTCAAACACCTAGTTTCTGAATCTCAACACAATCATAAAAATGTCTAGTTGGTTCCATCCAGTGCCTCCAGATCTCGTCCATGCATACAGCCGTCGTTGAGACATGTATCAGCAAGGACTAAATTGTGATCGATGCAGAATTCAGAATCCTTTGTTCCAGTTCGAATTCCCTAACTACATTACCTTCTCTTCCTCGGCCCACCACTGCATTCCTATCTCCCATCACAATTATATCTCCTTTTACATAATTAAATATTCTAGCTGTTCATGTACTCTTTCCACTTCTTCATCATCCCCTGAACTAGCAAGCATAGATAATAGGACTGCACTATTGTGATGGGCATGTGAAGGGCGCAGGGAAAGAAGGGGCTCATTGCATTTTTTTGAAAAAATGACAATCTTCAATCCTTATGCTGATATTCACTTAAACTTCCTAGTGGACAACTCCATCCGTGAAAGAAGGTTCCTTCTAGAGATATGAGCTGAAGAAAAAAGAAGCATACAGGGAAATAAGGGGCTCATCGACATACCTGCAGAGGAAGAAGGAGCTACTTTTATTCTTCTCGCGTTCAGTGTACAAGCAGCAGCAGGTTAGCTAAGCAGAGCAGAAGCATTTTAGTTGATAGAAAGAAGGCATAAGGAGAAATCATAAATTCAATGTGAACTTGAGGAGATTTGCTTCGACGGTTGGAGAAATTTGGCTGTTCCTCACATCTCCACGAAAGATGTCTACTGCAGGAGACAGTTACCTGTGCTTGCATTTAACGTCCATGTACTGCCCACTTCCCAAAGTGTTTTTCATGTATATCCTGAGCGTGAATGCAAAACGAGAAGTGACGACGTTTGTTCCCTGTTGCATCAATTCATCTACAACCATTCTAATATAAACCACCTGAGTATGTTCTGTGACTAGTGTAGTGGACAACAGAAGAATTTCACATCCTTTTGGTTCCTTTTCAACGTGGTGAACGTTGAGAAAATAAACAGCAACATCCCCAGTAAAGGGCCATTCCTATCTTGAGCATTACGAGAACAGGGATTTGGTGAATTCAAAAGACTAGTAAATTGCTCCTAGTGACTGTATTTCTACCATCAAAACCGTTTTTCAGAAGCCCTCACAGTTGGACATTGTAACAGATTACCACACAATGTTTAGGAGTTGGAAGAATTTCTTGGATGGAAGGTATGCAAATAAATCACCATTTCCATCCCTGACAGTGACGGAGAGGACCGTTATTGAGCTTCTGGACCACTTACAACGGAGCTTGAGAATCCGCCTCCAAAGCAGTCCAATTTGACCTGCCAGCGGAAGCTTAAAGGTAAGTGCATCTTTCCCTTAAGGATGTAATTCTCACCTTCACATAATTACCCCAAAATAGCACAGTGCTTTTTTTCCCTGGGAACTTTGACCATATCTGCCGAGAAGTTCATAGACTTACAAGAGTTAATGAGATTCCGTGGTAATGAGGAAAGTGATAATTTCTCAAAAATTGCTGTAGATATAGCAGATATTTTGGATTCTGGAGGTCAAATGGACTGTATCGCGATTGACCTGTCTAAAGCATTTGATAGGGTGGATCATGGGAGACTACTGGCAAAAATGAGAGCAATTGGACTAGACAAAGGAGTGACTGAATGGGTTGCTATTTTTCTAGAAAATAGGTCTAAGAGAATTAGAATAGGCGAAGCTTTATCTGACCCTGTAATAATTAAGAGGGGAATTCCTCAAAGCAGTATTATTGGACCTTTATGTTTTCTTATACATATAAATGATTTGAGTAAAGGAGTGGAATCAGAGGTAAGGCTTTTTGCGGATGATTTTATTCTCTATAGAGTAATAAATAAGTTACAAGATTGTGAGCAACTGCAAAATGACCTCGATAATGTTGTGAAAATGGACAGTAGGCAGTGATATGATGAAAAACGGGGTTAGAAGTCAGGTTGTGAGTTTCACAAATAGGAAAAGTGCTCCAAGTTTTAATTACTGCGTTGATGGGGTGAAGGTTCCTTTTGGGGATCATTGTAAGTATCTGGGTGTTAATATAAGGAAAGATCTTCATTGGGGTAATCACATAAATGGGATTGTAAATAAAGGATACAGATCTCTGCACATGGCTATGAGGGTGTTTTGGGGTTGTAGTAAGGATGTGAAGGGGAGGGCTTATAAGTCTCCGGTAAGACCTCAACTAGAGTATGGTTCCACTGTATGGGACCCTCACCAGGATTACTTGATTCAAGAACTGGAAAAAATCCAAAGAAAAGCAGCTCGGTTTGTTCTGGGTGATTTCCGACAAAAGAGTAGCGTTACAAAAAATGTTGAAAAAGTTTGGGCTGGGAAGAACTGGGAGAAAGGAGACGAACTGCTCGACTGAGTGGTATGTTCCGACCTGTCAGCGGAGAAATGGGGAGGAATGACATTAGTAGACGAATAAGTTTGAGTGGCGTCTTTAGAAGTAGGAAATATCACAATATGAAGATAAAGTTGGAATACAAGAGGACAAATTGGGGCGAATATTCATTTATAGGAAGGGGAACTAGGGATTGGAATAACTTATCAAGGGAGATGTTCAATAAATTTCTAATGTCATTGAAATCATTTAAGAAAAGGCTAGGAAAACAACAGATAGGGAATCTGCCACCTGGGCAACTGCCCTAAATGCAGACCAGGATTGATTGATTGATTGATTGATTGATTGATTGATTGATTGATTGATTGATTGATTGATTGATTGATTGATTGATTGATTGATTGATTGATTGATTGATTGATTGATTGGTACGCAATATGATGGATGTAATATTATACATACATACATACATACATACATACATACATACATACATACATACATACATACATACATACATTATCATTATAGACTGTTATGCCTTTCAGCGTTCAGTCTGCACGCCTCTGTGAATTTACTAAACGTCGCTACAATTCTCGACTTGCAACTAGTGTTGTGGCCTCATTTAGTTCTATACCCCTTATCTTTAAATCGTTAGAAACTGAGTCTAACCATAGTCGTCTTGGTCTACCTCTACTTCTCTTACCCTCCATAACAGAGTCCATTATTCTCCTAGGCAACTATCCTCCTCCATTCGTCTCACATGACCCCACCACCGAAGTCGGTTTATGAGTACAGCTTCATCCATCGAGTTCATTCCTAAATTAGCCTTTACCTCCTCATTCCGAGTACCATCCTGCCATTGTTCCCGCCTGTTTGTACCAGCAATCATTCTTGCTACTTTCATGTCTGTTACTTCTGACTTATGAACATGATATCCTGAGTCCACTCAGCTTTCGCTCCCGTAAAGCAAAGTTGGTGTGAAAACAGACCAATGTAAAGATAGTTTCGTCTAGGAGCTGACTTCCTTCTTACAGAATACTGTTGATCGCAACTGCGATCTCACTGCATTAGCTTTACGACACCTTGATTCAATCTCACTTACTATATTACAATCCTTTGAGAACACACAACCTAAATACTTGAAATGATCGTCCTGTTCTAGCCTCGTATCACCAATCCGACATTCAATTCTGATGAATTTCTTACCTACTGACATCAATTTAGTCTTCGAGAGGCTAATTTTCATACCATAATTGCACCTCTTTTCAAGTTCCAAGATATTAGACTGCAGAGGTTCGGAACAATCTGCCATTAAGACCAAGTCGTCAGCAGAGGCCAGACTGTTTACTACATTTCCACCTAACTGAATCCCTCCCTGCCATTTTATACCTTTCAGCAGATGATCCATGTAAACTACGAACAACAAGGGTGAAAGATTACAGCCTTGTCTAACCCCTGTAAGTACTCTGAACCAAGAACTCGTTCTACAATCAATTCTAACCGAAGCCCAACTGTCAACATAAATGCTTTTGATTGATTTTAATAATCTACCTTTAATTCCATAGTCCCCCAGTATAGTGAACATCTTTTCCCTCGGTACCCTGTCATATGCTTTCTCTAGATCTACGAAACATAAACACAACTGCCTATTCCTCTCGTAGCATTTTTCAATTACCTGGCGCATACTGAAAATCTGATTCTGACAGCCCCTCTGTGGTCTGAAACCACACTGGTTTTCATCCAACTTCCTCTCAACGACTGATCGCACCCTCCCTTCCAAGATGCCAGTGAATACTTTGCCTGGTATTCTAATCAATGAGATACCTCGATAGTTGTTGCAATCCTTCCTGTTCCCTTGCTTATAGGTAGGTGCAATTACTGCTTTTGTCCAATCTGAAGGTGCCTTACCAACACTACATGCTAAATCTTACTATTGTATGAAGCCATTTCATCCCTGCCTTCCCACTATACTTAACCATTTCAGGTCTAATTTCATCTATTCCTGCTGCTTTATGACAATGTATTTTATTTACCATCCTTTCCACTTCCTCAAGCGTAATTTCACCAACATCATTTTCCTCCTCCATATGAGCTCCGCTGTTCGCTACACCAGCAGGGAGGTTTCCTTTACGTTGAGAAGATTGTCAAAATATTCCCTCCGCCTGTTCAGTAATTCTCTGGGATATGTTATGAGTTCACCTGAATTACCCAGAACAGTGTTCATTTCCTTTTTCCTTCCCTTCCTATGTTTCTTTATTACTGTCAAGAAATGTGTCCCTGCTGCTTGACCTAGCCTTTCCTGGTTATTACTAAAATCTTACCACGACTTCTTTTCGGATTCAACAACTATTTGTTTCGCCCTGTTTCTTTCATCTACGTACAAATCCCTGTCTGCCTCGACCCTTATTTGGAGTAATTTCTGATAAGCCTTCTTTTTACGTTTACAAGCTGCTCTCACTTCATCATTCCACCAAGATGTTCGCCTTTTCCCATCTTTACACACAGTTCTTCCTAGGTATTCCCTTGCCGTTTCTACTACACCATCACTGTATGCCACCCATTCACTTTCTATATTCTGAACCTGCTTACTGCCTACTGTTCGAAAATTCTCATTAATCATATACATGTACTTCTGTCTAATTTCCTCGTCCTGGAGATTTTTTACCCTTATTCGTTTGCAGACAGATTTCACTTTCTCTACCCTAGGCCTAGAGATACTTAGTTCACTACAGATCAGATAGTGGTCTGTATCATCGAAAAATCCGCGGAAAACTCGTACATTCCTAACAGATTTCCTGAATTCGAAGTAGGTTAAAATAAAGTCTGTTATGGAACTGGTACCCCTAGCCTCCCATGTGTAGCGGTAAATAGCCTTATGCTTGAAGACTGTATTCGTAACAGCGAAACCCATACTAGCACAGAAGTCCAGCAAACGCTTCCAATTCCCATTAGCGTCCATATCTTCCCCACATTTGCCAATCACCCTTTCATATCCCTCAGTTCTATTCCCAACTCTCGCATTGAAATCGCCCATTAGCACTATTCCACCCTTGCTGTTGACCCTGACCATGATGTCAGTCAATGCTTAATAAAACTTGTCAACTTCATCCTCATCTGCACCCTCACATGGTGAATACACGGACACAATTCTAGTCCTAATTCCTCCAACTGACAAATCTACCCACATCATTCGCTCATTTAAGTGCCTAACAGAAACTATGTTGCGTGCAATGGTATTTCTGATAAAGAGCCCTACCCCAGACTCTGCCCTTCCCTTTCTAACACCCATCAAGTACACTTTATCACTTTATAATCTCCTATCTCTTCCTCATTTGCTCCCCTTACCCGAATATCACTTACTCCTAGCACATCCAGATGCATCCTCTTTGCTGACTCAGCCAATTCTACTCTCTTTCTTCCATAAGCCCCATTAATGTTGATAGCTTCCCATCGAATTCCATTGCGTTCGCCAAGTTGTTTCCAAGGAGTCCCTCGCCTGTCAAATGGGAGTGGGACTCCGTTATTCCCATAGGTCCGAGGCTTGCTTAAAATGTTCTGAGCTCGGCAAATTCATGAAGCAGGATGCTACCCTACTTGCACATAGTCCAAGTGAGGATCCCTCCTCTAACGGGTTATGGATCACCGGTGAATTATATAGTCCTAGCCGCCTGAACATAAAGAGGGCCATGACTCAGAATATGTCCGAGATGCCCACTCCCATCCCATAGCAACTGGTATCCCGACTCTCATGACCACTTACTAGGCCACTCAGCCGTTGCCCATGATTCACGAACTATGACGTGACTACAGTAACCCACACCATGAACCATTAAATTAATTGGTAAGTCTGTGAAAATGTGGTAAACTGTGATATTGTGCATCACTGGGGCTTAATAATGTTCATAATTGATATATTGCTTTCATTATCTTATTAATAATAATGAAACTAAATAGTAATACAGAGACCTAAAATAATAGTTCAGAGCAATGGGTTATTTTTTCCTTCACATGTAGCCTACGTAGTCAGATTTTATTTTTTGCCTTATTGTAAACTTACGTTAAAATTCCGTAATGAGATTTACACATTTATAACGAATGTGCCAATATTTGTGAATTGTTGGACTTTAAAATCTGTAAAAGAAAAGGTTCTACGAGGGATTGAAGTTCTACTGAAAAGTTAGTAAAATGTTGGTGAGCCCTTTCTTTCCCTGTACTCATCACATGCTTGGTGTATATCTTGACAACAATAATCCCTTCATTATGCTGGTCATAGTAGCTTACCTGCTGACTTGTTTTCTTATTCATTATAAAACTGGTTCCTGCATTCCCCCATTTCGATTTTGTGTTGATAATTCTGTAGTCACCTGACCAAAATTCGTGCTCTTTTTGCCTGCGTATGTTAGCCTACTTCATTATTACCAAATATACCTAAATTAAGTCGATCCTCTTCCATTTTTACACTCTCTAACCTACAACAACGATTCAAACTTCTAACATTGCACGCTCCGTTTTGTAGAAATGTCAGGATTCACTTCCTGATTATTGCCTCCATTTTTGCAGACCCCTCCCGGGGATCCGAATGAGGGACTATTTCACTTACGGAATATTTTACCCGAGTGGAAGCCATCATCAGTACATCATTCATAGGAGAGAGAGCTACATGTCCTCGGACTTAGTTATGGCTGTAGTTTCCTGTTGTTTTCTGCCGTGTATCTGTATCAACATAACTAATGCATGTTCCATATTATTACAATACCATACCAGTCAATCACCCAGACTGACGTCCTTGCAACTTCCGAAAGGCCGCTACCCCATTTTTGATTATACATTCGTTAGTCTGGTAGCTCAACGGATATCCATCCGATATCGTTACACCAACGTCTCGGCTACCTGCGTCAACGGGACGCCCAAGTTTCCGCACCACGGAATTGTCATGTGGTTCACGGGGGAGAAATGTGTGCATACTTTTGAGTATAAACAATTCATCAGCCTAATTCAGCCTTTGCATAGTACAGCATACTACCGTAATTCAACGGTTGTCGCTATTAGCTACCGTCCATGGAGGTCCAGGTTCGATTTCCAATCCTCTGAAAGATTTAATGTTGACAGGCAGCTTGTATTTGGTTGTAAAGTTGCTCTCAACTCACATCCCTTGCAGGTGTGCTTGGAAAGAGCTGCACCACGTCCAGAAATTGAACTGACATTAGCACTTAGCTATTGTGAAAACATTCAGAAAAACATGGGATAGGTCACTCACAGGCCTAAATGTGAAAAATTCTTGGGAGTGGAATGGTTAATTATGTTTGCCTGTATGTTTAGCGTTCTACATCAACTATCCGAAAATATTCATAGTTACATGAACACAAATGCACCTCAACATGATCTCTTCCACTATTCATACATTTACTCTGAGGATATAATCGAAGTATTTAAGGGCATGAATACCAAGGCTGTTCGACCAGATGGTAACCCACATTCCCTCCTAATGAACTGTTTGGAAAAAATCACTCCTGTCATACCTCACCTGTATAATTTCTGCTTACAGTCAAGGGTCTCTCCAGCTGTCTGATTTTTCAGGCAGGCCAATATCCGACCTGTTCCTAAATTACCTTCTTCTCAAAACTTTGATGATTTCTACCAGTCAGTATTTTGTCTATCTTAGGTGAAGGATTAGAACAGATTGTTTAGCAACAACTGACTTCGTATTTAAATACACATTCCATTCTTAATAATTACGTTTTAGTCGGGTTTTCGAACTGGCCATAGCACAGTGACGGTACTTCTCGCAGTCACCGATGCAATGGACAGAAAGGAACTAACACTCCTGGTATCATTCGATTTAAGCAAGGCATTTGATAGAGTTCATCACGAAGTTCTTCTCACTAAATTACACACAATGGGTATACCTCTATCAGCTCTTTCTTGGCTTGAGGCGTTCTTGAAAGGGAGGACTCAGCGTGTAGAATTTGACAAACGAAATGTCTACAAATGTCGTCCCTCAGGATTCCATGTTGGGTTCCCTTTTATTCTCACTGTATATAAACGATCTGCCTGGAGTTTTAAGTCTCACACGGCATCATATGTACGCCGATGATTTACAGATCCATTACCATTTCCTGTAGATCGTGTCAATGAATTTATTAGTAAAATAAATCTAGATATAGAAAGGCTACATCAGTATACACTAAGTCATAATTTTCTATTAAAAGAGAACAAAACCTTAGCTATTTTTCTTGGATATCGACGAAATTTATCTAATATTTTCAACAGGGAATTCCTCCAGAAATTTAAACGGTTCTGTAGTCAAGTATCAGGGAAATGTTAAGCATTTAGGTATTCTTATGGATAATGCTCTCCCCTGGTCCTTCCATGCCAAACATTTGGTCAAGAAAGTGTCTGGTATATTGCATCACTTTCGTCGAAACTTGCCGTATCTTCCTTTTTTGGTGAGAAAAATGTTGATCGAAACTATGGTTTTTCTTATTTTAGATTACGGCGCTGTAATTTACAGCGATATCTCAGAGGGACCTCTATAATATTGTGTGACGGGGTTAAAAGTCAGGTTGTGAGTTGTACAGCAAGCAATGTTATGATGAGAGACAGGGTTAAAAGTCAGCTTGTGAGTTTTACAAATAGGAAATGTCCTCTCAGTTTTAATTACTGTGTTGATGGGGTGAAAGTTCCTTTTGGGGATCACTGTACGCACCGAAGTGTTAATATAAGGAGGAAAGATCTGCATTGGGGTAATCACATAAATGGGATTGTTAATAAAGGGTAGAGATCTCTGGACAAGGTTATGAGGGTATTTACGGGTTGTAGTAAGGGTGTAACGAAGGTGGCATATAAGTCCCTAGTAAGACACCATCTGGAGTATGGTCCCAGTGTATGGGACCCCACACCAGGATTACTTGATACGATAACTGGAAAATATCCACACAAAAATGCAACTCGATTTTTTCTGGTTGATTTCCGACAAAAGATTAGCGTTACAAAAATGTTACAAAGTTTGGGCCGGGGAAACTTGGAAGAAAGGAGACGAGCTGCTCGACTAAGTGGTATGTTCCGAGCATTCGGTGGAGAGATGGCGTGGAATGACATTGGTAGACGAATAAGTTTGAGTAGTGCTTTTAAAAGTAGTAAAGATCACAATATGACAAAGTTGGAATTCAACAGGGCAAATTGGGGCAAGTATAATTTACCAAGCGAAATGTTCAATATATTTTCAAATTCTTTGCAATCATTTAAGAAAAGGCTAGGTAAACAACAGATAGGAAATCTGCCACCTGGGCGAATGCTCTAAATGCAGATCAGTGGTGATTGATTGATTGATTGATTGATTGATTGATTGATTGATTGATTGATTGATTGATTGATTGATTGATTGATTGATTGATTGATTGATTGATTGATTGATTGATTGATTGATTGATTGATTGATTGATTGATTGATTGATTGATTGATTGATTGATTGATTGATTGATTGATTGATTGATTGATTGATTGATTGATTGATTGATTGATTGATTGATTGATTGATTGATTGATTGATTGATTGATTGATTGATTGATTGATTCATTCATTCATTCATTCAAGTAAATCTCAAAAACATGTCTCAAATGTTGACATATTTATAAATAAAAAATGACAACATTATTCATACATTCCAGTTTCATTAGTTCTAAGGGTGAATTACTACAGTTTTGAATCCGAAATGAGGGAAAAACTTTTTAGGATTGTTCCAGGGTTCCGTGGTTCACAGAGGTGTGAAAAGCGTGAGGGCTCACTGGGTGGACAGGGAATTAACTAAAGCATAATTTAACACAACAAATTTTGAAATTTTATTTCTTTCCTTTCTTCTATGAATTTAAAATTGATAAATGGAACATTTGAATAAATAAAAACCATATGATGAGCTCGTCTGCTACAACAATAACAATGACTGAAAGTCCAAAAATCAGGTACAAAACTTGAGAGAATTACAAATGTTATTTTACACAGAAAAGAGCTGTATTGCTCTTGGCAGTTACGAGATTTGCAAGAGCACGATTTGCTCCTATCCTTTACACTACAGGGGAGTCCGCGCTCCAACTATATCATATTCCAGCCTCGCAGAGGCATCAGTTTTTAATAGAGCACTTCAGTTCAGCTTTAGCCACGGTCGAGCGGGGACGTATTGCGTGGAGGGTCCCGGGAGTGGGAGTAGGGAGAGATAGTGTGGAGTGCTGGAAGGTTGTGTGGAGTTGTAACGACAATGATTGGTGTTGAACAGTACAGAGATGGCAGGGGAGAAAGAAGAAAGAAGAAGCGAAATCAGGTGGGTGTAAAAGGGAAATGGAGATTAAAGGAGAATTATTGCTTGCAGCGGCGGTGGTTATGATGTTGCTATGGATTGGGGGGTCGAGCTGAACCCAGGTCCGACATCTAGTAGAAATGAGGAATGGCCAGACTATGAATAATTCAGAAGCCTTGTAAAAGAAATGGTTGAAGAAGCCTGCCCCTCTGAGCAACTGAAAAATTTGATTCAAGAACAAACCAGGGAGTTCGGGAAAATGAAGGCATGGCTACGGGAAAGGGCTGACGATATAACATCTCAAGTGAGGAGTAATGCCGAAGAAGTGGCAACACTGAAAAGGAAAATAAGACGATTAAAAGAGGAGACGCAGAAACTGAAAGCAGAAGTGTAAGGTAACACTTTAAATCGCAGGAAGACGTGCCTATTTATATATGGTGTGCCGGAGGAGCGGAGAGAAGGCAGAGTGATTACAACCTATAAAGTAGTGGACTTAATACAGGGGAAAATGAAAGTTAATTTTAGTGAAGTGGACATAGACGATGTGCAGAGAGTGGGAAGAATTAGGGGCAACAGGCCTATCAAAGTTCAACTGTTTTCTACGCTGATGGCTGATGCTGTGATAGGCAATGCGGGTAATGTGCAGAGGGAAAGAATATGGATTAAGAGAGACGTGGGAGGAGAGGCGAGTAGAAATGAAAAAATACTTAGAAAGCACAGGATTCTAGCTATAAATCAGGGGCTGAGAGCAACTATCAAAGGTCAATAACTAGTGGTGTCAGGCAGCAACTGGAAGAGAATCTCGACTGTGAACAGTTTGATGGATTTAGAAAGGAAGATAAAACAAGATGAAGAAAAAGAGAGAAGTGCTGCGATCAGTGGGGAAGATAGACAAAATACCAAAAGTAACAGTGTACTGTGTGATCAGAAGCAGGGAGAGGTACCAAGTGAAAATGTGACCAGAAACAGTGAAGATGAAAGGCAGGAAAGTCAAGGCAGTATAGTAAGGGAAGAGCAGGGGAAAAAGGCAAGGCCAGAGGCAACCTGGGGGAGTCTTGAGCTGAGTAGGAGCAGAGGGAGGAGCAGAAGCTTAAGAGACCTGAAGGGAGCTGAAGCTGGTGGCAAAGGAAGTCAACAGAGTGAAGATAGCGATGAAACGGCGGCCAAGAGAGGAGGTAAAGAAGCAGGAAGGAATAAAAAATTGACAGACATGTGGGGTACAGGTGGAAATGAAGGGGGTGTGATTACTCGAAGTAAAAACATTATAGTATTGAATAGTGATGACAGAAGTTGTAATTGGATGTATAAAGTGTTGTTGGCGGAGGGATATTGATTGATGAAATATGTGAGTGTTGAGAGGGAGTAGAGTTAGGATGGTGGAGATTGAAATGTGGTGATGGAGATGTATAATGCGTAGTTGGTGGATGGTTAGTTGTTGATGAAATGTGTGAATGTGGAGACGGAGTAGAGTTATGATTGTGGAGGTTGAAATGTGGTGATGGAGAAGTGATGGTATAGGGTTGTAGTATTAGATATTGATGAATATTAGATATCGTTGTATTATGCATTAGAGGATGGACGTGGCATGAAGGCAGTGGGGATGGCTACTGGGTGACCCTGTGGGGGTCATATATCCGGAGTATCCGATCAACTTCATGGCATGTCCAAGGAGTATGAATATGTATGGATATTGAATGATGGAGAAGCGATATTGTAATTGGATGTATAATGCGTAGTCGGTGGATGGTTATATATTGATGAAATGCGTGAATGTGGAGAGGGAACAGAGTTATGATTGTAGAGATTGAAATGTGGTGATGGAGAAGTGATGGTAGAAGGTTGTAGTAATTGGATATATAATGAGAAGTTGGTGGAGGGTTATTTATTAGAATGTGGTACTGGAGAAGTAATTAAGA